>NC_090935.1:19541987-19845017 GCF_040938575.1 Ambystoma mexicanum
ATCTGCATTGATTTATTGATTGTCGCATATTGAGAGTAGAGCTGATTCCGTTCCCCTCAGTGGTCTGAAGCCAACTTGCCTCTGGTCTAGTAGGCCGTGCTCTTCTATAAACTTTTGGGGTGTTTTGTATATGTACGTTTCGAGCAGCGTGGCTGTATACGGGATGTTGGAGATAGGTCTGTAGTTGGAGAGGTCCTCTACGTTTCCCGCTGTATCCGAGTAGTGGCCTGATGTATGCAGTTTTGAAGGCTTATATGGAAACAAATTAGAAATGTAGATGCTGATATTTTGGGTGGGACATGGAAACATTTGATTAAAGAGGATACAGACAGAAAAGCTGGCGAGAAGCCATTGCCGGTTATGTTCGAACAGAAATTAAAAATACTAGTGTCTGGGATAAATTACGGCATGTGTGTAAGGTAAGGATGAATTGGCTACTGACTATTTCAATAGATTTCAAGTAGTATTTGCAGATTTTAGTGGCCAAGATTTGAGCACTGAACCCGGGAAGAGATTATTTGTTGACAAATGTGAGAGGGTTGCTACCGAAGATTCAAAATTTAATTACGTCTGAAAGTGCATGGCAAGCAAAATCAGAGTGAAGTGTTACACGTGGCACAATACTATGAGAACAGAGTAAATACAGAAAAGGAGAAAAAAACGAGGGACATAGTTAATCTGAAAACAAGAGTATTAATGCAGTAGGTAGCGAATAATAGCCGGGGTGGAGGAAATGCACAAACGAGAGGGAATATTTCGAACATGCAGAGGTCCAATTGGACTGAATCAATGTGCATATTGTAGAGGGGAAGGTCATTGGCAAGCACAGTGCCCACATTTACAGAATGGGAATGGAAATGCCCCGACCAGAGCATGTGACATTTCTGAAAACTTGAATGTAAACATATATACTGACAGTCAGTACGCAATTGGGGTGGTACACAATTTTGTTCGACTCTGGGCTGAGAGGGGTTTTCTAACATCACATGGAACCAAGATTCAACATTATTGTTATCTGCTCTTGCGCGTCCTAAGCGATTAGCAATAATGAAATGCGAAGCGCATAATTAAGTAACATGTAACTTTGGAAAAGGAAACGCATTTGCAGACAAAATTGCGAAACAAACTGCCACTGATCTGCACACGAAGATGTTTATTGAGAGGTCAGAAGAAGTACCCTGTATGATAGAAAATGGGATTGCCACAGTTAAGGAGATGCAGGCAGAAGACACTACAGATGAAATAAAAGCTTGGGCTGAGGGTGCAGCAGAATTAGACATAGGGTTGCTGGGTAGACAGTAAAAAATGGCTTCTGCCCAACTCCTACGCAACCGCGATGGTCATTATGGCCCACAGCCCCACACGTGCTAGGAAAATGATTCAGCATTTAGACACAGTATGGCAGACTATGCACATTAGAAAAACTGCTGAAAGACTGGTTCAGAACTGTACGACAGGTTTGCAACACAAAATTGGAAAAGGAACTACCCCAGTAGGTAGTTTTGCCCCCCCGCCCCCCTCTATGTCATTTGAAGTAATACATTTTGACTTCATAGAAATGGAAAGATGTCAGAACTTGAGGTACGTCCTTGTGGTAGTCTGCATTCAGTAAATGGGTGGAAGCATACACGCTTAAAGACTTTACAGCAATGACAAGACCGCCCCAATTCCAGAGGCGGTGGTGTCGCCATCATCCATAAGTGCAGTCTCGCCATGAGACTAGCTACCACCACCGAGGCCCTCTCTTGTGAAACATTAGCAGTCAAACTACAACACGCAAACTTTTAGCATCTACCTGATCTACCGGCCACCAGGCCCCATTGGCACCTTCGAGGAAGACCTTAACTCTAGCAACCTCAAAAGCGCCACTCAAGCACTTACCCTAGGGGACTTTAACTTGGGATACAATGACTCGGATGACCATCTCGCCAGCGCCATAGCTAACACTCTCACTGAATTAGGCTTTGTGCAAAGATGCACGACACCCACGCACGCAAAAGGCAGAACACTCGACTGGGTGGCTGCCCACAACTGCCTAGTGAATATCACAAATACTTCACCTCTAGCTTGGACTGACCACCACTTGGTATCATTCATGCTCTCCGACAGACCGCCACCTCTGCCTATCATTAAGGCCCCACCCACTCTCACCAGAAACAAGAACATGACAGCAGAAAGACTGATCCCTAACCTACTCCCCACACTTAACTTCCTGACAACCTGGACCTGACTCTCGTATATCCCAAGCTAAATCCAACATGAAAGAACTTTTCTCCATCCTTAAAGAAATAGAAACCCCTATAGCACCCCTTGACACGTGCACCAAAAGGTAAAAATTGGTGCCCAGAAATTCACAATGCCTTAGCGAATAAGATTGTGACTCTTCAAAGTAAAATCTCCAGCAAAAGAGCCACCCTGAATGACTCAACTCAAAAATTTCAGATAAGATTAAGCCCACAGATCCCACCCGCTTCCAATTCTCCAAAGTCAACATACTGGATGTTGAAAAAAATATCCTGTTCCCTGAAACCGTCTAACTGCCAGGGAGATCTGTGCCCTGCACAGCTCATTAAAGATGCTGCCCGTGATCTCTCCCCTTTCATCACAAAATGAACGCCTCCTTCGCTACTGGCTCCATCCCTACTAACCTAAAACAATCCTGGGTACTCCCACTACTGAAAAAACCTATACTTGACCCAGCCATACCTACAAATTACCGACCTATAACGACGGTTTCCTTTTTACTTAAAATTCTGGACAAGGTTGCCTATGTACAAATACAGACGCACTTTGAAGAACACAACCTCCTAGGATCTAGACCATCTGGTTTCCGTCCCCAACATGGGACGGAAACTGCTCTTATTGACCTGAAAGCACAGATCGATTTGCTCAAAGCCAATGGACTAGCTGCCCTCCTCCTCCTCCGCCTCCGCCTCCTCTCTGCAGCTTTTGATTTGGTTGATCATTCCGTCCTATGCTCACACTTCAGCTCACTTTTCCACTGAGGCCATCACCTGGATCACATCCTTCCTTAACGGCAGGACTATGAGGGTCTTCTCCCACGGCGGCAGCAGACCCTATACCCATCACCTGTGGTGTTCCTCAGGGCTCGTGTCTCTCCCACACTATACAACATATTTACCAAGCCCCTTTTCGATTTGGATCATCTAGGTATCACCTACACTAACTATGCAGATGATACTCAGATCCTCCTGCTTTCTGGAGATTATGGAAAGGATTTGGCCTTGCTAAATAGGGGGTACATTATCCAGGCATGGATGGCCACTCATGGACTATGCCTGAATGATAAAACAGAGCTTATCTTCGGTACTACATTCAGTATAAAGAAACTTGGCCCTGCCTATAATTCCTTCATGATTGACGGGATCATCATCAAAGTCGGACAGGAGGTCAAAACATTGGGATTCTACCTAGACTCCAATTTTTCCCTCAAAAGACAAGCGAGTTCTCTTGCATCCTCCACGGCTTATACCTGTAAATTAATCCGCGCAGCCAAACCCTTCTTGTCGGACTCTAGCTGCATTACACTTGCCAGTGCCCTCATTGTCTCGCCTCGACTACTGCAACGCCATGTACTTGGGATCCACCAAGGCCACCACCAGTAAATTGCAACCCCTCCAGAACAACGCTCAGAGCAGCTCTGGGCATTTCCAGAAGAGAGCACATTACAGGACTCAGCCAACAGAACTGGCTCTGCACTAGAGATAAAATTCTCTTAAAAACGGCATCACTCACCCACAAGTCCCTTAACAATGCTGCCCCAATCTACCTGATCAACAAATTCCAGACACAGGCCTCCTTAAGACCCGTCAGAACTGTATACAAAGACCGTTTATCTGTTCCCCACCACAAACGGGCCACTATAGGGGGCAACAGTTTCCCGGTAAAAGCTGCCAAGCTTTGGAACTCGCTGCCTCCAAACCTTAGAGCAGACCTACCCTATCAGAACTCCCGATCCAAGGTAGTCTCCTGGTTGAAACTGGAGACCCATTAAGACAATGAAGTGCCAGCGCTACCCGTACACATTGTAACCATGTGTGCCTTCTTGCTTACTTGTACATTACGGCCCTGTTACATGACTGCTGAATTGTATATAACATTATGTCCCTTATTTTTGTATTATGTATATTCTCTGTGTATTGTAACCAAGCTTTGAAAATTCTTGTAAATGCTGCGCCCCGATACCCCCGGGTACACTCGCACATCATAAATAATGAGCACCCGATTTGGCCTGCCACTTATCATATGGTCAGACAACGACCCGCATTTTGTTGACACTGCTATTACAAATTTGTGCAGGTCTCCAGATTAACGATTCCATTCGGCCAGACACCCGATGAGTGGCGGTCTTGTTGAGCGCCAGAACGGTATCTTGAACATGATTAGTAAAATATGTCCAGGGAGTCCGTTGAAGTGGCCTGATGTGCTGCCCTTAGCTTTGTTGTGCATGCGCATGTCTGTGCAGGCAAGAACTGGACTCACCCCTTACGAAATCGTGATAGGGAGACCCGCAAATGTTTGGAATGCCCTGCAGCCCAGGCATTTGAATGAAATTGAATACACTTTGCTCAGCACTTATTGTAACATGTTAACTCAAAAACTGCGTCTGATTCATCAGCAGGTGCAGGGGGCTCTTCCCGTCGGATATAATGGCCCCCGGCAATGTCTGCAGCCAAGAGAATGGGTTCTGGTAAATAATTTTGAAAGAAAGTCTTCACTTGCACCGCGTTGGAGAGGCTCCTACCAGATCCTCCTGGCCACAGACTGCAGTTCGGGTGGACAGTCGAAACGCATGGATCCATGCCCCTCACGAAAAGAATTCCATTCCCATTGATCCAGACATCGAAAAAGGAGAAAAAACTGCAATTGATCAGAAAGACACAATCGCCAGTTCTCTGCCAAAAGTACTGCCCAAGCACGAAATTGCAACGACGAAAAGAGGGCCGGAGGTGCCTCCTCAACCTTGCCCAGCTGCGGCTGCATCATCACTTGCTACATCACAGGCTGGCATTGAGCCTGCATCCGGAAGTGAAACTATATTATTCATAGATAAAACAGTACCTGGAGCGATAAAGTACAATCTACGTTCTCAAAATTGGAAGTGATCCGATTTGCATGTTTTGTTTTGCCTCTATTCCCGAGATGGATGAATTGGGAATCGGAGGCCTAGGGAAGTGGAGCATGGGAGCTGTATCAATCTGCATCAACTTAAAAGCTCTGTAACACATCTTCCCGGTGCTATCTTTGGAAAATAAATGTGAATGGCCTATGAGGATCACCCTGTGCGAACAAGCGGGGCACATATGGTACCGACACAACTCGACACAACTGATGTTTGCTCCAACATTCTAGAGCACTGTGCAGAGCCGCAATAAGCTTGCTACTTCTTTATAAAGCAGGCTATCGAGAACTGGCCTAGACACTTTTCTGATTGCTTTGAACGCTTTGCTGATTTCTTTGGATGCTTTGCTGCTTAAACGGATGCTGCTGTGAAGAAATTATACGCAACGAACATTGCCGAGAGACGAATTGCAGACAATGCCTATACTTACCTTCTGTTCCCTCCTGCACCAACGTTGATGACATTATAGATAGAGACTATAAAGATGTCTAGAAGGACTTGCTGTAGGAAATTCATGCTAATGATCATAACATTACTTTGCACGCTGGGTACACTGATCCCAGTATTATGGTATCTGGAGAGTGTGCATCCATCGAGTTCTCTTTTGCCTGCTACCAGTGCGCCTGCCACAGACAGTCCAGTGCATGTACTCTCCCTCCACTAGAAGAAAGACACAGAAGAGGGTACGACAACGCGTTACTTTTGATCATGAATCATTGAGTGCACCATTTTATGGGAAATGGAATAAGAGTGATACGGGTCAATTAGATGGCACAAACAGACGAGTTCGAAAGGGTGATAATGGAACTGGTGGGTTGTTCCATATTTAACAGAGCAAGGGTAATCAAAGCAGTGGTAAGACCAGTAGATAGACCTTATGTGCCTTATAAATCATCAGTAATCACTTTTCACAAGAATCTGGTATGGAGCAAGGACATTGTGCTCCCCTCCGATACTATCAATTACAGCCTGCGCACTGTCCCATTTTGCTTACGAAAGAAGGGTTCCTATTCAGTAGGGACATTCACTAGATGCATGAATATTGCAGTACTTAAGAAGAAGAACCAATATATGTAGGTGATCCAGTTTATTTTATATGTGGAAAACAAGCTTACCCCTGGTTGCCTAGAAATTGGGGAGGGACCGGTTAAATAGGGATCCTTTTTCCAGGTGTGTTCCTTTCCAAAACGTCAGACATATCGAAATTATCCAGGTCTAGGCCACGGCGGGATGACACAGGATTAACTGCAGAGGACATAGCAAAATCATTTATCCCATTTTGGGGGCAGTTCAAACTCCTGGAATATACGAAAACTATCCAGGATATTAGAAAAAATGATTAATGGAACTGACATATGACATTAGAAGAAAAGGCAGTTAGATTAATAACACTTGAATATAGAATGGCTCTTGATATAATCTTGGCTGACCGTGGAGGTGTGTGTAAAATCGTGGGGTCAACATGCTGTGTATTTGTAAGCGACTCCTCCCCTACGATTTTCAAGGCAATCAAAAAATTGCACATTTTAAGTTCCGACATTCATACCCCGACAGGCGGTTGTGAGCTGAATATAAGTTCATGGTTTTGGGAACTACTGCACTCATGGTGATGGAAACTAATTGCAATTCTAGTAACATTACTTGGAATCGTCATGACATGTTGCCTACACTGCCTGCCAATCCTTTGCTCTGAAATAACAAATGAATGTTCTCATGGTAAGAGAAAATGAAGTTCCAAGTTGAATACGAATGCAAACAACGAAATAGAAACAATGAAAGAATTTATGTTCATTAATATTGATGACAAGTAAAGTAGTATGCATAGTTCAGAACTAGATAGATGGTCAGATGAAGATGTGATGTATGGATGATGCTCTTGGTGTTATGATGATGTTTCTCTCTGAGAGCAGAGAGCTTATGTATATGTTACATAGCAAGAGCAGGATGTCTCTATGTCGTCACCGGAATGTTAGCCATTTCATGTCATGTTTACGTTCTGATATTGTCAGTTGAAGGAGGATTTGATGGGGAATGATCCCTTATGTTCGGGGGTCTTTTTGCCTTGATTTATCTTGAATAAATACTTAAATATAACTTACCTGCATCTGTATGCTACTTCACAACAATGGCGATGAGGATGGGATTGAAGTAATAAGCATCAGTTGGCCGGCAGGTGAAGTGAAGACCTAGACGCAGACCCCTGTGAAGATTGACGCACCGTCCGCTCCGCATCAGCGCCGAGCGGCGACCGCATCAGCTGCAGCTGAGGACTCCTCCGATTACAGTGTCCCAGGTCGAGCGACTCGTCAGGCTACGTTGTTGCTGCTCTCAGCCTTCCCATCCAGGACCTGTTCGACTTGTCCGGGCCGCTCCGCAGTCGCATTGAGCAGCCCACGGGGAGCCAATCTCCGTACCTCCCTGTGCGTGTTACCGTGGAGGAAAAGCCGTTCCTTCTCCTGGAGCCCCGCCCTGCAAGGCAGGGACTGCTCCGCCCAGCTGCGTCGTCGAGCGGGGGAGAGAGGCTGCGAATCTGCGCAGGAGAGATCGAAGCTGATCTCAGGGATCTGCTCCACCTCCCATTGGCGTCGAGCGGCTCCCCTGAGCTTGCATGACGACGTTCATCGCTTTTTCCCCGGAGAAGTTAAGTGTTTTTTTTCCTACGTTGTTGCTGCCCGTGAACTCTCACGAAAGTGCCCGCGCAGACTGAGTGATTCAAACGCAACTACTGTATTTTGTATAATAGGAAGTGAGGCAAGATCATCCGTGACTCTGAGTCCAAGGCATCGTATACCTTATAGTAAAGGGGCAGTGAATGGTATGATTTAAAATACGTGCGACGTAGGTTTCAAAGTAGTGCCACACAGCATCCAAGAGGGACAGACTGTTATATTAACTTGGAAGGAGTTGTAACCCCTATGCTCATCCACACATTTTTTTTTAAGAGAACTGCTGAGAGTTACTGCAGTTAACTTGAGTTATTTGGGGAGATAGCCACTCAGAAACCACACTAACTGCATATACTACCAGTCAGATAGACATGGCAGGTCTTCCTGGCATATCAGGTCCTCCCATTTTTATGCCGACCCCAGGAATAGCAAAGATTTCTTGGCAGCAATGGCGCAAGGGTTTCATGCACTATATGAAGGCGGCTGGCGGTACGTCCTATTCTGGTGAGAGGAAGCTGGCTTTATTGTTGCATTTTTTGGGTTTTGAAGGCCAGAGAATTTTTGACACTACCGCAATTAGAAGTAGACAGTAGTGGTGATAATTTGAATGACTTTGAAATTGCATTATTGAAACTCGACAAGCATTTCAATCCAAAAAGGAGCACAATTTTGGAACGTTACAACTTTCGCATGCGTGTTCAGGCACAGGGGGAGTCTGTTGAAGATTATGTGACTGCTTTGCGGCATCTGGCTCTAACCTGTAAATTTCAAGGACGCTTTGATGAACATATTCAAGATCAATTCATGACACATTGTCGATCTAACAAAATACGGGAAGAATTATGGCTAAAAGATGAACCAAATTTAGATGAAGTATTGGATTTGGCTAAACGAGTAGAGCACTCTTTAGCATGTGTGGCCAAGTTGTCCAAAACTGAAGGAGAAGATGCTAAGGAATCCAAACCAGAGGTACTGAACATAGCGGAAGGAAAGAACAAAAGAAGAGGAAGAAATAGACAGTCAAGCAGTAACATTCCGGAGGAAAGAAGGAGTCAAAATACATGTCAGAAAGATGAGAAAAGAGAGGAGAGGAAAGATGATAGACTTGGTTTTCGTTGTGCTAGTGCAACTCATTTTGCATCTTCTGTAATTTGCCCAGGGCGAAGGACTGGTTGTACCAAATGCAGAAGGAGAGGACATTTTATGTCATGGTGCAAGAATTTCCAATTTGGACAAGATAACCAAAGAAAAGTCTTATGTGAATGAAGAGGAGGATAGGAAATCGTCAGATGACGAAGTTGTTGTTGTCCCTTCTCAGAATGTTATTGTCAATACGATTAATGTTGTTGGTAAGGGTGATGATGCGGATGACTGAGCGTCCATATGCCACAGTGAGTGTAAATGGTTTCAGGATATCATTAATGGCTGACTCCGGGTCAAAAATAACTCATTTCCAGGAGTATATTTGAAGCAGAGATGAGAGGGAATGTATCAGCACTGTCAAAACCGGACATCAGTCCAGGAAGTTACAATCCAGATTGGATCGAGTTGTTAGGTTATGTGTGGAGTAAGTTCGAGTTTAAAGGTCGATGTTGTGATGGGAAGGTGTATATCACTAAGAGGGGGCGTGGCTTGGCAGCCATGGACTAGGCGGCTTTTCCTGTGAGCTCCTGGATCCGGACATCGATCCGTACAAGCGCACGCATGTGAACCGAAAATTCCGACGAGAAATTGTGATCGCACCGTTATGAATATATGTGGACTTTAAAGAACGTTGCTGTGTGCTGCCTGGACTGATACATTAAAAGTTACAGAACTTTGATGCTGCTGGTGAGCGCTGCGGAGCCGATCTCAAAATGGCGGCGAGACGCGGACAAAGGAACCCACGGGAGTGGAGACCGTGCCCGTCGCTCGGGCTGAAGTGGTCAGAGGAGCCGGCGCTTCCCAGGGAGGCGCGGTTGATAGCCAGGCACCGTGCAGCACACACCCAACAGGGCACTGGGAAGCCCGACCGAGTAAGCCTGCTCGCACCGGAGCACCCGCGAGAACGTGGCGGCGGGGGGCTGCCCCGGAGGAGTCGGAGACTGCAAAGCAGTCTCCCCAGGAGGAGAAACAAGCACGACGTGCCGCGGTGCCTGGGGGCCCGCAGTGAGGGCATGGAACGCCCGTGAACTGGGATATATTCGGCGGTACCGGGCGCAGCCGGTGGCCACCTCTGCAGCCGAAACGAAAAGCGGCTGTGAAAGACGAGGGATCATAGCGGGCGCACGCATAATGGAAATGTGGCAGTGATACACAGACGTGCCCCATAAGAAACAAAGGGAACTCCAGCCAAACGAACCTAAGGAAACAAGGATACCGACACTGCCAACCATTACGACCTGCCAGTAAAATGAGCTTTACTACGAGGTGCTAACCCCCCCGCAAGTCAGGGTGCACCACATAGCGCGCCCAGAACGTGGATCAGGGTGCAGCACGATAAAGAAAGGAATATTGAGTGGGGGCCGCAAGGAAGCAACCCCTCACAAAGGAGATGGCAGGCCTTGAGGCAATAGGAGGCTGCCAATGGAAGATGCGCTGAAAGGGCATGGAGAAGTGAGAAGGGCACCATCGGCGAAGTACGGGTGGAATGCTGGACTGCCTAAATGGGCGCTACAACACAGGTTGCCCCGCAAAACGCCACCATGCAAGCGAACTAACGCCTAGCCCGTCCCAGCCACGACACTACTGGGAAGGTGAGCCAGCGAGGATACATAAGTGGGGCCGTGGGAGCATGGTGCATGGTACTGCTGTGCTGGTAGACGCTGCCAAAGGGTACACTGAAGCGTGTTAAAACAGAGCCTAAGTGCAACCAGCATCACAGCGAAGCACTGCACAGGGTAGGGTGCGAGGAAGATTGCGCAAGACATATCTAACTGTGCACATTGGGCGGATGGCCCTGAAGTTGGATGCCTGCGACGCGAGGTGAACTTATCCCTGCGGTCAATCCAATGAACCAATACGTGGGAGAGCACAACCCATTCCAGGAATAGCCCGGCGAACGCAGGCCTGTACGGAAGCTCTCCTGGGCAGCTCTCCGGGACCTGGGCCTGCATTGATATAGTAGTGCGGAACCGACACGTCAGAAACCAAGCTACCGCAGGCAAGATGACGGGAAGAGGGACTGCAACCAAGAGTAAGGGTAGACAGTCCACAATGGAAGCATTTGCCAAGACGCAGTTGTCCCCAGGGACCGCAGCACCAAAGGGCGCGTCAGCACCAATGGAGAGCACTACAACAATCGAAAACCACCAAATTTTGGCGGCTATCACGGAACTAAAAGACTCATGGGGGTTGGCGATGGCGGACTTGCGCATTTCCCTGGAAGCCAAAATAGATGCAGTGGGCATCGATGTCGCCTTGCTGAGACAGGATGTCAGAGCGTTGGCCGAGAGGACGAGTAGCTTGGAAAGTGCGGTAAAAAACAACACGGACACTAGTAGCAGCAATGCGAAAGAGGTTCACGTGCTTAAGCAACAGGTAGCTAACCTGGAGAATCGGGCAGAGGAGGCAGAAGGAAAAGCGAGGAGAAACAACATTCGCTTGGTCGGCCTTCCAGAGGGAGAGGAAGGCCGAGACCCCACTGACTATGTCGAGAATTTACTCTTGCAGGAAATAGGGGCCGAAAATCTCTCGCAAGGTTTTGCTGTGGAGCGAGCGCACAGAGCCCTCATGAGGAGGCCACAACCGGGGGCTCCTCCCCGGCCAATAATAGCGAAAATACTGAACTATAAGGATCGCGAGAAGATTTTAGAATACTTCCATAAAGGAGGAACCATTAAAAGGGCGTCTTGCACTGTCACGGCGTATCCAGATTACACAGTGTTGGTCCAAAGGCAGCGGTACAGCTACGTGGAGATCAAAAGAAGGCTACGTGCGATAGGGATCAAATACATGCTGCTGTATCCCGCAAAGCTAAAAGTGATACATAAGAGCAAGATGTTTTTTTTCCACACGCCCGAAGAAGCGACGACCTGGCTAGACCTTCAGGGCTGTCCGGAACAAGGAGCGGATCAAGCGCAAGAGTAATACGATAAGTGGCTGAGATACTACATGTAGCGGGCAGGGTGTGCAGTGGGTATCCATTTAAAAAGTGGGTGGTGGCTCTGGTTGAGGGACATCACTGGGTACGAGTGGCACTTGAAGTAGATCTCATGGACTGGAGCGGACACAAGGACTTGAATATAGCAAAACGTAAATATATGGGGTATTTGTACTGTTAAGTGTGTTGAGTTTATAGCAAATAGGAGCGGCAGGATGCGAGCACCCTATCCCCCCATAATAGTCTTAGCAGGCTAGCCAGTAGGGCGGCCTTACCCCGCGGAGCAGTGAGTACAGGCGGGAGCCAGGAAAGCGCTAGATGCGGGGGAGCCTGAGATCCAGGGATGGAGCTGGGCAACAGTTGGGGAGGGAGTTAGGGGGGTTGGGAGGGAAAATGGGGGGTGGGAGGCGTGGGGAGTTGGGTGTGGTTGGGTGGGATGAGGGGAAGGGAGGGGTGTTTGGGGTGTGTGCAGTTAAGGGAAGTTTGAACTGGGATACGAGCCTATGTAGACGGGAACAGGTACGAATAGTGGATTGCGCGGCTGGGGTGGGGGTTGAAAATGTAACAAGCCATGGGGGACCTTAAAATAATCACGTGGAATGTTAGGGGTCTCAACAGTTATCTGAAGAGAAACAAGGTTATGTTATACTTGCGAAGACAAAAGATAGACATCGCGCTATTACAAGAGACCCACTTGACAAAAGAGAGACTGGAAATGATCAAGAAGAAATGGAAAGGAGTGGTGGTGGGCTCAACATACTCAGCCTATGCTAGAGGGGTCCTTATCTGGGTGGCCCCGCATGTCCCCTTTCACGGGTTAAAGGAAACTGCTGAGGGAGACGGGAGGATGGTCATACTCAGGGGCCTGGTAGAGAACAGAGAAATAAGTATAATCAATACATACGCTCCCAATCAGAATACAGCGACGTACTTTAGAACCTTGAGTGCTAACCTTGGTATGTGCATGGGAAGTGCGGTAATCTGGGGTGGGGATTTCAACTGTGTACTAGACCCAAGGGTGGATAGATCGGACCAGAAGTTGGAAAAACCAGCCCCGGCAGCACGAGTGTTGCGAGCGTTACTCAATGATTTTGATTTGACTGATGTATGGAAAGTGATGCACCCCTGAGAAAGACAGTATTCTCACTATTCAGCCCCACAACAGCTGTCCACCAGACTGGACTATGTCTTTGCTACATCGGACATAATAATGGAAATGGGGTGGGCGGAATATAAAGCGAGAGTCCTGTCGGACCACTCGCCCTTGATTGTTAGCTGGCAATACTGCCCTCCAAGAGCAAGGATCCCGACGTGGCGTCTCCGAGCGGAGGCGCTTAAGGATCCTGTGTTTAAAGAAGAGGTAAGGGCGGAAATCATAAATTACTTTGAGGAGAATACGGGTAGTGTAGATTCGGCATGCACGTTGTGGGAGGCCTTTAAAGTAGTGTTGAGAGGCGTGGCCATAGCAAAGTCCAAAAGTCTGCAAGGCGGTATCCTGGCTGATCTGCAGGAGGCGGAGGGGGATTTGGAAAAAGAACAAAGAGAGGATGGCGATATTGGCTCAAATGCGGAGCGGATACTTCAACTTCAACAGAAGTGTGGAGAGCACTGGGACAGGTTGTGCAAATTGAATTATAAGAAATACATAGAGAGACAGCACGCGGGAGGTGATAAGACAGGACGGCTTCTGGCGTGGTTATATAAGAGCGAATCCCCCAGATCCACCATCAGAGCAATAACAAGAGATGATGGCAGTGTAGCGGACACCCAGGAGGGAGTTAATCAGGAATTTGCCACGTATTACAGAGAGCTGTATGGGGATGTTGAGGAGGATAATCTAGGGAGGATAAAAGAAACACTTGAAGATATAGGTCTGCCCAGGATAAGTGCTGAAGAGAGGGAAGAGCTGGATGCACCAATCACTTTAGAAGAGCTAGAAACAGTGGTGAGACAATTGCCTACTAGTAGGACCCCGGGGGCGGATGGGTTTCCGAGCGAGTTTTATAAAGCATACATGGCAGAGGTGCTCCCTCTGATGCTGAATATGTTGAATGAAGCGTTTGAGACGGGACAGCTGCCGGAGTCGCTAAGGGAAGCAATTATAATCCCGCTCCCAAAGCCGAATAAGCCTGGGGACAGTTGTGGCTCCTACAGACCACTGTCAATGCTGAATCAAGACAGCAAGATTTTAACAGCTGTTATGGCGAGCAGACTGCGAAGAGTCATAGACAAACTTATACACCCGGATCAGACGGGGTATGTTCCAAACAGGAACATAACTCACAATCACAGGCGACTCCACCGAGTCATCGAATGGGCGGGGGGAAATGAGGGCGACTTGGCAGTAGTGTCCTTGGATGCGGTAAAGGCTTTTGATTCTGTTAAGTGGCCATGGCTGCTGTCTACTCTGGCGGAATATGGAATGGGGCCCGGATATGCAAGATGGGCAAAGATGTTATACAGTGCGCCGCTCACTAGAGTTAAGACGGGAGCTGTCATTTCAGAGAGATGGCAGTTAGGCAGAGGTACTATACAGGGATGCCCGTGGTCCCCTATGTTATACATATTGGCATTGGAGCCTTTGGCTATATACCTCAGACAGCAGTATGACATCATAGGCATCGAAGTGGGTGGGGAGCGACATTTGATCTCTTTATATGCAGACGATATGTTATTGTATCTGAAGTATCCGGAGGAGAATCTCCAGTATATTTTGGAGGTTATGGATCGGTATGCGGGGCTGTCTGGAATAGCTGTGAATCCACAGAAGTCTGTGATTTTCCCGCTGGGTAAATATAGGGGTCTCCCGGCGGAACAGCTACCGGTGTTGCAAGCCCCTTGGGCAGTTGATACCTTCCGGTACCTTGGGATAGACGTGTATCATACGGTTGAACAGGAACATAAGCACAACACAGAGGTAGCTGTGGGGAAAATAGAGAAAAGTATGAAATTCTGGGGGAAGCTGCCGCTAGCTATGATGGGACGTAGTGCAATGCTTAAGATGGTGGTTTTGCCCAGACTCCTGCATTATTTCGGGAACATTCCATACCTCATACCTGGGAAGTTTTTTGTCAAGCTTAATAGTATATGCAGGGACTTTTTGTGGCAGGGAACTAGATGCAGGATGGCATTGTGGAAACTGCAAAACTCTTACGAAAAAGGGGGGATACGGCTCCCCAATTATGAGGCCTACTATGTAGCAGGCCAACTGCAATACGTTGCTAAATGGCTCTCGGATGAAAATACCCCCGAATCCAGATTGTTCAGTGCAGACTGTGCCCCATTTTACAAAAGAGATGATCTGGTTATCCGAAACAGAAATGCAGGGGCGCCCCAAAATGATGCTGCTTGGGTGGAGGATTTGGCGCCGCGCGTGCAGGATGATGGAGATCCCGGCTCCGTGCTCCCCGCAGGTACCACTGGTGGCACTGGCTAAACGAGATGTGCAACTGCGGAGGAGGATTAGAAACCACTGGGAACCAGTGGGGGTGGCAACGGTGGGAGATGTTTGGCGGGAGGGAGCCATCATAAGTTTTGAGGAGTTGGGCGAGGACACAGGGCTGCACGTAGGTCAATATATTACATATCATAGACTGGCGCGGGAAATCAAGAAGACTTGGCCCGAAAATATTCTAGAAGCAGAGCCGGATGGTATTATAGACACTATATATGACGTAACAGAGGGAGGGCATGAGATTTCAAGATGATATGACATGCTGATGCTTAGGATTGGTAAAGAACCAACGCAACTCAGATTAGATTGGGAAACGGAGGTGGGAGGCCCGATGGAGGATGGGATGTGGGAGAGGGCTCTGCGGTATCATCAGAAGGTGTCGAGGAATGCTAGGCTGAAACAGATACAATTATATATTACACATAGGACGTACATGACGCCCCTGAGGATATCAAAGTTTAAAAAGGCAGGTAGACAAGCATGTCCCAAGTGTGATGAAGAACGGGCTGACATGTTACACATGTTTTGGTCCTGCCCGGTGGGTGGGCGTTTCTGGAGCGAGATAGCGGCAAAACTGGCGGATAAAGGAGTTACGCTGGTTGTAGAGTCAGCTTGGGCCTGCCTATTGGGAGGGTTCCCTAGATCGCAGAAGCTGAAGCATGTGAACAAATTGAGGGACTTGGCGTATGTGCTGGCTAAGAGGAGGATCGCCATGGGGTGGAAGGCTTGTCATAAACCACAGGGGGAGTTATGGTGGAAGGAATTGCAGAAGTGGGCGGAAGCAGAGACCATAGTATGGCAGGAGTCCAGTATGATGGGTGGGGAAGAAGAGGTGGGAACCCTGCTGGCTTGGAAATCACCGATAGCGGAATTGTTTGGAACGATGCCAGATCTGGCAGATTCTAAAGGAGAACAGACCTCACCGCGCGGCGTGAACACAAAGTGAACAGACCGGATGGGCTCGTAGGGGGGTGGGTTTTGGGGAGTAGAGATCAAATTGTATGTTATACACATTCAAAACTGTATTATGGCGTTTTGTACTGTATATTTGGTCTGTATTGTTTTGTTGGTTGAACCTTAATAAAAAACGTTTAAAAAAAAAAAGGTGTATATCACTAAGAAGGGACAATCTTTATTAGGATGGAGAGAACAAAAAGAATTTGGGAATTAGGCTTGATCCAACCATCCAGACCAAGTGTTACAAGTTTCCGAAGGACCCGTGACAATCATGGGAAATATAGGATAGGAAAGTGTTTGATGAGTCTCTGGGAAAAATAAAAGGGTTTCAACACCAGATAGTTTTGAAGAAGGGCAGTGTACCGTCGTGGCTAAGCTCAGACCTGTGCCGTTTGCTTTACGAGGCAGTGTGAAGAGGGAATTACAAAAATTGTTGGCGTCAGGTGTAATTTAGAGAGCTGGGGAAGTAGAGTGGGTTTCCCCAGTGGTGATTGTGAAGAAGAGTTCAGGGGATTTAAGGTTGTGTGTTGATATGCGTGAGTTAAACAAATGTGTGTTGGTGGACAGGCATCCCCTGCCCAACATGGGAGAGTTATTGACCAGGGTGGGCGGGGGAAAGTATTTTTCCAAACTGGATATGGCATCAGCGTATCAAGTGGAGTTGGAGGAGCTCTGTAGGAAAATCACTGCATTTGTAACACATGAGGGTGTGTTCCAATTTAGGAGGATGCCATTTGGGTTGGCATCCGCCTCTTCAGTTTTCCAGAAAATCATGGATCGTTTGTTGAGAGGGATGAAGGGTGTTTTTTGTTTTCAGGATGATGTGTTGGTGAGTGGAGTGACTTTAGAGGAACATGACAAACATTTGTGCAAGGTGTTGAAAATGTTTGAAGAGAGGTATCACGGTGAGAGGAGAGAAATGTAAGTTTGCTGTGACGAGAGTGGAATATCTGGGTCATGAAGTGTCGGGAGATGGTATAAGACCCAAAGAAGATATGGTGAATTCTATAAGAAATATTGAAAAGCCTAGGAATAAAAGTGAACTTCGTTCATTTCTGGGAATGACAGAATTTTACCAGAAATTTGTTATGAATTATGCCGATAAAGTTCAGGAATTAAGGAAAATCTTGAGAAAGGGTGCTGACTTTGTGTGGAATAATCGGTGTGAGAAAGAGTTCAATAGTATCAAAGAAGATATAGATATGGCTCGTCCGTTAGGCTGTTTTGACACCAGGAAGTCTACCATTATTACTGTTGACGCCAGTGAGGGTGGTCTGGGAGCCATATTGTCTCAGAAACAAGATGATGGTTCTGAAAATATTATAGCTCATGCATCAAGGGGTCTCAGAGGGGCGGAGATGAGATATTCGGTCATCGAGAAAGAGGCTTTAGCCTGTTTCTGGGCTGTTGAACGTTTCAAGAATTGTGTGGGGTGTTGAATTTACAATACGCACTGATCATAAGCCTCTAAAGGCGATATTTGAGAATAAGGGCCTTGACAAAGTGTAACGCCGGATGGCAGGTTGGGTCACCAGGATGCAGACGCACTGTTTTAAAATAGAAATCATACCTGGGAAGGAAAATATTTTAGCGGACAGTCTGTCAAGGATTAGAGTTGCAAACCCTGAGAATGTGGAGAATGAAGAAATTAGAATTAGTATTCGTTAATACTGATGGCATAGTTTCCAAACGAGAGTGGTTAGAGGGTATGAAAGGAGACTATGTTATCAACAGAGTAATTCCGTATGTTGTGTCTGGATCATGGCCAAATAAGCAGGCATTGGAGGAAGATACTAAGCCATATTGGGAGGTGAAGGATGAGTTGTCTGTAAATGAGGATATTTTGTTCAGATGGGATAGGGCCGTTGTCCCCATTGGTTTGAGGAAGAAGGTTATAGAATTGGCACACAGCGGTCACATTGGAGTTACAAAGACAAAGGGTGTCTTGAGAGAAGACTATTGGTGGCCAGGATTTGATAAGGAAATAGAGGCTGTCCTGGCAAATTGTCATTTTTGTATCAAGAGTGGTAAGGGCGTTGTAACCAAGAAACAGCCATTGGTGGATGTAGGTCTCCCATCCAGGATATGGAGTGAGATTGCTATGGATATTCTGGGCCCCGTGGAATTAGGTTATGGTCGCGGAAAATATGTAGTTTTGGTTGTGGATTTATTTTCCAGGTGGACAGACTTTAAAATTGTCAGAGACATCACGGGGGAGAGCATGATAAGAGTTTTGCAAGAGATTTTTGCCAATGAAGGTTTACCAGAAACTGTCTTGATGGACAATGGTCCCCAGTTTATAGGAGAAAATTTCACCAGTTATTTGAGAAAATGTGGAGTGGGACATAAGAGGACTTCGTTATATCACCCTGAATCAAATGGTATTGTTGAGAGGATGAATAGATGTGTGATGGAGCGTAACGATGGGAGAGGAGTGTGGTTTCGACAAGTTAGCCATGATACAAAACAGAATATGGGCTCTTAGAGTGGCGCCACATTCTGTAACCGGATTATGCCCATTTGAGCTCATGAGGGGCAGGAAGCAGTTTTCCATAACATGCCCACCTTGGCTTGGTAGGAGTAGAGTGTCCGACCTGGTGGTGGATCAAGTAAGGAAGTCACTGGTGGAAAAGAAATCAGAATGGGTCATGCGTGAAAATTTGAGAAGAGGAAAGAAAGAATTGTGTGTGGAATGTGGAGATTGGGTCAGGATAAGGAAAGGGTTTCTCAAAAAGAAAGGGGACTCCCTTTATTCGGATCCGGTCAGAGTTGTGGCAGTCATGAAAGGTGCGTGTGACCGGTGGGCAGGTGTGGAACAAAAATAGAATAGCTACTGTGAAGAGGGGTCATGTGTGAAATGAGGACTCAATTGTATAGCTGACGGTTGGGTTAATTTTTTTGTTGTAGTTGTTTAAATGTGTTAATGAATTCTCAAAAAAAATGTTTGGAAGTTAAAAAAAAATGGAGGGAGATGTGTTATGATGATGTTTCTCTCTGAGAGCAGAGAGAGCTTATGTATATGTTACATAGCAAGAGCAGGATGACTATGTCGTCACCGGAATGTTAGCCATTTCATGTCATGTTTACGTTCTGATATTGTCAGTTGGAGGATTTGATGGGGAAGGATCCCTTATGTTCGGGGGTCTTTTTGCCTTCATTTATCTTGAATAAATACTTAAATATAAAACTTACCTGCATCTGTATGCTACTTCACAACACTTGGCTTACGGCCAAAAGGAGAGTTTGTAAGTCTAGAAACTGCCCTAACGAAGTATAGAAGGTATATTATGTTGACCGAAAACCAATCGCATCATATGCCCTACATCGCCAATAGGGAATCGTCAGCTTAACCATAGGGCGTCCATTTTGAGCTGTAACATCCACCATTTGCTTTCTCTCTTCTGTTGTTCAACGTGCAAAAAATGTATTTTATTCTGAAAGCTCATGCACAGAGCGAGGCCACAGTCAGTCTACATGTTGCGAGACCGGCCCAGACAAACGCCAAACAGTACAGAAATATATTGTTTTCCTCCCTCACAAGTCCTTGAAGGCGAGCAGAGAGGCATTTAATCAGCAGCCCAGGTGCCGGCCAGTCTCACTGAAACTGTATAAACAGGCCGTTAAACATGAATTATACTTTTGCTAGCGCCCCCCTCCCCCTTTGGGGATCTCCTTAGATCAGGCTTACCTAGTTCACAAATAGAAACTAGTAGATAACACGCTTTGGAATGGGTCTCTCCTACGAACACAGTACCGTCGCTGAACAAGTGCCTTATGTTCTTCATAACAAAGAACTATGTCTGCTTACTGCAAATTGCAACTGTTGCTAAAACGAGTAATATAGATTAGGTAACAAACGTGTCATATTTGTCAATTACCGAACCCTAGCTCAAAAAGATACATTATGGGCGGCTTCGATATGTCACAAAGAAATACTGTTGTAGAATGTTCGTTCTCTTGCGTCTCACGAGGTCTGGGTGACATACGTTGCAAGACGTTCGACCCAGTCGGCCGACTGAGAATATATTTGCTTTGCAATAAACCCTAGTACTTGGAAATTGAACCTTGTGTCTGTCGTATCACTAGTATATGGTGATTATGCCTTGTTTCCATATGCGAAGGGTCTTCAGGGCCTAGCAATGTGAATGGAGATCATACACCACAGACTTAAGATACCACCTGTGAGAACAAATAAAGGTCCCCTGGCACACCCAAGAACTAAGTTCCACTACCCTTAGGATCACAAGAAATATGCAGGACGTTTTGATATTTTGTCAACCAACTGGAGAATGCAGTCACATGACCTGGAGTGTGGATGAGCACAAAGAATGCAGGTGACCTGAGCCCGGGGGGAGGGGCGGGCCTGGGGGAATCTGGATCCCAAAAAAATAAAACCTAGATGCAAAGAGTATGAAGCATATTGAAGAGGAGGAGGTCGAGTGTAAAGGAGCAGGTGGACATGTTCTACCTAGCTCCTGCCCCCCAAAAGTCCAAGGTTGTGAAAGCATCCCAACCAATCAGAGGGTCCATGTCGCAACATGCTATAGAATGTTGCAAAAACCAACCCGCTGCCATTTGTCCGCTATAATCCGCATTATATGTATTTAGAGGTGGTTCAAGGCATGCCCACCAGATAAAGGGCATCCAATGACGTTAACACTTATACAGACGTTCCCTTAACCAATCCCTCCCTTCAATAGATTTTAGTTTTCCACGTAGGATGACATCAGATGATGCATATCGAGGTATAAAAACCTTTATTCACACGTGAGTGTGTGAATTACTGGCTGATGTTCGCCAGATTGCCCTACTTTATGTTTATGCTAATAATAAAGTAGTACTTTGTCATATTCTTGGAGTCTGTCCAGTTATTTGGGTCCGATATTATTGGTAATTCCATCTAGCACACAAGACGCTTCAAGGTGCTAGAGCACAGCGCGTTTTGAAATCTAGAAGGAGTTGTCGGATACCGCGGGGTTCATCACTATCCTGGATGAGGCCCACGTGAGAGCTCATCGGGGAAGAGGCAGTGAACTAGCCAGTGGGGAGGGGGGAGCAGAGGCGTGCAGGGGGCCTCTCACCACACGCAGTTTGGGATCTCACACATAGGAATGGCCACTATCCGGTAGGTTACCAGATGCTTGGCAGCAGCACCTAGGGGCGAGGACCAAAGGGTGGTTTTTCCGCATGTTTTACATTTCAATCTGGACAAACCACAAAACATCTGACTGACATGTGAACATGTTAATCTCACCTAAAGACAAGTGCTTCTGTAGTCGCGCAGAGTTTATCTTCACCCGCTTTTCCTTCAGTAACGAGGGATCTGGAAGAGAGCATTGGATTAGTAAATTCAGCAATTTGGGCATATAAAGTTTATTTGCACTTGCTACAGTGTTATTCTCCCTCCCTACTAACCTCCCCCATTCCTTTGCCCCCTCATCCCTACCTACCCCTCCAGAGGGAGCGACCCACTCCGCTTTCTTACAGCACACAGTAGCTGGTCTATAATGGGGCCTGGGGCTGAATTCAAGCCAGAGGCCCAGTGCTGCAGCTGAATAACCATTTAAAAGAACTGTTGGTCAGTGTAAAATAATGGATATTCAAGAAGGCGGCTTATAGTGCAGCCCAGATACTTAATGCTGGAAGTATTTTGTATCTCTACTCCTTGTGCCTAAATAATGCAGATGGCCTTAAACTGCCAGTCAGAATCGTAGTGCTCTATGATATCAGAGAACCCGGGGTAGAAGCTTTAGGTTACATTCTATAGTAACATTGGTGCACATGGTGGGGAGCCTTCTCTTAATAAAGAAGCAGACGTGCCTGATCACACGTAGGGCCCAAACGTACCGTGGAAGACCAAAAGCTTGCACCACTTCACAATACCGTTTACCGGGGAGATTGGAATAAAACCATGGGATGGTCTAAGCAAAACAAGCTGGGATGGGTTCAAACTAGAAAGGTTCAGGACAACTAGTATAATATGGTTGCAATCTCCCAAGCTAGGCTTCCACTAGAGTACGTCCCTAGTATTTACCCCCAAAGTGCTTCGATTAGTATGGATAAAATGCCACAGTTGCAGGCTGGTGGCAGCAGCGTACTATGCATTTGGTTAGAAAGTGGTGTTGCCTTTTACCTCGTTTACAGCCCCTTGCTCTTGAATATGGAAAATATGCCTACTTGTGCATTTTTGAAGTGTTTGAGCCATTTTCTTTGTGGTCCTTCTGGATGGGGTTTCACTATGTAAACTGACTTTGAATGTTCCCACTACGCAAATTTGGTCTTCGCCCACCAACGCTTCACTGAATGAATGGGATCCACAACTGTGTGTTCCTGCAAAAATTAGAGCATGGCTGGACTCGACTGATTTGGTGGCTGCCAGCAGTTGGACTAGTGACTTGGTTGAAAGTGGAGGGCTAGAGAAGACCCCCTGAAACCCAACCATCTGAGTATTACTAGACAGGACCTGATCCATTGCTGAATCGACATCTGTACTGCTCCAAACGTAGCTGAAAGCTTAAGAGGACAGAGGACTCATTACCGTAAGCTGTGGCGAGGACTTTGGATCCTACTGAAAACAAAAATCGCTACCTCTCCAACCAGAGGAAACCATTGATTGCCTCCCCTGATCCGGCAGGAAAAGCGGGCTTGTCCTCTTCTGCAGCCTTGTGTGCTCCCTGTTCAGTATGGACCAGGTAGTGGGAGCCCCTGCAGCTCTGTTGGAAACAGGATGACTCAAGTTCTGGGCCTGCCCAGAACTTGTAAGATCCGACCACTCCAGCTTTTTTCTTTGATGGGGGAAAACTACTTTATCCAGTCCTGCAGTGCCAAATCATACCTGGAGAAAACCGTCACAAATAGCCATCCTGCTGTCCACTCTCCTCTGCTGCACCTGGGTTAAACAGCCTAAGGGTGCTTTCGAGGGGATCCTGGGGACTATAAAGATTACTGGTGCCCGCTCCATCGCCAGGAGCTTCTCCTGCAGTCCATGTGCCCAAACACAAACCATACGAATGGCCGTTGGATTCAACCTCTGTACGATCATCACTTGTACCAGTGCTTTGCGGCCCAGCAGCCTTCGACATCTTTGTGGTTTGCATTATTTTCTCCCCATGCACCTCTTGCTCATGTGCACCGTAACAGACGCTCTGCATTTCATGTACCAATTCATTCTTGCAATCATCTTTCGTAGGCTTCTTCCATAATATGACCATTGTCAACCATCAGCCTGAAGACTGCCTTCTCTTCGGCTTTACCATGAACTTGGTAACGGATGTTCTTCCCTATAAACAAGGGTTCCCATTGACGAAAGTCCTCTTCATATTGATGGGTAAACTATTAAAAAGCTTTTCTAACCGGCTAATAAAAATGGTTTCGTTTTTTGGTGACATTTACAGGGTCACCTTAATCACAGTCCTAGTAGTTTCTACAAAAGAAAAAACAATATGAAGCTAGACATTCAATGGTGTATTGGGACAGCTTGCAAAGAGGGCAACAGAATGGCAATCCCACATGTCGCTCCTCTGCATCACTGTCTTGCGCCAAACGAAGGATCCCTGACAGTGGGCAACCAGGATGCAATCTAGTCCTAGTCGCACCACAATCCACATCGGAATTACGATCGTATTTATGGAGTACGGACCTAGCTTTGAGAAGCACTGTAGCACTTTTCAGAGGTATACAACAGTACAGATACATAACGGAGCAGTTTTCAGAGGTAACAGAACAGCTATCCAGCAGGGGGTAGGATACAGAGGAGGGGTATCAGTACCGGGTGGGCTATAGTTGGCTAGGTGGCGCGAGAGGTAACGGGATGGCCTAGTTGTTAAGGTGAGATTCCTTGAAGAGGTGGGTCCCGAGCTCTTTTCTGAATTGTTGGGATTCCATTGTGGACCAGGGAGGGGGGCTCGAGGTGGAGTCAGAGGCGGACGGGGAGGAGTTCCCATAGTCTTGGGGCGTAAGCAGAGAAGGCTTGTTTTCCGTTCTATTTTGCAGCGGCGGATTTCAAGTCTATACGTGTCCTGGCTTCTGGTGGGGCATTGTCCACCGGAGATGCTGAGATTCTCTGCAAAGTAGCTGGGTCACTCCAGGGCAACTGCCTTATAGATGGTGCAGCAAGACTTGAAGGGGATTTCTGCATGCAGTGGTAGCCAGGAGGTCAATGAGGGGCAGGGTGATGTGGTCGAATCTGAACGGAACCTTGATGTGTGCAGCCGCATGTATGATACTTCAGGGGCACAAACGAGGGAGGCCTTCGAGGCATGCAATGCCCCCATCCAGGTGGCTTGAAAGGTAGATATAAAGCTGTCTAGAGCGAAGAAGGGCTCGACTTTCCACAGGAAGAGAGCGCCTATACCCTTTCTACAATTAATGGCTGGTGGTAGTGATTTACTTTTTACTAACATTATGTTTTATTACCGCGGGCTGCAATTGCAGACGTGGTAAAGCACCCATGGGTGCACATTTTGTCAAATTGGCACTGGTCTTTTTTTGCCACTTATTGCTGGAAAGGTCCTTCTTGAGATTTACTCTGCATGCAAAACCATGTTTGGTCTCTTTGTTTGTTTTGTCTTTGGCGGGATTCACGAGTGAAGCCCACATCTTCCTGTGCTTAGTCTCCTAGGAGACAGGAATGCGCTCTTAGGTGATTGGCTGGCTGGCTGTCTGGCAAGGACAGCCACCCTGCTGGGTGAATGACAGCTAGGCTGGAATGAATGGGAGAAACCTGCATAAAAAGGCAGGGCTTTTGGCTTAGAAGGCAGGGTCTGCCACTGGAACGAAGAAATCCGAAGAAGAACTTGAATACGCCTGCTGCTACTCCTGGACTGTTGGTTTGCCCGGTGAAGCCCTGCTGCTGTGCTGAAACTCCAAATTCATGTCGACTAGAGAAGCCCTGCAAGAACGACTTCTCCCCTTGAGTTGGTGGAACCAATCAACTGCAAAGTGAATTTGTGTGAACATCCTGTCGGAGCTGGCTGTACTTCCTTGCTGCTGCAGGAAGCGAAGTGCCAGGGAGAGGAACACCAGATTGGAGTGCATCACTTTTAAGACAGACCCGAGCTGCTGAAAGATCCCGTATTCCCAGTAAGCAGGACTGACCAAGCCTGAGCCACCTCAACAGAGTGCTGGACCACAGATGCAAGAAAAGTCTGGAGTGGTATTTGTGAGGCCCCAATGGTGCCAAGTGCCACTGAATAGAAGTTTGTCATCATCTGTACCCGGCCATGCCATTGCCGGAGTCCCCAGAAGTCCTCCCTCTTGTCCCCACGACTGAGTCACTGGAACAACCGTATCTGCAGACCCACACAGGAACAGAAGCCAGCTGGAACCATTTCTTCTAACCAAAGGTACTGTACGGTCTAAGAGAACATACCTCTTGATGTGTAGCCTTGCCTGTTCTCAGTTGAGACTTGTCTTGGTTGCCTTTCAGAATTACTTGCATCTTTGCCTTTCACAAGCCTAACAGCTTGCGGCCCCTCAAGTGTTCTTTAATCCACAAACTCTTACTGAAAACTTTGTGCAAGACTTTTACTTACCTACCGAAAGATCTTCAGCTTCCCTAGACTTTGTTCAACCAACATTCACTTGCCTGGCTCCCCGAAAGACTTCTACCTCAGACTCTGTGCTTTACCTTTCCCCCAGGCAAGGGTTCATTTACTCAGCATTAGAGGGTTTTAAAAAGAACTTACCAGTATATGAAGTGTGTTAACCTCCATTATTCCTGCATCTAACCTTTACATCACCAACAGTACAACTCTTAATGTACCAGTGATAAATCAATGTCC
This sequence comes from Ambystoma mexicanum, assembly GCF_040938575.1. NCBI lineage: Eukaryota > Metazoa > Chordata > Amphibia > Caudata > Ambystomatidae > Ambystoma > Ambystoma mexicanum. The sequence goes on from NC_090935.1 coordinate 19,568,071, forward strand.
ACAGTGTCCTAGGTATTTAAGTCACCTGAGGGTGTAGGTGTCTGTGTGCCATCCCAAATGGGAATCATCTGATTTAGAGTAACAAAGTGTGTGTTTGAAAGTATACTTTAAAGTTACATGCAAGTTGCTCCCTTCTGAACAAGGCTTATATAACTGACTGTTAAATTAATAAATAATTATTTAATCAAATAACGTTGAGTATAAGTGTTCATTTGAACAACTGTCACTGAAACTGTTGCAAAATAACTGCTTACATTGGCACCTCTTGAGATAAGCCTGGCTGTTCAGCCACACTACCAACCTGTGTAGTTCAGATACCAAAGGTTGGGTCCCTATTGCCAGACGGTCAGGGTTGTTGTATTGCACCCAAAGGGTACTGCATACAATCTTGCCTAACAGTGCTATTGACCGGTAGCTGAAACCGCAAAGTGCCGCTGATTTGGAAAGAGACAAACCCATTGCTGCTGCAGACCTTCAAACCGCAGTGTAGGGGTCCCCAGACATCCAGCCTCTTGTCCCCACGCCTGAGGCCCAGCAACACAGGATCAGCAGGACTGAAACAGCAACAGAAGCCAGCTGGAACCTCTTCTTCCAACCTAAGGTACGGTCTTAACTGAAGGGGTTTCAATAAACGGGCTCCTGGTTTGGAGCCTATTCTACCCAGGAAGGTTACTGATTAAACAAAATTACAATTGAATAGGTCCCGAGAACAACTGTGCTCAGAAACACTCTTAAACCCCATTTCCCTCAGCATAAAAGGAAAAACAAGACTCACTTAATCTACTTTTCAAAAAAAGTTGTTTATCTTTAAGATTGTATAAATCGTCATAAAGTGAACATTTTTTCCAAAAAAAGGACACCACAAGGTGTCTCAATTGAACCGTACAGACTACAGAATTTACAACACAAAGCCAAATATTATCTGGTGTAACAGTCAATATTTGTGTAAGACAAACTCAATCACAGTTGTTGCTTGTCACAACAATTCACATAATACAATATATAACAATGATTTAACAGTGACAACAAAACAAGAGTTGTTGAAGACAATCGTTCTATTGGTGGTTGACAGTGACAATGCACTGTAGTTAGGGGTGCGTCTACACCGGGGTGTTTCAGCCGTTTAGGTGGGCCTATTTCGCCCAATCTTGTACACTGCCTTCATCAGGACGAAATGCTGTACGTGATGTGGTGCGCTCTGGAGGAGAAAGGGGAGAGTCTTATCAGGAGGGTGCGAGAGCACATATAATTAGCAAAAAGATTTAATCATGTACTGTGTCAGCTTACCTATGGGTAATTATTTCCACAGGCACTATTTGCTGGGGAACTGCTAGGCGTAATAAGGATCTCAATGTGGTCCTGTTACAAACAAGCAGGGAAAAGACACTCAATATTGATTCATGGTGTCCTTACAATGAATGTCCAGATTGAATTAATGGCAGACACACAAAGTCACGATAAAATCATGTACTGTGTGGTCTCTACATTTGTCATGATAGAGCACTGCCTACCTTTGATTAATTTATTGCCACAGGCGCTATTTTCTGGGAGCGGCTTGACGCAGTGAGGATCTCAATGTGGTCCTGTTCCAAAAAAATCGGAAGGGGCATTTAATACCGATTTGCGGCGTCATTTAATTGAAAGTTACGGTTAAAAAATGACAAACACATAATAAACCACCAGCGATAGGAGTGGTGGCTAAATCTTACCTCCCAGTGGAGGCTTTAGTCTCTGTGGATAAAGGTCTTAGATTGTCAGGGTGTTTCCATAATAAGACCTAAAAGAGGGGGGGGTGGACAACATATCAGAGCACTGGCAAAACATAAGTCGTCTGCAATTCACTGACTGCAAGCGTGAGCCTAGCGCGAGCGTACCTGTATGAATGTCCACCCAAGGCGAGCGGGTCGAGCGTGCTGCTCGATCGAGAGGTGCTGAGTCACTCCGTGGCTCGGAGGGGGCCTGGCAGCATAGCGCTAGTAACGCTGTTGCCAAGGACCCGAGTTATTTATACGGTGGCCATTTTGAGTCGTAGATACGGGGACAGACGGATAAAAATGGATCCCTCGATCAAAATGGAAAAGTAATCAATTTCTAGTATGCGCCCTCATACGGCAGATCCAAAAAAGTAATTTAGAAGTCAAAGTATAAAAATGGTTGTCATGGTAACCATGGGTGTCACAAAATGGAAATGACGCGTATCTCAGCCGCTGTGGCCAATGTATTGGGACATGGCTGGGGAGGGTGTCAATGTCAAAATGAGTTTATTTTGTGTTAAAAACATCCCAAACTTGGGAGACAGTACACAAGTAATTTCAGGGTCACCTAAAGCATCCGATTCAGTAAATACATGTACTTGTATAGGTGAAAATGATTTTGTATGCATATCAATTAACAGTTGTTGACAACCTCATACATCAATGAAAACATGAAGAAACAACTGTTATGACATCACATATCCCGCAAGTATTTGGGGTAAAAAATATTTCAGTGCCATCAATCAGAATATATATTCAAACACAAACCATGCATTCGAGCAAATGGTCAAGATTGTATAAGCAGTCCAGACAGAACTCAATTCACTGATACAGAACAAAACTTTATATCATATTTTAAGCACAAGTTAGGATCATGTCCTATTCAAGGTACAAGCGAACGTTAGGTTCTATCAGTGCTACACTTCATATGAAAGATTTACACTCCACTGAAACAGTCAAACCAGGTTGCAGTGGGTTTAATTTATGTACCCAGCGCTGTTCTAGTTGCTTCTGTTTTATTCATGTCACCCCCTCGCTTAGCAGGTGTCACCTTCTGCAAAATAAATCTCTCTTTATAGTTCTTGTTGGTAAAATGTTCCAAAGGCTTGTCAACCACTTTATTCCTTATACAGGAACGATGTTCTGATATCCGCATCTTAATGGCGCGTATGGTCTTGCCCACAGATGAGGTTGCAAGGCATTGTATCACAAATCACTCCCTTTGTATTGCACTTGGTGAAGTCTTTCATGGTCCATTTCACTTGTAGGTGCTCGAATGATTTTTTCTGTAGAGTCAAAGGGCATGCAACACAGTTGCCGCACTTGTGGTGGGAACAGGGGGAGGTAGATCCCATGATCTATTGGGTACGTGTGGTGGGAACAGGGGGAGGTAGATCCCATAATCTATTGGGCACTTGTGGTGGGAACAGGGGGAGGTAGATCCCATAATCTATTGGGTACTTGTAGTGGTGGTTCTATGAACGTATGTACCAATGCATCTTTTAGGTTCCTATTCTTTTTAAATGCGAAGCAAGGTACATTAATCAATGTGCCCGGATGTTTAATCGGGTGCCAATTCTTTTTTATGGTCTTTTGGATCAATTGGCTGAGAGGTCCAAAAGTAGTGACACAAACCATCCTACCCAGTTCCTTTTTGAGTTTGTTCTCCAGACAGATTTCTCTTGGTGCGTTTCTCGACCTTTTTCTGGCTTGGTTGATGGATTTGCATGGGTAGCCTCTCTCTAGTAGTCTCTCACCTAGCCCATCTGCATGCAGTTGGAATTTATACAGATCAGTAAAATTTCTACGTATTCTTAGAAATTGCCCATAGGGTGATAGCTTGTGAAATGATGGAGGCTATTGCGATCAGTTGGTTTCCGAAAAAGCTCTGTCTCGAGTTGGTTCCCTGTTTTATAGATATGGAGGTCCAAGAAATCAATTTGATGGTGGTCCCACTGCATTGCGAAGTCTGTTGGGATTCCTTGAGTTTATCCAAGTGTGAAAATTCTGTAGTTCAAGAGGTGTCCCCTTCCATACGATGATAATGTCATCGATAAATCTTTTCCATAAGGTGATGTTTTCTCGGAACGGATTATCGTTGCTGAATACATGTTTTCTTTCATAGTGGGACATCTACAAATTGGCAATGTCCGGGGCAAAAGTGGCCCCAATACTGACACCCTTGATTTGCTTATAAATTTGGTTCTGAAATAGAAAAAAGTTCTCAGACATTGCCAGTCTAGCACTCAAGGATGAAATCGGTAGGGGTGGACTCAGCATCTTCTCTGGTGTTCAGAAATTCTCGTATGGCTTCTAGGCCCTCCTGTTGGGGGATCGATGTATACAATGCTTCTACATCCATTGTAGCAAGAAGGCTGTCAGTACTCAAGGTGAGATTGCCTAACAAGTTTATGGTACTCGTCATGTCCTTTAAAAAGGATGGCATTTCAACAAAAGGTTTCAAAAAATGATCCGTATACAGAGATAACGGTTCCAGAAGGGATTCACATGCTGACACTATTGGTCTTTTAGCATTTATATGCATCTTTGGCAAAATGTAAAAAGCTGGAATGCGTGGGTTGGTTTTATTTAAGAAACCCTTTTCTTCCTCGCATACCCACCCTTGTGTAAGGGCATGTTGTGTCAAGCTGCTGATTTCTTCTTGAAGACCTTTAGTGGGATTGTGGTCCAGAGGTTGGTAAGATGCTCGGTCATTCAGGAGTCGTAAACACTGTTGTAGTCAGAGGTGTCCCAGACAACTATCCCACCTCCCTGGTCTGCCGGTTTGATAGTTATAGATTTATCGAAACCGATATATAGTTATTGATTTATCGGTTTCGATAAATCAATAACTATCAAACCGGCAGACAAGGCTATTGCCAAGAGGACAAGGCTTGTGTAGTCTCCCACAGGGTTACTACATACAATCTTGCCTAACGGATTGAACCAAGCTTATACAAAGCCAGTCTGCATTCTTGGACTCACTATGTGTCTTACGCATGTGGGCGATATCGGAAAACAGAGCCAGTGTTCCTTGGCAGTAGCCACTTGGTGCATGGCTCTGTCTCTGATTTAGGTGCTGGTCTTCCACCCACATTCCCCCATCCCACCTCCTGCCTACAAGAGACCCTCCTGCACTCCCATCCAGCTAGTGTACACGCCTACCTAGATTGTGGCTACCCTCAGCTCTGTCCCTCCCTTCTCTTAGGCCCGGGGCTGCACGTCTCCCACTATGCCCAGCAGCTACAAATGTAGAGGTGCACCAGAAACTCCACCATACCATCATCCTGACCACATCCCTACAGGTCTCCTCTCCCTCCTTCACCTGCTCCATAAAGAGAACACAGCCCCGTACACCAACCCTCCTGCCCCACCCACTCAAGTCACCAACCTGCACTTCTTCCTGCCCACATCCAGCCCGTCTCATGCACATGCCATGACCCGCTCTTTGCATCCCTAAACTCTGTCCGTGCAATCCTAGACACAACCCTCCCCCCACTCTTGTGCCACTCCAACCCTCGCACATAATGGGGGAGTGGGGAAGGGTGCCAGGTTATCACCTAAACAGACCCTGCACTACACAGGCGCATTCAGTACTGTACACCACACCTCTCTTCCAGACCCTAGACTTCTCCCCCATCATACACCCCCCCCACCAAACCCAGTGAAATCCCTCTTCAACCAACCAAAAACACCTTGTACTCGCACCAGACACCACTCCCCTGGCACCCATAGAAGTCAGTCTCCTGACACTTCGCTGACCTTATAAGAACATCTCCTGACCACTCCCTCGCGACAGCAAACGCGTACAACCTCCTCAGTCAAAGCCCTGCACACCCTCTCACTGCCCCTCCCCACCTCAGTATCCACATCCCCTTTCACACCTCAGAACAGTGTCTCCACCCCTCTCACCCCCACCTCCATTAACCACTATACCTGCAAATACCCAGTGGACCCTAAACTTGCGAGCTCTCTTCATATACACATCTCCCATAAACTCAATCCCCATCTCCACGGAACAGAAACGATAGGACAGCCACTAGAAACCTAACTACCAGCCACGACACCCTCCTGCTCCCTCACACAACTTCGACATAATACACACCTGTATCCCAGGGTCCCCCATGCTCCCCATCCCCCCCTGCAACCCCCACAGCAGCTCTCCGCTCCAGCCCTCCCGTTTCCTTTCGTCCATTCCAACTTTTCACCCACTTCTAGGTGGTAGCCACCCTCACCACCCTAGTCCCTCCCAGAATCCTCATCTCCCCCACAGCACACCCAACCTAGCAACAACTAACATGCATCCCGATTGACAGATCTGCTACAAAAAAAGCCACTACATTTCCAACTTCATTCCTCTGAAGGGCCGGACAGTCCACTGCACACATGTTCCCACTCACCCCCCATTCCCACCAACCTCCCAGGCTACACTCTTGTGCATAGCAGAAACAGTAGGGCAGGCAGCATTTCTATAGCATACAAATCCATTTCACACTCCGAGGAACAAGCCTTCAACTCAGACTGAGTGTGTGCAGGTGATGAGATTCGCAGTTTCCTACTCAGCGCCTCAATGCCTCCAGTTGTATATTTATACAAATGAAATATATAGGCTACAACAGAAATTTCATTGAAAACCTTAGCAACTCCTTTGCGGTTATCCTGGTTTCTCATTCCTCCCTCACTATGCTTATGCTAGGGGATTTCAATATCCATGACATGACCCATTCTGGACAACCTTGAATCCCTTCATCGGACACCTAGTATCAGGCTCCACACACTCCACGGGCCACACCCTAGGTGCAATCTTGAGCTCTCCTGAACTGAACACCACGCTCACGCCTCAGCCACATGCAGCCATTTTCTTCACTCTTGACCATAGACCCTCCATCCTCCCAGAAAGCCACAGAACCCCCACTGAATCCCCTCTATGGAACAAGGTCAATGCAAACCATTACCTGCTAGCATCCCGTTCAGTCAGCTCTCCATCAGCCACTTTGACCAATGGCTCTCTGAAGCCCACAGCCCTATCAGACGCACCTCCAACAGGGCCTCTCCCCTAGATAGTTCACCTCCAATCTTGCAAAATCCAGAAGCACATCCTTGAAGGCAGATTACAGGCAGACCCATCACTGCACAACGTAACAGTTTATGCCCAGCAAGTTAAAAATCAAAGGGCAGAAATGTGCAAAGCCAAAAAATCCTTTTACTGAAATAAATCACCAATGCCCCCAAACACCTGTAGGAACTTCAAAAGATTATCTCTGAATTCAAGGCCCCTCTTTGGCCCTCCTCCGGATCCCACAGCCAAGCACTCTGGCCACCATCAAACCACTTCCACAACATAGCCTTGGAAAGAAACCTCACCAACACCACTAAAATTGCGTCCCACCTCACCAACCTGCCTCCACACCTGGAGTCTCAGACCTTTCCCTCCAACTGATGTGATTGTGTCAAGTTGGTTATCTACACCAACGCATTCTCCGATGTATTGTCCCCTACCAGACCTTCCCACAGTGTTGCAATCACGGCCATCGTCCTCTCGCCTAGACTATGCCAACATCCAATACCTGGGAAACCCTGCATCTCAACTTCGAAAACTTCAACAAGGTCAAAACACTGCAGTAAGGCCCCAGATAACACATCTCACTCACCCTCCGTGTCCTTCACTGGCTGCTGATCGTGTTACTATCCACCTTCAAGACAATGTGCATCACCCACCGAGCTCTGCACAATACAGGCCCAGAATATCTACAGCACAAGTTCACACCCTAGAGGCCCACAGGGAACCTGAAAACAGACAGCTCTCCTAGTGATCCCAGTTGCCAATATCGGCCAGAATAGCGGGATCCTCTTTCTTCGTCCAAGCTCCCACCATCTGAAACTCGATCCCGTTTACCATCTGCCGCATAGAGGATCACGTTGCCTTTCGGAAGGCACTCAAGACAGGTCTTTCACCTTTTCCTGGATTTAGCTCTTATTGCGGACCCACTGTTTTTGGTAGTGCTGCAGTGTAACATTGTGCATTTTATTTACTGAGGCGCTTACACTACAGTAAATCCAGACCTAAAGAGAAGGGAACCTTGCATATCCCGATTTCAAATGTTCTCATGCCACCCAGAATCCCAATTGAGGCCGCTTTGCGAGTGGCTGAATTCAAACTGTACTAAAGAGTAGAGGCCCCTGGAGAAGGATTTAGCGGCAGGTAGCGATATCTGGTCCAGCGATCCAAGCCAAGAGACCCATGGCCACATATAAAGCTTGTGCGACCTAATCAGATGCAAGTCTGCGGCCACAATGCCCTGCACCCAGCAGCATCCATCAATGCATTGCAATCACACATCCACTCACTAGGGACTGGAGCACTATTAGATCCTTACACTAAGGAGCCGTTCTGCTTGAATGAAGCAGATCAGCAGCTCTACCTTCAGAATGGGCATTGGTGGCTACCAGGTCCCTTACCCTATTGCAGAATCTCACTGCACCGATTGCTCTTCTGTTGGGCATCCCAGAGGGTTTGGAGCCAGGACTTGAGTGGGGAGGTGGATGAAGGAGCATGGGAAGTTTGAGAAAGCCATGGCCAGCATTGGAACAAGGTGCTGTAAGGATGGAGCCTGCTCCAGAGTGTACTTCAGGCACTCCCGTCTGTTCTGTGGAACTCGTACATTGCTGCACATTTGGTGGCAATGCGGTAAAGAGATTGGAAGATGGTACTTTCATATTTGAGATTGTAAGGCCACAGTTTAGCGTTTCCCCTTTATTTTTGCATATCCAAAAATATTTTCGGTGGTCAGGGGGTCTTCAACTGAAGTCCCTCTGTCATTGCAACACTTTCACATAGAATACAGTCCTGTATCACACAAGGCTCCCAGTTTCAGGGGAGCTTTGTAAACAACCCCCCCATTTGTTCCCTAGGGTGTTATCACCCTACATTGGTTTAGGGAGTAGGCTAGAGGCAGCCATATTTTGGTTTTGAATTCACCTGGGGTGCACACCGATTTACATCATTAGTAGCCAACTACCTTTTGGGTAGTAATTGGGGTACCAATGTACTAAAGTCCTTGTGTCTGCCATTTTATTTTAAGGCTTTTTCTATGGCCCTTCTGCACATCTGCAATCTCTGCAGGTCTACACATGGTTGCACGTTTAATGGTTGTTGACTGGTATAAGTCCCGGGCCGTTAATTTCACATCCGGGGCAGGGTGGCTTTCTGGACGGAGTGACAGTCCTACGAGTAAACCAGAAAGGTTGGCCATCTGACCTCTTTCTTCCTAGCCCCCTCTCGACTGGTGGGTTGGCTTTAGCCAGCACCTCCTAACAGTGGTTCCTATACAGGCTGGATGCTATGGCTTGGGCATATCTCGCTTGGGATTTTATGCTGTTAGAATTCCTTCCTGGGCTCAACGCAGCCACCTGCTGAATGTGCGTGGAGTTGGACCTTCAATGCCATTTCACTGCCACTTCCTCCAGTTTACCGTCACGGGCTTTCGTCTTGGCGCCCATCACTGCAGCCGCCTTGAAGGGTAGTGGGACAACATTACAGTCTCATCTGCTCCTTGGGCCCACTTGGGTCACACCTGTCCAACATCCGCTTTCTGGTTTCCGCTAAGTTTCTTCTTTTGTCGGTCGTCCAGCATCTCAAAGTCTTCCTCACTAGTATTTTTGCTGCTGGCTTGTGGGGATTCACTGTGGGAAGGCTGTTCATTATTTTTGGTTCTCAGGCTCTTCGTTGGCCTAGGGAACCGGAGCCTTTAAAAAATACGTAGGAAAGAACTCATGTACACAGTGATTTTGCCACTCTGGAGCAGTGTTTCGAAACTAAACGTGCTAGTACTTGGCTATGGGTCCTACTGTTGGCACTTTGTCGATAGTCTGTCAGTTGCTGCTTATGTCTGTGGTAAAGACTTTTTGGAAGAGTCTATCATAAACATTGAGGGAGAGGGGGATGCTTCCAGTTTTTTCTGACCCTCTACTAAGGCTTCTGGAATAGACTTCTTCTTTGGGGTCTGTTAGGGAGATCATTTTTTTGCTTCATGCCCTCGCCGTGAGACCCCCCAGCACTTTTTGCTGGACTTTTTCCTTTTCTAATCTGAATGAGTGAAGCCTTTTTTTGGAACTCTATTCTTTGTAATCTACCTGTAAAATGGAGTCTGTTTGCCCCATAGCTCTTAAAAGGTATATGTGTGTTACAACTGCAGCACACAGCTCCTTATGGGCAGTATTGCTTGGGACCCTTAGGGTCCTCGAAGTTTATTTTTCAATATCCTCAAGTAAATATTGCTCTTGAGGATAGAGAGCTACTTGGTATATCTCCCAAAACTATATAGCTCGAGAGATTGGCATACAGCACCTTCTGTGGCGTTCCAAACGGATACATGGTATCACCCTTCTCTCTGCTCCTGTGACTTTAGTCAGATGATTCCCTAGTTATACCTGGTGGCAGTGGACGTGGTCTACCAACTATTGTGTAGTTTTTGTACCGTATGCTATGTCCATAGCCTTGATAATGCACAACAAGGGTACCCAAGTGCTATATTGCGTCTTCCTTTTTTTGCCATTTCTTTCATGGTTGTTCTTTGTTACCCCTTCTATCATTCTGGGAGGGAGAGGTCAGTGGGCATTTTGCCTTCGGCAGGAACCCTTGGGTGTCCCCGCCTAAGCTCCAGAGTGGCTGGGCAGGCAGGAAGAGGGGGGAGGAGTTTTCCACCCTCCTGTCCTTGGTCGGCCAGAGTACCTGAATAGCAACACTATTGCCACACCTAGAAACACTTGTGTACATGCGCGTTATAAATGTCATATCATGGGAGCAGCTCCCACAGGGGGTCTGGCTGTCCTGATTTGACAGCCAAACAGCCCTTTCTGCAAAATGCAGAGTGTGTGTGCTGGACTGTATAAATAGGTGAGGCTTGTAGAGTGAAAAGCAAGTTGAACAATGGAAGCTAAAGTAACCGAAGACTACCAGAGACACCAGCAGACCCTTTACAACACTGAAGTGACCACTGCTGTCCTAACCCAGTTTCTGCACGACAGGAGCCCCAATGAGGATTCATTCCCTTTGGCTTGTGGAAACAACCAGTCCTAAGACTAACTTTGAATTGAGCCATCTACAGAGGTCTAAGGCATTTCCAGAGCTGTGGAACGCAATACAAGGAGACCTACTGCCCATTTCGAATGTTAAGTCATGGAAAGGCTGAATCCGTCCAAATCTTTGCTGAACACGCAAGGACACTTCAGAGATCCGATCCAACTCACCCAGACCCCCTCACCAGAGTGTGGGACTGCAGGAAGCGAAGATTGACTGGGCAATCTGTGTTCTATGTTGGTGCTGCAGAAAAGGAGACAAAACCGCAGATTGAACCAAGAAGTTGCTGAAAGCCTTGCCAGAGATCCTCCCTCGAGACTGCTGATGAGATCCCATCCATTCTCCTGCCTTCATTCATCAGACCGAGGAATCCGAAGGTGGGGTCTAGAGCTGCAACATTGCAGAGCATCCAGCACAAACATTTTCTTCGAACCTAAAGTACTTTGGGGGAAGAGGTATTGCTTAGCTGATTCCAAGTAGTCGCTAAAGAGTGGTGGAGTTCACAGAGGTGTCCAGGGCAACCCCCTCTTCCCTCCTACTCAAGCCACAGCTTGTGCCCCTCCATCAAGTCCTTTAAAAGGTCTCCCGTGTTAGTTTATGAACTTGCTGCTTCTATAACACTAGCAACTTGAACTCGCAGAAACTCTTCGTATTCTGCTACTTGTCAAAGCTGAGCCCTGTCCGTACTGCCTTAAACTAGGGTTGCATTTTTTGGATTTACGACTTGCTGTGCAAAGAAACCCTCTTTAGAACCAGGCTAATGTTGCTCCAACCAGTTTCCTCCCTTATATTTGTTTGCAGAGTAAGTGCATTACCGTGAAACTACCAAGAACCATTATATAAATTTGAAGAAATAAAAAGAAAAAAATAGATCAGAAGGTTCTTGTGCGCTATGAGGCCTAAATGGTATGTAGCACGGGACAAATAATAAAGTCAACCTCCAGCTGCACATTAAGACAATCCAAAACATGGAACCACCATACAAACATCCAGAAACAGCGGTCTTTCTAGAAGCCTCAGCTGTGAACATTACGCAAGGTTTGCTGGAAAGAACCATGTGGGTCCACAGAAGATCCGTGTCCAGCATGATGACATCTCGCACGGGCTTCTGAGGCGGCGGGGCCACTGAAAGTATAGTGCTCATTTGCTTCCCAAAGCTGGGTCCGTGCTCAAAAATGGTCGGACAATGGTTTGCTAAAATAGAAATATGTTGCATTAAGGATTAACATGTGCATAGCCTTACTATCAAGCATGTGCCCCCTGTGTGGCAGAAGAGGCTCTAGGACCCGTGCAGATTTGCCTCGCAACTAGACCTACGAGGAGAGGCTGCCAGACACTGCTTCCATGGGAAATTCAAGCGGACGTCCTAGTTACACACCATGCTGTCAAATTGGAAACTCCTTGGGGTTGCTTCATTATACACCTAATAACAATCAGCATAGTTTAGTCCATTCCAGAACGTAATGTTTCTTAGCACCATTACTTTGCATTCTGGTTCTTAATTCCCTTACATTGCGATCACTGCAAAGTATACTCCCTTGCATTGCGATCACTGCAAAGTATACTCCCTTGCATTGCGATCACTGCAAAGTATACTCCCTTGCATTGCGATCACTGCAAAGTATACTCCCTTGCATTGCGATCACTGCAAAGTATACTCCCTTGCATTGCGATCACTGCAAAGTATACTCCCTTACATTCCGAGGGAAGATCGGGCAGCTGTGGTGGGGGCAATGACTAACCCCCCACCTGGATTACTGCAATAGCCTGTTAGCAGGAATCCCTCAGAAACAAATGGATAGACGCCAAAGAGTGCAGAATGCAGCAGTTCGAGTAATCGGGCTCATGTTTCATCATTACAGGGATCCCTCCACTGGCTGATGGTGGAGGATAGAATTACATTTAAGATGGCATGCCTAGTTTTTAAAATGCTTGAAAGGGCTTGCCCCCGTGTACCTGGCGGGCAAAATGATGCTATATCATCCAAGAAGGAATCTACGTTCAGAGGATAAACTCCTGATTTGGACTCCAACAAAATGTGTCAGGAGACAGAAGCTTTGGAGCCTTTGGCCCTAAAGTCTGGAATCAACTTCCACTGTTTGTTTTATTCATTTTTTTGTGCGCGCCAGATCCAGGGGTAGCAGGGCGCAGTGACAAGAAAATGCGAGACTTACAAGGTTACATCATAGCACAGTGTACCTTAGAAATTACAGTAGGGTCACAAGGGTGCATCATAGCACAGTGTACCTTAGAAATTACAGTAGGGTCACAAGGGTGCATCATAGCACAGTGTACCTTAGAAATTACAGTAGGGTCACAAGGGTGCATCATAGCACAGTGTACCTTAGAAATTACAGTAGGGTCACAAGGATGCATCATAGCACAGTGTACCTTAGAAATTACAGTAGGGTCACAAGGGTGCATCATAGCACACTGTACCTTAGAAATTACAAAATATACAAGTTCAAGTAGGTCGATCAGAATTCCAGCTATATGGAATGAAGGTCTAGTGATAAATAGTAGATATAAATATTAGAATACTGGAAATTAGAATGTGTGAAACTCAAAATCAGAACTTCTGATACCCCTTTTTTTTCTCTGGCCTTTGGTCCTAGTGGTCACCTGCGCCCGAATACGGTTCATTCTGTCTGGTGCGCATTTAAAAAAAAATAAATCACTCAAATCAAACACACAGCTATGTCTCTATTGGCCAACCTGTAACAACTTTGTGTAATGTAACTTACCATGATTCCCCCATTCAAGAGCACGTGTGACTTGTTGTGAATCCAAGACATGTCGCAGAGTTCCAGTATGTACATACAGCCTACACTGTGCCTGTATATGGGCAGAAGGGGGGGGGGGGGGGGTACGATCTGGCAAAGCAGGGTTACATAATCTTGGACTTGATGCCTCCATCGACTTGATAATGTGCAGAAATTGTAACAATTCCTGTAGCTTCACACCCTCAAGCACAGAAGCCTTCCATGAGCAAAGTACCCCTTAGCATGCACATAGAACTCTGCCTCAAGTGTACACCCAGCATTTCACACGTGTCCACACACATGTAGCCACATTAACTGGCCTTTTGCATGGATACACATCTGACAGATAAGCACATCCAGGGACACTGCAGTGGGAGCAGAATGCAGAGCTCGGAAAGGTGGGCAGAGTAGAGGCGAAATCAACAGAGTGATTTGGAGGAAGAGGAGAAGTGAGAATAGACGAAAGCAGGGGAGCTGAGAAGAGATGGCCAAGAGGGGAAAGGAAGTTTGCATGGTCGGAAGGACAAAGTGGCAAGCTAACAGAAGGTGGGGGGGGGGGGCAGGAGCAACAGAAAAGGGAGGCAAGAAGTGCGAGGTGACCTCATTTAGCCCCACGCCGACAGACAGGCTCTCGGACACAGTCAAACTCTTCTCCCCAGTTTCCTGCCGACTATGGGCTCATTGAAAGGATGCACCCTGGGGTCGGCCTGGAGCCTGAATTGCTCCATTCCTCTTGCTGTGGTTCTTATGGGCTGTCCAGGAGCTCTGCAGAGAATTATTTCAAATCAGTTGGCAATTGCTGCGACATGAATTACAAAATTAAAAGCAATCGATGTGAGAGTTGTGAAGCCATTCCACAGATTGTATGCCTTGCAGTGTGCGGAAGATCATTTGGCTAGGGGGACTAGCCTGCTACAACTATGCAAACCCATAACCCGAACTGATCAAGGGCCATCCTACACATTAATGGACTGGGAACCTACCTGAGTAATTAGGTGGAACACTGCCGTGGCGCCTTCTTCTGGATGAGTGGAAGTAGGGCCATGAAGTTCCCATGAAACAGTGATGAGTGGTCTGGTATTTTCAGAGTAAAGGGGACATATAAAAAAGGTTTATCCCAAGGGGCACAACCATTAGCAGCTGCCATTGAGAGCTGGGATTCTGTATCCCACGGGGATTAACTAGAGCCTTGCAATTCTGCAGGGCGAACCTCCACTACCCAGGATGCATTTAAACCCAGACCCAGCCACTGTCCTGGTTACTGTTGGGTGGCAGGAGAGTCCTAAGGGCACCAAGGTCCATGTCATGGGCAAATCATGGTCACAGAAGCCGATAACCATAGAGATGATCATGCTTGGCAACTAGATCCAGGGCAAGCCTCACTTTCCCAGTGGAAGGGCTACGCCTTCTCAAATGGGAACAGAGAAGCCGATAACCATGGAGATCATGCTTGGCAACTAGATCCAGGGCAAGCCTTACTTTCCCAGTGGAAGGGCTACGCCTTCTCAAATGGGAACAGAGAAGCAGATAACCATGGAGATGAGCATGCTTGGAAACTAGATCCAGTGAAAGCCTTGCTTCCCCAGTGGAAGGGCTACGCCTTCTCAAATGGGAACAGAGAAACCGATAACTATGGAGATCATGCTTGGCAACTAGATCCAGGGCAAGCCTCGCTTCCCCAGTGGAAAGGCTACGCCTTCTCAAATGGGAACAGAGAAGCCGATGATCATGCTTGCAACTAGATCCAGGGCAAGCCTCGCTTCCCCAGTGGAAAGGCTACACCTTCTCAAATGGAAACAGAGAAGCCGATAACCATGGAGATGATCATGCTTGCAACTAGATCTAGGGAAAGCCTCGCTTCCCCAGTGGAAGGGCTACGCCTTCTCAAATGGGAACGGAGGCTTTGCCTAAACGCGCCCATTCCTGCACCATAAAAAAAGAAACCAACCAAAAACCATGTCTCCAAATCCAACTCCAAGACTCTGAAGGACAAAGAAGAGTACAGATGGGCACGGCTACTGTCAAATCCATGCAAACACCGACAATGTCCAGCAACACTTACCAGCGCCAGGCACATCCATGTAGGCCACCGTCCAATCAGCTCAAGATGTGCAAAACCTACCATGGGTCACACTCTGCAGGACATGAGGTGATCCCCAAAGACCAAACATGGACCATCAGGAGAAGAACCCACACTGTGTTCAATGCTGTATGCCCACAGACCAGGTACCCCCTCATCACAGCTTGCGTCCTCCTCATGAACCCATGTACTTGTTATCATACGATTTGCTGTGTTGCCCGCATGTGACTTTGCCTAGAAAGGACGGAGGTGAAGTCTGATGTGGGCCAATCCAACCTCGACCTTGACAATAATGACCTACAGGAGCAGTGTACTCACCAAGCCTCAGCAGCCGCACCGTCCACACACCCTTCACAGCAGCAGGAGACTTGTCTGCGCGCTTCCTCCTCTGCGGAGACCAGACCGAGTCCGCAGCTGAAAGACACGGGGGAGGAACAATGTTAACGTAAGGCGCTGCTGCCACACTTTCCAGTCTGCAGTGTAAAGCCCACAAGCACCTTCTTCCAATTCAGTCACTACCATTTGAACAAAATATACCCATATTTTGGAAGCTTGCGACCCAGTTCCCACAGGTGATCAAAGCATTATGCCGACTGTTCAAATTATTTAAGACCAAGCACATAAAGGATCTGCCTGCCGCAATGCTTTGACACTTAACTAGGAAGCGAGTTTTACCATGACCTACACAAGCCAGTACGATGGCCCAGCGGTGTTAGGCAAGACTGTATGCAGTATCCTTTGGGTGCACTACAATAACCTTAACATCCTGGCAATAGGAACCGAACCTTTTGTATAAGTCTGTACTACACAGGTTGGTAGGGTGATTGAGCAGCCAGGCTCATCTCAAGAGGGGTCAATGTGAGCTGTAGAGGAGTTAGAGATTCACACTGACAAATATTCAAATAAACACTTACACAAGGTTTCTTAAAAAAACGATTATTAATGTATTCATCAGTCAGTTAGAATAAGCCTTCTTCAGAAGGGAGCACTATAATAGCAAGACTCAAATACACTTCAAAACACACACTCTTAATATTCTTAAATCAGTAAAGACCCTTTTGGGATGGCCCACAGTCACAACCTACACCCTCAGGTGACTTCAATAGCTAGGGTGCTGGGGACATTAATATCTTACTGTTTTGCTCTTAGAAATTGGTTAAAGGAAAAAAGGTTATTAGAACAAACAAGAGATCACAAATATTCTTAAGCAGGCAAATACTTTTAGATCCCCTACGCAGAGTCATTCAGCTATAACAGGTTAGACCAAAAGTCTATATGGGCTGAAGCACTTCTAGTAGGTAAGTAGCAATGTCTTTGCACAATGTTTTAGAAGTCTTTGAAGAAAAGAAGAATCAATGTAGGGCCACAAGCTGTTCAGGATTGTCAGTAGTAGAAGATGCAAACAACTCTACAATGAGAGGCAAGCTCACTCAGACTTTACAGTACCTTTGTATTAAGAGAAGAGGTGCGGTGGACACCTTCTGTTCCTGTGCAGCTCTGCAGATCTCACGTTTCCTGGTCCTCAGTCGTGGGGACTCCTGCACCGCAATGGGACGGTCACCGCTCGCAACCGGCAATCTTTCCAACAAGTGGCACTTCAGTGTTTCAGCTCCTCGCGACTACCGCAAATAACACTGGTTTCTAGGTGTCGAGATGGACTTTCCTTGCTTCTGGAGTGCCGCGCACTGTTAAGGGGCTCAGGCTCGGTCTGTCCTGCTTCCTGGGAGTCGGGAGGATCTTCCTTGGGCTGGTGTTCCTCTCCCTGGCTAGTCGAATTCCAGCAGCAACTCTGTGGAAAGGCAACCAGCTCCGAGAGAATATCCAGGTGGCTTACTTTGGAGTGGATTGGTCGCACCAACTCCAAAGGGAGAAGTCGTCCTTGCAGGGGCTTCTCCGTCGATACGAATTTGGAGTTTCAGCACAGCCGCAGGTCTTCACCCGACAAACCAACGGTCCAGGAGTTGCAGCAGGTGTCCTCTTCAAGTTGTTCTTCAGTTCCTTCGTCTATCGGTCGACTGCCTTCCAAGCCAAAAGCCTCACCTTTTATTCAGTTCTCTCCCATTCATTCCAGCCTAGCTGTCAGTCACTCAGCAGTGTGGCTGTTCTTGCCAGACAGTCAAATGCACTCTGTAGTGATTGGCCGGCTGACTGTCAAGAACAGCCACACTGCTGAGTGACTGACAGCCGGCCAATCACTACAGAGTGCATTTGGATCTCCTAGGAGACCAAGCACAGGGAGTGTTGGTCACCTTCCTCACTTCGTGACTAGCCCAGACACCCTGGAAACAGAGGCGGGCTTCACTCGTGAATCCCGCCAAAGGCAAAGCGAACAAAGGGACCAAACCTGGTTTGGCACGCACGAGTAAATCTCAAGGACCTTTCCACAAAGTAATGGCAAAAAAAAAGAAAAAAAAAAAAGACTGGGGCCATTTTGACTAAAAATGGCACCCAAGGGTGCTTTACTGCAGCTGTGAATGCAGCCCGCGGTAAATGTACACCACGGTAGTTAAAAGTAAACCACTGCCACCAGCCATTCAGTGAGAAAAGGGTAACAAAAATGTTACATAAGAAGCTAGACAATGGGGATACTAGGTAACCCCTCCAGCACCCTATTGTAAGATAGCGTGTGCTTTGTCTAGAGAGTTACAAATGTAAGTAAAGTCAATTTCACTGCTCTTGGAAACAGTAGTTTATCCCAGAGAAGGTATTTAAACCTTTGGGAAATCTGAAAGACTTCTCTGCGCCACTGCACTGAAGGTGCTGTGTGACAATGTAAAAGATGGTGCCTTTGGAGATTGTTTCTTTTGGTTGTGGAGTCTGACGGAGTGCAAAATCACATTAAAATACATGAGCGAGTGGGG
This sequence comes from Ambystoma mexicanum, assembly GCF_040938575.1. NCBI lineage: Eukaryota > Metazoa > Chordata > Amphibia > Caudata > Ambystomatidae > Ambystoma > Ambystoma mexicanum. The sequence goes on from NC_090935.1 coordinate 19,586,607, forward strand.
AAAATGGGTCACACTCCAGGTTATAAAATAAATTTAAAAAATAGAAATGAAAAAAACGACTCCTCGAAATCCATCAAAGTTGCGGGGGGTCCCTAAGGTGGAGGGAATTAGCATATTTCTGAGAATACTCCCCAACAGCGAGTAAGTGCTCCTTGCAGTGATCTGTGTTTGATCTGCAGGTCATAGGTTCAAATATCTGCAAGGTCGATACAAGGAGTAGCAAATTCGATTGGGTAATGTTAATATGTGCCATGTAAAGCACTTTAATCCAAAGTGTTATATAAAGGAACAAGTTACTTACCTGTAATTGTTGTTCTCTAGCATGGGTCTGGCATGGATTCACATGCTCATGAATATTCCCCGTCGTCAGGCTGGGAATCCACGGTAAAGAAAAGAAAAATAAAAAATAAAAATCAGTTTCTGAACTGTCTTTCTCCTAATAACCAATCACTGGTCTCTGGGTCATACTGCCCCCAGCCAGTGACTGCCCTCTACTTACGCCCCTCCTCAGGCAGCCATCTTCAGATTTGGTAGCACGTAAAGTGGCAGTAGGACCAAGAGAAGAGCCGCAGAGGGGTAGGCGGGAGGGCTCGCATGTGAATCCATGCCAGACCCATGCTGGAGAACAACTGTTACAGGTAAGTAACGTGTGCCTTCTCCAGCATGGGGTTTGTCATTGATTCACATGCTCATGAATAAAGAATACATAGCAGTACACACACACACATGCACAACCACAGGAGGTGGCAAGGCTCAACATTAAGCATTTCAACATTAAGCATCTCCTACCTCCTCACCAGGCTCACCTTCAGGCGAACAGGTTGCGCAGCACTGCCTGGCTGACTCTGGACTCCTCCCTGGAATCCTGGTCGACACAGTAGAATCTCGTGAAGGTGCGCGTCGACCTCCACGTAGCAGCCCTGCAGATGTTCAGCAGGGGCACACCAGATAAGAACGCTGTAGTAGCAGCGATCGCTCTGGTCGAATGGGCTCTCTGACGGCCTGGCAGCGGTCGGTTAGCCAACCGGTGACAGTGCATGATGCAGCTGGAGAGCCCTCTGGAAATAGAAGACTTCGAGAGAGCCTTCCCTTGATTCACAGGTCCAAAGTTCACGAACAGCTGTGATGTCCTCCAGAAACTCTTCGCGCGGTCCACGTAGAACTTCAGCGCTCTAGCCACATCCAGCGAGTGCAAAGTCCTCTCAGCCGGCGACGAAGGAGACGGGAAGAAAACAGGTAACACCAAGGGCTCGTTAAGATGGAAGTCCGACAGCACCTTGGGCATAAAGGAGGGGTGCGTCCTAAGCACCACCCTCGAGGCATGGAAAGTCAAGAACGGTGCTTTGCAGGATAGGGCCTGGATCTCTCCCACTCGTCGTGCGGAGGTAATGGCCACCAGGAACGCAGTCTTCCACGACACAAACGTCATAGGTGCGGAGTGCATCGGCTCGAACGGGGGCCCCCCCATGAGCCTGGTCAGCACCACGTTAAGTTCCCACGCCGGGGCCGGGGCCTTCACTGGCGGGAACGACCGGAACAGTCCTTTCATAAACTCTTACCAGTCGATGGGACCACAGGGACGTCCGTCCTGTGGTTCTGGTATATCTGGAGATCGCCGCCAGATGATTCTTAATGGAGGCATGGGCTAGCCCAGCCTTTGCCAGCGTTAGCAGGTACAGCAGCACTTGAGGGGCCATAATCCATAGGGGGTTGATCTTCTGTGCACAGCACCAGATAGAGAACCTCTTCCACTTATGACCGTAGCATTTGAGAGTCGAGGACGCCCTGGCCTTTGCAAGAACCTCTCTGCAATCGGCCGGTATATCATAGCCTCCAAACTCTAGCACTGCAGGAGCCAAGCCTGCAGGTTCAGCGACGCCGGGTCGTGGTGGAAGATGGCGCCTCCTTCTCTGGAGAGAAGGTCCGCCGACAGCTTGATGGGAGGGGACGTTGACAAGTCCAGAAGGGAACCAGATCTGCCTCGGCCACGCCGGTGCGACGAGGATCATCCTGCACCGGGACCTCTTGAGCGGATTGATGAGTCGAAGCAGCAACGGCAACAATGCATACAGGTATAGGCCGTCCCAGGGGAACGAGAACACATCACCCATGCTTCTCGGCTGGGGAAACCTGCTGGCGAACCTCTTGCACTTCGAGTTCGTCGCTGTTGCGAACAGGTCGATTTGGGGTTTGCCCCATCGTCGGAAGAGTTGATCCACCTGATCCTGGCGCAGTTCCCACTCGTGACACGCGCGCAGCTCCCTGCTGAGTGAGTCGGCGATGGTGTTGCTTTCTCCTGCCAGGTGGAAGGGAACCAGGAACAACCCCTGGGCGACCGCCCAGTGCCACAGATCCTGTGCCTCCTTGGATAGGGCTGGGGATCTGGTGCCTCCCTGCTTCCGTATGTAAAACATTGTCGTGGTGTTGTCCGTGAAGATCCGCACCACCTTGCCCTTGAGCGACGGGAGGAACGATTTGAGAGCCCAGAACACGGCTCAGAGTTCCAGGACGTTGATGTGCAGGAGCCTCTCCTCTGGGAGCCAGAGGCCTCTTGCGTGGAGATATCCGGTGTGGGCCCCCCAACCTTCCAGGGAGGCGTCCGTCGTCACCGTCTCCTGGTACGCTGGCATCTGAAAGTTCTTGCCCGCCGTGAGGTGCGCTCGAACGCCCCACCACTGAATCGCCCGCCAGAACACCTCGTTGAGGGGGACCCTGTCTTCGAAGGTGCCCGTCGTCTGTATCCAACGGGCGTCGAGAAATTCTTGAAGAGGGCGCATCCATAGTCTGCAGAGGCGCACCAGGTAGATGCAAGAGGACATCATCCCCAGGAGGGACTTGATGGACCTCACCCTCGCCACGTCCGTGGCTAGCAGGCGCTGCACTTTGCCTAGAATGGTCTTTGTCCGTTCTTCCGACGGGGCCGCCAGGCGCCTCACTGTATCGAGCTTCGCTCCCAGAAACAGGGCCACCTGCGACGGCACCAGGTGGGACTTCGGGTAGTTTATGGCGAATCCCAGGTTTGCGAGTAGCTGGACGGTCCTCGCAGTGTGTTCGACGGCGAGTTCCCTCGTCCTTGAGTGGATGAGCCAGTCGTCCAGGTAGGGGTAGAAGTGAATCCCCTGTAGGCGCAGCCGCGCCGCCACTGGTGCTAGGCACTTGGTAAAGACCCTGGGGGCCGACTTCAATCCGAACAGCAGTGCTCTGAATTGGTAGTGGCGTCCCTGGACGACGAACCTGAGGAACTTTCGGTGACTTTTGAGGATGGGAACGTGGAAGTATGCATCCTCCAGGTCCAACGACGATAGAAAGTCGCCTTCCTCCAGCTGTCCCAGTACGTGCTGGAGGGTGACAATCCTGAACTTTTGTGATCTGATGTATCTGTTCAAACGACGAAGGTCCAGGATGGGGCGCCAGCCGCCCGTCTTCTTCCTGACGAGGAAGTACCTTGAGTACACCCCGGAGCCTCTTCAGGACAAGCTCGATGGCGCCTTTCCTGAGCATCGCCCATACTTCCAACAGCAGTTGCGGGACGTGATTTTCCTTCCTGGCCACAGGTGGAACGTGAGGGCACTTCCTCAGGAATTCGATAGAGTGTCCTCTTGCCAGGGTATCCAGCACTCAACGGTCGGTGGAGATGGACTTCCACACGCCGATGAAATTCGTCAGCCGGCCTCCCACCGGGGTGCTTTGGTGGGGGCCCGAGACCACGGCCGGTTCAGTCCTGCTTGGAGGTGGAGGCCTTGCCGCCCTGGCCACCTTGCCGACGGCGGCGAGGCGCTCCCTGCTTGCCGCGACCCCTATAGGCCTCCTGAGACGAGGAGCGTGCCGCCTGGCGGTAGGACGACGAGCCACCGCTGGATCCCTTGGAGGCACCCTGTCTGCCTCCGGAGCTCCGAAAGGGCAGTCGTTGCTGAAGGGCTCCTAAGGCGCGGGCCGTGTCCGTTTTTATGGCTTGGAGGGACTCCTCCACCGCCTTCCCGAACAAGTTGCTGCCGTCGAACGGCATGTCCAACACCCTGGTCTGGACGTCCTGACGGAAGTCGGTCGCCCGGAGCCAACCCCGTCGTCGTAGGCAAACACCGTTGCCCAGCTGGCGGAACTCGGTATCGGCAATATCGGTTGCCACCGTTATGGCGTGGTCCGACGCCACCTCGCCCTCTTGCAGTATTTCCAGGGCCTCGGACCTCTTGTCGTCCGGCAGGAAGTCCAATATGGGGGCCACCTTAAACGAGAGCTCCCTGTCGTAACGGGCCACGATCGCCAAGGCATTGGCCGCTTTGATCGTCGTCGCCGACGAAATGACCCGCCGCCCCATGGCGTCCAACTTCTTTCCCTCGCCGTCCGGCGGGGAAGTAGACGTCGAGGCTCCTGACCCCGCCGCTTCCTTCTTCGCCGCCGCCAAGACGACAGAGTCTGCCGTTGGCTGGGCCCTGAGGGCAGTGGTTTCGGGGACCCGGTATTTCTTCTCGTACCGGTCCCGTTTGGCTGGTGCCGTGGAGGGGTTTTTGAGAACCGACAGGCCCTCCTCCCAGATGTCATCGATTAGGGGCACCGCGATGACCGTCTTCCTCTTGGCCTCCCGGCGCTGATAGAGGAAACCTTCCTTTTTCTGCTCCTCCGGGCAGAGCTGGAACAATTTGGGCGCCCTGGCGATCATGGCGTGGAATAAGCCAATCTCGTCGGGCGGGAAGGCCCGTGCGACGGGAGACTTGAGACCCGTTCTGTCGTCGTCGCCCTCAGAACCCGTCGTCGAGCCCAATGCACCATCATCTCCCGACTCGTGGGAGGATGAGGAGGGAACTGTAGGCCTTACGGGGCGAGCGGAGGAGAGGGTTGGGTCCTCCGTCGTTTGTTCGAAGGACTTCCCGACGGGCCAGGTTGCGGGTCCTCCGGCCTGGGCCATGGGAATCTCGTCCTCATCTCAGAGCATAAGGACTGGATGGCAGACAAAATGGCCGCCGAGCCATCCTGAGGCCTAGGATCCGGCTGCGCCGGAAGGGAAGGCCGCTCTTCCTCACCATCGTCGTCTTCCTCTGTAATCTCCCGAGGATCTTCCTGACGGGAATCGAACCTTCTCGAATTGCACTTCGAGGTTCCTCACGGCCTCGGTCAGTTCCTCCTCCGAGGCTGACTGAGCTCAAAGAGGGCACCGTGCCCCCCCTCGCTTCTTCCATCATGGCGGCCACGACGATGGGCTGAAAGGAGGATTCCCTCCTTGGCGGCAGGGAAACTCTAGTCCCGGAGGCAGTCTCCGCTGGGGGTGTCTCTGCCGGCTTGGCAAGTGTCGCCGCGATAGCCTCGATAGAGGCCTTCGCCTGCTGGGTAGGGGCCTTCACCACCTTAGGTGCGTCCCCGGGCCTTCTCCTTCGGGGGGAGGGGCGACGCCTCGCTCCCCCTCTTCCGAGATCGGACGGGGCTTCTCCCGAAGCTTACCCGGGGTCTCGGACTTTCTCTTCCCCGAACCGGAACGTTGGCACGTGGTTGACGATCCCGGTAACACCTTAGATCAAATTTTTTCCTTGGACTGCAAGGTCACCATTTTCCCTTTTTGTCCAAGTTATCTGGTCTGACCATCTTGTCGTCTTTTATTTGGGACATTAGGGTTTCAAAGCCACCTGCCCAGGTCACAGTTCTGCAGCGTGGCTGGCGCTCAGTCCCACAAGCAGATATTGTTGCTTAGATCTGACCCTCCCCTGTGGATCTGGGCACACCTTTCGAAACTTTGGTACTGGTCGTCGACTGGATGGCCACCCCTTAAGAGGTCCAGGCAGTCTGAACGCCCATCTCAAAGGTGGTGCACTGATCGACTTCAGGCACTCTGAAGCACAGACAGCTGGAGCATAAATGGAGGCATACCTATTCGCCTACAGCTAAATCTGCCTTCTCTATTGTTGAGACCAAACGGACCACATATGCCTCCCTCATCGAGATGTAGGTTAACTATTCCAAAGAGCTGTTTAAAATCTTTTGCGGTCTCTCAGTCACTGCGCCTGGCCTGGTCTCCCCATCGCAGGGCCTCTGCAATTCCTGGTCTCTTTCATGGATAATTAGTAAAATCCTTTCTAATTTCAAGCCACTTCCCACCTTCCCTTCTTCCCTTCCTACCCTCCATGTTGAGCCCCTACCCTATGGTTCCTGAGCTGTATTTCATGCTTTCTCAGCCTCCGATGTTGCTGCTGCCATTTCCAAACTCAAATCCTCTTCCCCGCCCAGGATCCTATCCTTCTCTGTTTAATCAAGGATATTATGACCCCACCTTATCCATCTGTCGACAGAATCTGTCCACACCTTTTTTCCACTGGGGTGATCCCCAATTCTCTTAAGCATGCCGTCATTTTGCTGCTGAAAAAAACCCTCCCTTAACCATCTGGTCCCTGCTAACTTGGTCCCATTTCTCTCCTTCCTTTCCCTATATGGACCATCTAGCACAGACATGACATGGTGGCATTAGCGCTCTCGTGCTGCTTGACGTTTCAGCTGCCTTCAATCATGTGGTCCTGCCGGATCGCCTCACAGTGGAAGGTGCAGGGGGGGGGGGGAATTGTGGCGGTGCTGGTGGGCCTCCGATACCGTCCTGGCATGGTTTGCTTTTCTTTCAGACCATCAGAAAACTCTTCCCCCTTTTCTTTCTCCGGCGAAGGACCTCACTTGTGGTGTCCCTCAAGGGTCCGCCATATCCCTGGTCTTATTTAACGGCCATGTTCAACCTCTCACCAAACATTCTCCCACGGCTTCCTCTGCTATTCTTATGCAAATCCTTGCACGCCTCAACCTTTCCATCTCTGAGTCAGCGGCCAGGTTATGTGCCTTTATGGAGGCTGTGGGGGAATGGATGCAGAACTGGCTCAAGTTGAACAGCGATAAGACCGGGGTGTTGGTGGTTCTGCCGATGCTGGTCTTCCAGCCCTTTTGGTTAAATATAGTCGAATTGGTGCCCGCTCATTTTCAGTAGTAGCCTCACGCATTTGGAATGTTCTCCTGCCTCCCCAGAGAGCCACAGCTGCCACTCTGCCTGCCATAAGGCGCTGAAAAACCAACTCCTTTTCTTGGCCCTCCATGGAGCAACAAGGTGCCTTTGGTGTGGAGGTGGATTTCTGAACTCTGACCTGGTGGGCAGAGGTTCAGGAGGCCAGCCTAGTTTCTTGGAACAGGGTAACCTTCTGGACAAGCCAGACCAATCAAGGAGGCATGGCAGCGGTCAAGACTAGGTCTCAGGAGGGGTGAGGGTGACTGAAAGACCTCAATGAGCACACAGAGTAAAGGACACTTACAAATCACTCCCAGTCAGGTGTAGATATATTAAAAATACATATACATTTATTTCAAGGCCTTTTAGTTTCAAACACACAAATCAAATCACAGTAATACTTATTAAGCCAACACAATCCTATCTAAATACATATATACAAGACCAATGGAGTCTAAAAGATTAATGCACGAAATGGGTCTACAACCTAAAAAGAGAAAGGAAACAGGCAGTGCAAATAGTCTTCAGTCCCTTCTGCATGAAACACTCCTAACTAAGAGGCAGTCCAATCCCTAAGAAGAGTGGAGCCTAATGCTCAAATGTACATGCAATGCAAGCGCACGCGGTACTTCAAATGGGCAAAACAGGTTCTCTTCAAGGGTCTGTAGCAACTCAGGAAGGTGGGTGAGGCGATTAAGAATAGGTTCCCAGTATTCGAGGAGGGGCTCCACTTGAAGGCAGAGTATGGGAATAGTTTGCACTAGCAGTGGAAAGGAGAGGGGCCCTTAGAGGCCACTCGTGCGTACAAATGGATGGAGGTGCTAGGGGCCACCGGCTAGGGTTGCGATTACTCACCGGCCCCCAGCACACTGCGGACAAAGCTTCGACAGTTGAGTCCACTTCAGTTGCAGGTTCAAGTACGGCAATTTGGCGGCAGCAATGATTCCCAAACGTGACAGTGGCGATTTCTCCGCTCCTGGTGGGTGGAGCTGTCATGATCTCTGCTTCCAAAAGATCAGGACTTGCCCGACTCCCTTGGAAGCAGACCCATAACCCCGGTTCCGAGTGCCAGCCAGTCCCAATTGGGACCTTTTGGACCTTGTCCTGGCGCCAGTGGCACCAGGCTCATAAAGATGCCCAGTCCCAGCGCTGGAAGCGCCGGGCTCATAATGCTTGGGTGGACTTACCTGCAGCAGGCCATGCTGCTTACTTACCTGCCAGTTGAACCCCTGATCCTCTTCTGTTTGGGACTACTTTTCCTGTTGGGTGGGGCAGGAGCCACTCCCTAGGTTCAGAACACTGGAACTCTTCTGGAAAGCAGGAACTCTTTTCTTACCTAGGCGTGGCTGTGGAAGGAGACACCTAAGCACTACAGGAGGCTATTTAAACCACACCCAATGGATGAATCTTGCTTTTCGTTATTCTGCATTCTCTGCAGCAGAACGCTCATTGCGTCTTCTGCTTCTGATCCTGGGCCTAAGGGAACAAAGGCTTACCATCCTGGAATCCAGTCTTCAGCAGCACCTGTAAAGACAAAGAAAGAACAGGTTAGCACTACGGTCTTCAGTGGCAGCGCATCTCTTACCTGGTCCATCGGCTGTCACCAACGCCTCGCGCTGCATTCCGGCATCTGAAAGACAAAGGCTTACCTACTCTTTGCATGCTCCGGAGGTCTTCGCACTGCATTCCGGCATCTGAAAGACAAAAGCTTACCAGCTCTTCGCACGCTCCGGAGGCCTTCGGCGCTGCATCCCGCATCTGAAAGACAAAAGAAGGTGCGTTTAAAGACATTGGGCAACTTTATTACTCACGTGCCATTACTCCTTCCCACGCCGAATCCAGTGGGTATTCCAGCACCCTTCAGCTTCTCTAAAGCTCTGAACTTGTACCTGCAAGATAAAAGGGACAGTTAGTGCGCATCGTGAAGCAGGCTACAAGCGCTTACTTACGTGCTTCCAGGCGCTTCTATTCCTCACGCGGGTTCGATCCTCAACTCTCATCAGCCCGCCATCCGCCATCGCCGGAACCCTGCAAAACAAGAGATATCATTACAAAAGACTGAAGACATTTGAAGTGCCCAGAACTTACCGTTCGTGCAGTTAACGACGGACAGCAGTCCTCTGAGGTCAAGAGGCCTGCACCCTTATCCAGTGAAGAAACTGGTTACGGCACCCTGCCCCGAGGCAGATGGCGAGCTCGGCGTTCACTTACCTAAGGTGAGGGCGTTAACCTTTGGGGTTCTACAGGAGAAGAGAAAGTGAAGAGGAGAGAGGCACCCAATAACCCCAGTTCATTAATCCCATATTTTCTATCTGCAGACATCTTACTCTTCGAGTCAGATATACAGTGCACAGAGGTCCAGCCCAAAGAGCCAACCGTGTGTTACACATCACCTTTGAAGATACGGCATTCACCCAGTCAAGACCGGCGCCTCTGCGGGAATCAGGTGAGCGTTACAGGATCAGGCCAGTTTCACTGCATCAGGGTTCATGGGCAAGAGGGGCACAAATGCAGTGCACCTGCAAAGGTAGTCACCACGGCTGGGCAATACGGTAACCGCGTATGCTCCGGTTCGGGTGCACTCGTCTCACTTCAGACCTGGGAACGCCAAGTGTACGAAATTCGGTGTGAGGGTGCCAGGGACACAGAGCTAACTATGTACCAAGTTACGAGGGCCTCCTTGAAACGGCAGCAGAGACCGAGCAAAGATCTTGCGCAAGCTGGTCAGCCCATTGGTGGGCCAAGGGACACTTCCGAGAAGGATTACTTGCAGGGTTTGATGTAGGTGCAGAGAATAGTTTGTCCCACTATTCCAATGGGTCAAAGAGACTTTGCAGAACTTCTACGACAACCAGATGCAGAGGGGTCCCATGGGACCACAGCGGGCTCAGGGTGCCAAACTTTCCAGCGGGTCACCATCGGTTCCTCGACTCAGCTTCTTCGCTTCAGGATACTTGGATACCATCCTTCGTTCAGTGAGAACGCCAGAGTTCGACATGGTATGGGCGTTTGGGGGCTTCTCTTATCCAGAATCTCCTTCGCGCCAAAACGGAGGACCCAATGGGAGATCTGCTCACATACCGGCATACCATACGTGGACCAATCATGGCCCATGGTGGTCCCAGGCATTCACAGCAATCAAGACTCTCTGGCACCCAGGATGTGCATTGGGGACAGACCCCAGCCTACATCCAGGAGGCACACACACATGGCATGCAGAAGCCCGCGAAAGCTTGGCGTTTTGCAGGAGAATACATGCCCAAATAAGGATTGACCTGGGTCGGCTCGGCCTGGGGAAGGCGAAGGGGCAAGATGGCCAAAGGACAGGACAAAACCTTGTGGCATGTCCATTTTGGAGCCAGGCCACCTATTTGTGCCAAACGCGGTAATCACGGTTTACCTGGCAGGAAAGGGTTAAAATTACATGAAAAGATAAGCTGCCACCAGCCCCGTCCGTGACACATCTACACATGTCTTTAAAAATCCTTTGCGAGTATCTAGGACTTTGGAAATGACTAAGACCGAAGTGTACTGTACCGGAAGGTCCTTTGTACACTTGTTACATGTTGCAGAAAAGTTGCAACATTGGAAAGGACTAAGGGAAAGAGTCTTCCAGTACTGACCGTTTAGGGGCATGTCAGTTTCCCCATAAAAAGTGAGCGAAAGCCCAGAGAAGTGCAGCTGAAGGCTGGGCTCCCCTGGCAAAGTCTAACCATGTTTCCAGTGTTGAGGTACATCTTCGCCTCTCTTCACAACCACAAGTTTATGTATCTCAACACCTAGCGACGCAGCTCTCCTTCCTTTGGTAATCACAAGTTCTAGTTCTCTGGCTCACAAAGTTTAACACACAAGATTGTTCTACCGCACTCGTGTTTGAAAAACTTAAAGGTCAAGAGATTGCTTCTCCCCACTTGACAGAACGGTTCAATCATGTAACATTTTAATTTCCAAAACAACCTACCTTTTCAAACATCTTTGAACATACTTCAAAAACAATGCACCTGCTATACTCTCCTGCCAGGGATTACTCAAGTTTACTTGTATTATACTGCACATAGTTCTATTCTCTTCACCAGTCTTTTATACTCTCCTGCCAGGGCTTCTCATATGCTTAGTTATTTCAATTAGCGTGCAAGTCACTGACTCACCTGCAATGTGCCTGGTTTACTCTCCTGCCAGGACTTGGCATACTTAATATATTTTTCCCCCCTTGGCAAATATTGAGTCCCTGGGCCCTTCCCTTTTGGTTGTCAAGACTGGTTATTTTGTTCTTCTACTTCCTGCTTAGGGTTCCCTGTTTTTCCCCAGGTTCTTTCGTGTGATATTTATTATTTGCTTATACATTCCAGCTCCTTTGTTCGCGTACTCTGAATGGAGATCATCCTTCAGAATCGCTGTGTGATTATGCAGCGAAGTGCCCCGGTGAGCTCACCAGTAATTCTTGGCCTTATTGGCAAGGGGGATTGTGGGGAGGCGGCAGCTTCACTGCAGCAGTCTTCCTTCTCTTCACGTTGGCATCTCCTGTCCTCCCTGGACCTCTCACTGCTCTGGCATTCACAGCAGAAGTGCCACTGCTCGGTCTTGTGACAGAGGTCTTCGTGTGTCGTCCTCCTGTTTGAGTCTTTAGCCAGCATCTTGGACCGCTCTTCAGCTCTGCTGCATGCCACAACCCTTCTCCTTCCCGAATCGCATCTTCCTTCTTTTGGAGGTTAGAAATGGATATATACATTATTAGTCCTTCAACAGGGATTTTGTGGGGGGGTGGAGGGGGAAGAGAGAAGGGGGGGGGGGTTGAGTCTACCATCAATGTCTGATTTACTGGGTGAAACGCTGCAGAGCAGTCAAACGCTACCTTAGGAAGGGAGTAGAGAGGAAAATGATAGTGTCAAATATAACACATTAAAGATATGTCCACAAACAGTCAGTCAGGAATTCAGTTAAAGTCCAAGGCTCGCAGCAGTTTTAAAAACCCTTTTTATCTAATGCTGTAATAGAAAGGGGATAGCCCTGCAGATGTGGCAAAGCCAAGCAGTTTCTAGTTCCTAGTACGCACACGCTGCACCTAATGCTATCCTGGGGGTCAAAGAAAAGTAAAAGACACTGCATACAGGATATTATTTTTCAACTTTGGGGTCCAACAAAGATTATGTAGAGTTTGCAGACTGCCCAGTCTGGCCAATGAAGGCCACGTGTGTGCAAAAGGCAGGACCCTGGGGCTATAGTTTGCTGGCGCAAACTCAGTGGCCTGGAGAGAAGTGCAGAAGTTGCCAAGCAGTTTGGCTGTACAACTTGGATTCCTCAGAGCCCCCTGATGACAATTCATCTGGGGAGGGGTCTTAGATCCCACATACTGGACTACGCAAATCGAGTCCATATTTGTACACCCTCTAGTCTGCCAAGTGCATATTTGGGATGTAGGTCAGCTGTGGCCAAAACTCAACACTAATCTGGACTGGCTCCCTACACCCGAGTCGGTTCTTGTCAAGCAACATTATATAATATGCAAATCTATACATGGCCAAACCCCTACATTCAGAGCGATTACTCTTATAAACACTATACTCTATTCAGACATTTTCCTACTAGAATGTATCAAAGTGCAAGCTAACCTTTTGGGAAACTTCTCCCACTGGAATGGAATGCCAAATACATGGAAGAAAGTCATCTTCGGTACACAGAGACCTCCCTTCTTTTCATAAGCCTTCACTGAAGTCCAAACTATTGTTTCCCAGATGGACCTTTCCAGGTCTCACGAAGCACGAGACTCATATGGAGCCCGCAGGCACTCCTATGGACCCCCAAAGCCAGGGGTGCTACCACAGAGTACCACTTGGTCTGCTTGGCAGAGTACCAGGGCCGTGACCCACACAGTTGTGCTGGTTCTGGTTGGGAGTAGATTCAGGAGTCAGTTGGAGCACAAAATCCAAAATAGGGACTGCACAAATTGCATGCATAAAGATTGTAGCATGCTAGCTGCAATGCTGTGTGCTCACAACAGAGGTGCTACAGTAGCACCACTCATATCAACAGATCGGTTAGACTCAACCGCCGAGCTTCACTATAGAAGTCCTCGACTGCATCGCGATACCTCTGCCTTTGTTCAAGGCCTCCTTGTACATTCACGTACGGATGTATTAGCCATGGCATCTTCTCTCCTGTTTTTATTGTAAGACAGCACCTGTGATCGCCCACACAAGTCTATGAACTTATTTTTGTAAGCTACATGTTGATCTGAGAGGTGCCAATGTACGCCTCTGTTGTGAGCACGCCAGACTGCAGCTAATGTACACATCCACAATGTAGTCCCTCTTGGGTTGCTGTAGTGTCCCTCAGAGTGGTACTTGTATATACCTATTAACATATCCTTCTAGCACAAAGGTGGTGCAAACTCCACCCCTTTGTACAAATTGCAGCCATTTTTTCCTCACAGCAATGGTGGTCTTTCGCTAGACTTGTGAAATAGAGCCTTGAAGATTTGACTCGGGGCTAGGTTGCGCTTCTATCTCTCTGGAAGCATCGTCCACTTTGCTGCATACTCCGCTTGATCTATCACGCACGAGTCCAGGGTTCCACTCTGCAAACTCTTCCTGGAACATCTACAGCCACCTTCCTTCATCAGAATGATCCGATTCACTACTGCAGATGGGTTCCTTTCACACACGGCTGTACGGCTCCTCCACAGAGTAAGCCCATCCAGAACGGAATCCATACTTGGCCTGCTGCTGATGCCACTCCGATCTGCAACCTCCTGTCCCAGGACATGGGAAGTACAACTCTTGTGCCGATTGCTCCAGTCAGGCCTGCGATCACTCTTGGAGCGGTAACTGGGGCACGGGCAAACTGCCTTCAGAGGGGAACGGGTGGGGCGAGTGGGAGAAAAGCATAAAGGAAGGGACCAGGCAGGTCCCCCAGAGAGACTAGGGCCACAAGGAAACCTAGATGTCCATTTCAGAAGATGGTCCTGCGAGACTACTTTTTGTAGTTTCTTTGCATATTTCACAGTTATTTTGCCAGTATGTTTTATAGGCGATGCCTGTGCACAGCTATACTTTATAGAGAAAATATTACTGCATACAGATTGTGTGGATAGTCCCATATTGTGAGATAATTAAAAGGTATTTACTGTTCCATTAAACTGCTGCGTACATTCTACCACTTGGAGTCCCCTTGGGGTATCTTTGCCATAAACCTAAAAACTTAAGAAAAATATCACTTTGCCCCCATCACAACGTGCCACTAGAACTAAGAGCAATTCCATCCTTCTTGGTGTTCTGGAAAAAAAAAAAAAATTCTGCAGACCAAACACAGCTAAATGATCTGCCCAATCCCCAGATATTAGAACATAGATCGGAGGACCAAACAAACTAACTGCCAGGTTTTGCAGATCTGGGGCTCCAGACAAGTTGGGCGGTGCAGGGCCCAGCAAGAGCTTTACTGGGAGCAAGCATACTAGAGGTTCCTAACCCAGCGAGGCCGGCTAAGCCAAGGGAAGGAGTGCTGTGGACCCCAGTCCTCATGGGGAGCACTCACCGGCCACAGCACCGCTCCAGTCTTCATTAGGAGAATGCCGCTTTGTGAAACTGGCAGAAAGATGTGAAGTAGTAATCAATATCCTTGGGGCACCCTTCAGATTAGACAGAGTTACACAGCCCCAATCACCCAATTAAAACATTCCCGCGTAAGTCAGGAAGTGGAGACGACAGCATATTCCAGACCGTAGGGATTTCTGCATCCAGTGAGATCTGGCCGTCGTGACACTGAGCTCCCCCAAGCTGAAGTTACCCTGCATTCAATGCAATACTTACTGGGAGAACATCCTCATCGTTGAGGCTCCCTAGACTTCTAAAGCCAGTTTGCTATTTTAAGGGGCTCTGCAAAGAACAAACCCTAATTCCCTAAAAAAGGTAGACTTGCTGCCGCAGCCCTTTCAAAACATTACCACCAGGCAGTGAGGTATCCAAACCAAGCAGGGCAGCCTGCTCGGGAAAGAAGGATACATGACACACTGAGCAACCCAGGAGCCTGCGACATACCTCAGCAGCGAGGTGCCGGTCAACCAGCATGGCATGCAAAAATGCCTGGGAGTTCACAGGCATCAAACTGCCCGTGCCCACTAACCCTCACTGCGCAACTCTGCAACCATCCTTCTCGGTTATTTTGCTGATCAACATGAACTCATCTGTTGAACTACAACATCCCTGCCAGAGCGATAGATGGCCCTTCATGGCTTAAAAACGATTGTTTAGGCTAACCTGCAAGCTATTGGCTTCTTCCTGTTCATTCCCACGTTACTTCCTTGTTTGTGCAGGAACTGAATGACCTGTACTGCACATAAATGTACTATTTCTGAAGGATTCCTTAGAGTTTAACTAACCTTCAACTTTAAATCCTGTAACTCGCAGTTAAAATAGATCTGGACTACATTTGTGACCAAATGCGAGTCGAGTCCCCGTTTAATATGCATTGCTAAAATGTAGTACCTCCCCCCCCTTTCTGTAGCGGTTTCAATGCATCACTTACCTAAGGACTGTATATAGTTTCAGTTCCACGGGGGGGGGGCATCCTTTCCTACAGACATCAGCGGTACCTTTTACCAGTCCTCTACTTGCCCCTAGAGGGAAGCCTGGTCTTCAGACCCTGAGGGAGTCTGGACTAACTTGCTGGAAACCCTGAAAATACTAAATGCTGGTCTATCCAATCACCAAGAAGGCTTCAGCAAACTTCTAAACAGGCTCACAAACACATTTTCATTATGGCCCGATGGACACACCCCCTACAAATAGCCGACCACAGCTACAATAATGCATGCATTGTTCACTGGCCCCTCCTTTCTCCCACATGCATGACGCTCCATCTGAGACATGAATGTAAATCACTTGGGGTATGTGCACGAGCAGGTGTCGGCTACTTCATAGTCTAGATAACTCATTAGTTCTAACATTCCCTACTGCTCTCCACCATTTATTTTTACGAGTATCTTATTGTCTGAACTGCCCTAAACTGGCAAGCGTAAAGTTTAACCTCGGTGTAAAGAGGATCAATTTTCATTCTGGGCCCTCTGCATCCACCCCTAAGACCAGGTTCCTCAGAACAGAGGTAGCGAGAGGGGCTGACAACAAACCTGGCCAACTCCAGATGGGAACCGTGGTTAAGTCAGATGCCCGATCGACTTCCAAGCAAGCCGTGGGGAGGGGTGTGTTGTAACTGTTTACTAAGAGACCACTCTCCACAGGGGGGAGTTCCTTCCCTCCCCACGGCACCAAACCATTTAACAGATTCTTTTCCTCAGTCCGACTTCAGACACATCATGCACCTTGGATCACTGCCCCAGAGCTAACAATGAGCCAGGAACCAGGCCTGTGCACGAAAAATATATTAGTATTTAAATAAGAGTAATAGAAATCAGCACGAAAATGTCAAACACCACTTTATCCAGGGCTCAACACAATCAACTTCTCTCAGCATAAATAAATCACTAAAGCGAGTTAAAAAGAACACAATCACAATTTCTCACTTTCTGCAAATTTATCTTCAAGAAATAATTAAAATGATCAATAACGTAAGCAATTTTTTATCAGTATTGTGAGATTTTGATTTTCCTGCTGGCTTAAAAGGCTAGCAGTAGGATTTCAAGATTGGTACAAATACATATGGCAATTAGGATTTCGCCCACATGGTTAGTTTAAAATCAACACAGGGCGATTTAGCGGTTTGTCAGACCTCCCTACTTTGGTATGCGTTGGGGAAGTTAGACAGAAAAATTTGAATGTTTTGGGGAATTGTGTATTTCAGACCCCCCTGAAAGGCCTGTGTAGGGTTAAACTGGATAAAAAGGTTGGACTGCTTTAAGAACAAAGACACCCCTCTTCCTAAAAGAGGTCAGGGTCAGCAGGAAAAAAAAGGATTACCCAATTTAAATTATAGGCTATAGTTTTCAGCCCACACTGGTAAGTAAGATTTGTTAATTTCAAATTTTAACAAAATTCACCCCGCAACACCAGGGAGTGTCCACCTCGGCCTGCCAGACGTACTATAGCCTGCAGATACCTTGGCAAATTTACTCGAATGGGGGTAAGCACTTTAGCTGACCGTTTTCTGTGCTCAACTATCTGATCGTAATTAGGCAGAGCATTAAAGTCCATGCCCAGATAGGGATAAGATTGTGTAAGGGCCATCGTGCCCAGTGCAGTATCAATCCCTGATCCACTGGGCGCCTGTCTTGCAATTGTGACCACTTTGGTCTTTTCTAGATTAATAGTCAAACCCAACTGAAGAGCATAGGCCGCCAACTCGTTTAGCATGCTCTTAATGCCCGATAACGTGCGATCAAATAATATCAAATCGTCGGCATAGAGCATGCCTACAATAGGGATATCACCTAACCTCGGTGGATAGTTTGCTTTTAATGCCATGCGGGGGAGAAAATCCATGATGTTAAGGTTGTACAGCATGGGGGCTGCTACACAACCCTGCTTAACTCCCATATTGATGTAAATGGGGTCACATACTCCACTCTTGTGGTTTAATTTCACAGTATATGCAGGTTCCAACTGGGCCAGTTCAATGCTCTGTGCCTAGTCAAAGGCATTACGGAAATCTTCAAAGGCAATAAAGAGTGTTGCCTCTTTACTGCTCAAAGTGGTATTCTTTAACTGGTAGAGCACCCTGATGTTATTGTTGTGCTCGAGGCCGGTCTAAATCCAGTCTGAGCAAAATTCAGGATTGAGTTAACTGTAACCTAAGTTTCGAGTTCCCCAAGCACTAGAGTATAGAGTCATGAAAATCTTGCTCGTAACGTCCAGCATGGACAACAGCCGGTAATTAGACGTGGTACACCGGTCTCCCTTTGTGTGCACCAGAATGAGTACAGACTGTCGCCACATCGGTGGCACAGAGCAAGCCCTACAGATGCAGGGAAAAGAGGGTGAGCAAAACCGTAGCCCAGTTAGTCGAGGCCCTTTTTAACACTGAATTAGCCAGACCGTGGGCCAGGAGCATTGGATGTCAAGTTTTAATATGACCCGTTTTACTATTTTATGGCTCAGAGGCAAGGGCCAGGGCTTGAACCACCCTGGAGTGCAATGGCTACACAGGGTTGTTTTATTTAATTTATCCATGATCTGCACAACCCATTGGGCCCCAGAGATGGGGTTAAGAATTCTCTGGATCTGTTCACCCCCTGCCTGCGAGAGCAGGTGCCAGATTCTATGGCTATTTTTGCTGCACATCGTGTCCACAAACTTCTGCCATTTTCTTCTTAACAGGGACTGGCGACAGAGGTATAGCCACAAACCATATTTCCGTTTGATGCCTTTTATATTGGCGGCAGTCTGTAGAAAACCTGCAGCAGGTTGGTCAGCCATTCTAGGGGTTCTAATAGCCCGGCGCATGCCACGTTTAAGATCTTGAATGTTAATATCAAAAGAATTGGTACCCCCCGCCTTCCATCTTATCCCAGGGGCAGGGCTATATTGCGCCAAAGCTTGTGAGAGATGCAATATCCAGCTTTCAATTGCCTCTGGGTTTTTTCCCCTAAAAATGCCTGATCCACCATAAAGCCCCAAGGGAAGGCAAGTGAATTAATCCGGTCTGTTAGAGTCCAGCGAATCCTATTCCCTTGATGGTGGAGTAGAACATCTCTACAGGCACTTGTGACTTTCTCTCCTCCTGCCCCCCTCGTACTCAAGGTGAGGGTAGCATGATCACCAAGTATTCAAGGCAGTCTGTAATTGGACTACATGTCCTAACAGACACTCAGCAACAGTCAAATAATCCAAAATGGCACTTTTATCCCCCACTGCCCAAGTCATCTAGCCAGGTTGGTCTCCGGAGGTGCGTCCGTTTAGTACAGTACAATTCCATTCCCTAAGGAAGCCCAACCACCCTTCCCCCCCCCCCCCTTTTTATTGGACTTAATCATTGGCATATTACAGTGCTATATTCCCCACATCTAGCATTCAAATCCCCACATACTATTACAGGGAGCGATTCAATAAGGGAGTCCAATTGATCACCTATAGATTCCATATGTGACTCTCCCGGGGGTTATATACATAAACTGTCAGGATTTAAGTATTCACCCCCCCCCTCCAACCACCCTGGGGTGGGGGGGGGGGGGGTAGGGGGGTGGGTGGGTATCTCTATTGCGAGTATGTTACCACCTGGTGTATCCTGATTTATTAATCTAGGATTAAGAAAAGTCTTCACCCCGATTAGCAAGCGCCCCCCCCCCCACAGATGGTCTATAACGCTCGCCTTTTGAGGCTAGAGTATGAAAGATAGCGTAGCCATCAAATTCAATCTCAAATGTGACCCATGTTTCCTGTAACAAAGACTTCACTAGATAGGAGCTGTTCCCGAGAACCTCCCACATTTATCCAGTGGCTGAGACCCCTTGTGTTCCAATTAAGAATAGTTGGTTGTTTATTTATAGGGCGCCAGAAAACCCTTTGGTAGCTGGGCGCACAGAGTAACAAGAATACTTAGAATTTGGTTACAGGTTACAGTGTTATCACATGTTGGTATTATATATTATATACAGTAATTACATTATATACAATCTTTACTTTACACATTATATACAGGAGATGCATTATGTACTTTTACGAGAGAGTGGATGGGTGTATAGGGTATCAGTACACAATACACAAGGTCTCAAGTTTCAAAGGTCATTGCGACGGAGCCAGGTACGGGTATGGTGCCTGAAGCTGTTGTAGGACTAATCCCGTCTTAGTTCAACTGGTAGGGAATTCCAGTACTGAGCTGCTTGCACAGGGAAGCTATTGCCTGCTGTTTTTTTTTTTTAGTCGGAATCTTGGGGTTTGGAGGCAGAAAGAGTTGGCTGTTCTGGTTGGTCGTGAAGAGGTTTTTCTTTTTATTCTGTCCCCGAGGTATGGGGGGCAGGGGGCAGCATTGTTCA
Source organism: Ambystoma mexicanum (assembly GCF_040938575.1). Lineage (NCBI taxonomy): Eukaryota > Metazoa > Chordata > Amphibia > Caudata > Ambystomatidae > Ambystoma > Ambystoma mexicanum. The sequence continues at coordinate 19,606,493 of NC_090935.1, forward strand.
GGCATTTGAATGTTAGTGTGACAATTTTGAAGGTGATCCTATCGCTGATTTTTAGCCAATTGTAGTTTCTGCGCACATTTGAGATGTGATCTCTGACTGGGAGGTTCAGGGCCGTTCTGAGCGCGTTGTTTTGCAGGGTTTGGAGTTTATTGATGATGTATTTGTTAGCGCTGCATAAAGTGCGTTGCAGTAATCCAGTTTAGAGAGGATCAGTGCATTGGCTAGGATGATGCAGCTTGCTGGTGAGAGGAAGGGTCTGCATGCTTTAATGAGTTTGCCAGTGGATGAGGCCAGGGAGTTCACTTGTTTCTTTAAGGACAATGTGGAGTCCAAGTAGAAACCAAGGGTCTTCACCTCATTGGCGATGGGGATTATGTTGCCGTCGATATTGAAGGAACTGTAGTTGGAATATAGTTTTTTTTAAGTTGTTAGGGGAGCCTAGAATGAGGATCTGTTTTTTCGTCATTCAGGCAGAGGCCATGGGTTGCCATCCACGTCTGAATGAGGGTGTACATTTGATTTACTAAAGCTGTATCCGTAGCGAAATTGCCCGAAAGGGGGATGAGGATCTGGGTGTAGTCTGCATAATTTGTGTAGGTGACACCCATTCTGTCCAATTTGTCGAATAGAGGTTTAGTAAAGATATTATACATCGTTGGCGAGACACAAGAGCCCTGTAGGACTCCACATGTTGTCTGGATAGGGTCTGCAGAGTCTAAGGTGGAGAAGACTCGCATGTTTCTATTGTTGAGAAAGGATTTAACCCAGGCTATAGCTTCACTTGAGAAGTGGGCAGCTGAAGCGAAGTGTTTGCAGAGTACTGCGTGGTCCACTAGGTCAAAGGCCGCCGACAGGTCAAGGAGGAGTAGCATAGCTGTGTTTCCTTTGTCGTTAAGTTCGTCAATTTGGGCTTTGAGATCTATAAGTGCGGTCTCAGTGCCGTGTTGGGGTCTGAAGCCCGATTGACGAGTGCCAAGGAGTTGGTTAGTCTCCAGGTATTTTTTAAGTTGGAGATAGGCCACTCTGTCGATTATCTTCAGGAGGAAAGGGACAGTAGTGATGGGCCTATAGTTGGTGGGGATGGAGGGGTCCAGGGTTTGTTTTTTTAGCAGGAGGAGAACCCAGGACTCTTAAGCTACTTGGGACTGTGCTAGATGCGAAGGAGGCGTTTATAGGTTTGGTGACGAACGGGGCTAGGTCTCTGGCATCATCCTTAATTATCTGGGCCGGGCAGTGATCGCCTTGGCAGTTTGAGGGTTTTAGTGAGGCAATGATTTTTTCAGTTTCATGAGTAGAGACTTTAGCGAATTTGAAAGGTGTTAAGCTAAGATTGGGAGTAGTCATGGGTGTGGGCGTACTGGGAATTTCGATGATAGGGAGCGAGACTTTTTTAGGGTAATTTTGGATTGTAGTGTTTTCACTTTATTTGCGAGGGTGTTTTGGATATTGGTACACCATTTTTTAAATTTTTTTTTTTATTTGTATGGTTTAGTTTGGTCTCAAACTTTTCCATCATTTTGATTCGTGCAAAGAGAAAGTACACCATTGCTTGTCTTTGGGTACGTTTTCAGGTGGTGGTATAGGAGATTCAAGTTCTCGCAGGATTGCAAATAATTCCTTTGTATTGGAGCACGCGCTAGAGATTGTCATTATAGACGTCTTTTTTAGCTTGAATGATTGTTTTCTTATAGTGGGTAGTGCATTGTTTGAGTTGAGGTTTGTTTTCAGCTGTGGGGGTGTGTCGCCATACAGTTTCAAGCTTCCTTTTTTCCAATCTCAGTTCTTTTAGATGGGAGGGGGGGTGAACCAAGTATTGAGGTGGGATTGATGTTTACTTTTACAATTCTTCAGTGAGGTGACGGTGTCCATGGCTATGGCCATGGTGTTGTATATTCTGACCATGGTATCTGGGTCAGAATCTGTTGGCAGGGCATTGATGGTTGGTAGGGGTAAGATATTTTCAGGTGTGATATTTTTTCTGGATCTAGTGGGCACGGATGGTGCCATTATTTTTCCAATCCTGAGCACCTTGTTGAATGTTAGGTAGAAGTTAATGAGGAAGTGGTCAGTCCATGGCTGGGGTGTAATTTTGGTGATAGTAGTGGGGCAGTTGGAAGTGGCTACCCAGTCTAATATTCTCCCTTTGTCATGGGTGGGGGTGAGAACTTTTTTGGCGAGTCCGTGTCCCTCAAGCATGGTGGCAATAGCTTGCGCTTGTTTGTCATCTGGGTCATTAAGACCTAGGTTAAGATCACCAAGGATCATTGTCTGGGATTACTTTTTTATGTTGCTCACTAAGAGGCTGGATAATTCCTCTTCGAATAGGCCGAGGGGCCCTGGTGGCCTATAAAAGATAGCTAGGGTTTGGCATGGGGATATTGGTAATTTAGCGGTCAGGAGTTCGCAGGATTTTAGGGTGGGCGGTGGTGTTAATCTTACATTCAGTTTGGATTTGGAGCTAAGACGACGCCGCCGCCTCTGGTGTTCTGGCAGTCTAGTCTTAGTAGTTGATACTCCTTTGGTATAGCTAGGGAGAGGGCTGGACCTGCTGCGTCATGTAGCCAGGTTTCTGTGACTGCTAGGAGGTCGAGGTTATCTAGTGTAAGGAGGTCAGCTATTTCAGTGGCGTGGGCCACGACTGATCTAGCATTGAACAGTGCTCCTGTTATGGACGTTGTTTTAGCAAGACAGTTGATGTCAGAGGTAGCTACGGTGAGTTCTGTCGTTATGGTGCTAGCAGGTAGTTGTGGTTTGGGATGCGTCAAGTTCCTAGTCTGGTTCTTGGGAATGGTGCGACGGTTCGAGTAGACATTGCTAGGTGCCTGCGGTTCGTAGAGGGTGGAAAGTCTAGCGCGAAGCCTAGAGTTTCTATGGAGAGTAGGGCAGGGTACATATTGAGATTGGTCTATAGTTACCAGTATTAGTTGTAGGAGCAGCAGTGGGCCGTATGTTGATAGGGTCGTGCTAATATGCATTCTGCTGACGTATAGGGTATTATTATTTATACTATAGCGTATAGCTGGGTAGGCGGAGAACACAGGGGCACAGGGGCGACACGGTTGACAGGCCAAGGCAGCTACAAAACACAATATAGGGGCAGGCTAGATGCAACTATAAAGGTGCGGTCTGATAACAGGCTAAAAACACAGTGTGATGGGAGGCAGCTTGCAGTGGTAGTGCACTTTCAGGGCAATACAGTAGCTAAGTTGATACAGCATATGGCTAGGTATAGGTAGCATGTGGCAGTCTTGGGAGCAGTGATTAGATATTACTGCAAGTGCTTTCACAGTTACAAATTGTAGGTGTTCAGTGGTCATATGTAAATTACCTCTCTGAAGTAGAGTGCAGCGTTGGAGCACCAAAGTGGTCTGCTGTGCTTCAAGTGTGAGGTCCAGGCTTTAGGTGGGTTCAGGTGCCAGGGGGGCAAGGGCAAGTAGGGTGGTGGGCAGCACCAGTGGTGATGGGGCTAAGTGTTCTGGGGCAGCCTGCAGCTCGGTCAGCTCAGTCAGGACCTGAGCCTTTCCACAGTGCCTTCCCACGGAGGCCGGCTCTCGCCTACCCGGCAACCTGATTGGCCTCTTAGCTGGAGAGGGAGCCAATCAGGGCTTGTAGATCCTCTTTCCAGGGGTGAGGAGGTGGAAGCACTCTAGGTGGCCATCTTGGAATGGCAAAGAGCCTCGTGCTTCAGACAAAGGGCAAATGGCATCTGGTGGCTGCAGAGGGGTAACATTTCATCCCGGGGGATTCCTATGTGCAAGCATTCCTTTAACCATTCCCACCCCTGATCATCACTGAACTTCAGCGGCGGGGAGGGGATGCTGAGAAGGGACATTTGTCCCAGAACACCTGCACTTAGTACAGCCAGCTGACCCAGTCTCTCTAGAAATGGGGATGTCAAGAACGTAGCCCAAATAACCCAGTAAAGACTGATGGGTCCTTAGGAGGGTTGCGGTCACCGGCAAACAGCAGTGATGTAATATTTAGCCCAAACGTATGCACAGGTTGAATAAAAGCAAAATCACTCGAATTTAATATCTGTAGAGACTGAATTTTATAAACTAAGGCGAACAGTATTGATCGATTTAGCTGTTTGCCCGTCTTTGAGCCTTCAAATGGTGAGATGTCAATATTTACAGGTCCACGTTGCTGTTAGAAGTCTGGTTTACATTAGCTACAACAATTTGGAGGGCCGGAAGGTCTTGTGAGACTAGTTCAGGTGCCGGCTGCATACTAGCCAAGCCTGTCACAAATGAGCGAACCAGTAATCTGACCACAGGGCCTGGTAAGTCTACTGGCACAGGTTGTGCCCCTTCCGTCCCCACGTCAAGAAGCCAGCTTGTCAATGTTGCCCACCGTCTGTGCTGATCTCCTTTTTCTGCAGGCAGCTCTCTTGTGCTGCTTTTTTAAAATATTACTCCCTGGTCAGACAGTTGAGTTTAATGGCTGTGTTGCCACCGGGAGGGGGGGTTGGGGGGGGGGGGTCCCATCTTCTATTCGGGGCAGTCCGTTTTTAGGAGGATTGTGCACCTTCACTAGCAATCTTTTGGCAAGTCTAACTTGCCACCTTGAGGGATAGCTCATGGCAGTAGGTACAACAAACTCCCCAATGGCGACTTGTAAGGCCAGTGCTTGTAATATTTCCTTAGTCGTTAAAGGAGCAGAAGTAGGGGGCGTGGCTTGGAGCCGCCATGAGTGCCATGGCTTCCTAGAGGCTCTTGATGGTTTCCAGTCTTAGAGCGTAAATTCTACGGCTCCCCGCTACATTAAGCTGCGAAATTCGAAATAATGGAACGGGGAAGGGGAAGGGGAAGAGCATGAATCGCCATCAAAAGGATGCAGAAAAGCACCAGGATATTTGAATAATTTGAAGCTCAACTCACCAAGCCCAGCACATAATCAAGGGGGAAAATGGCAGCCGCACCTCTCTGGAGTTCTGTCTGGTGTAGAGGACGGAGGAACCATAACATGCAGGCAGTCATCTGTACCTAGCGGGTCGTGGACAGCAGGAACCTTAGCACGGGAGGAACAGCATACGCGTATAAACGCAACTGCTTCTGGACAAACCTCACCAGCCTCCATCTGCCGCTCCGGACAGGCCCTCCCTCAGCCGCGAAAAAGCTTGGGGTAACAGTCTTCCACATCACCGCCGGACTTCTTCAGAGTAAAGGAGGAAATCATGAGAGCAGCCAGGTCAATGCAGGGACTCTAATATCCTCCTTTACCAGGACCTGGCTATTGCCACTCCCCAGAAGAGGAAATCTCTTAAGCCGCTGACTGAATACGTGAGTGGAAGATCCAATACCGCTGGGGGTTCCCAACCTCGGTGAAATTCTCATGAGAGAGAACCCAGCAACAGATCCATTCCGTGAAAGAAGCGGAAAGATTCATATGGGGGGGGGGAGCGAGGAATCCGATGCAGGCGTGGCCACTCGTGGTCCTACCAAGAATCAGGTTGCAACTACATGGACCAGAGTTGGCAGATGTTGCAGGATTTGCAGCCCTCCTCGCAAAAAGCCTGATCCAAAGTGAGCTGGCAAAGTACCAAAGGGCCAGTCAAGGTCAGTGATCTCCCCACCATAACCTCTACTCCTCAATGGGAGGAACTACATGACTGGCCGCGATGTGACTGTGGGAGGGGGCGGGGTGTTGAAACGAGTGACCCCCATGAAAGCTGTAAAATCAATATTGGATTACCGCAGTGAAGGGTTGCCTAGTTATCCCAGAATACCTCACGAGTCTAAATTTTCATTTTATCCTTGCTCGACATTGGAGCTGTCAGTTGCCCTGTTGGGTAGAATGTTTTTACCTTTTTGGGCTTTTGGGTTGGGGAGAGGGGTGGGGTGGGAGGGGAGGGTACAATCCCACAGAGGCGGTGAGTGCAACAAAAGCTGCACTCCCGCTGTGTGTGAAAAGGACCACAACACTGACATTCAAGAACATTACAAACATGCATGACCAGAACATCACCAAGCAACAATTCCACAGTGGAGGGGACGAGACATTATCAATGCCAGGTCCATCAAGGACTCCCATGGGGCGGTTGAGTAGAGGGACATCAAGATTCTCACATCGAATGTCCAGGGCCTCAATTTCCTGGGGAAGCGTAGGTCGGTGGAGCAAAAACTGAATCTATTGGTAGGAGATATAGTCCTCCAGGAGACGCATTCGCTACAGGTCGATGAAACATGTGAGTTTTAAAAGATTCAAAAAGATGTTCTTTGCCACATCTGGGGAAAAAAAAAAGAGGGGTTGCAATTTTACTAAGAGAATATCCCTCTCACACGACTAACTCAAGCGGGACTTGGGGGGCAGGTATGTTGAAGGGGCAACTGGGAGAACAATCCATCACCATCGCGGTGGTCTACTGCCCGAACACTATGCAGGACAGGTTTCGGTCATCCCTTATCCAGACTATCCTGGCATTCACAGAGGGTTACCTCCTTGTAGGCGGAGACTTCAACCTGATTCCCCCTGATGGACAAGACCCTCCCCACCAACCAGAGTAGACTACACTCAAGCACTATACCTAGCTAAGTTCCTGAGGGAAACAGATGGTGGATGCTTGGAAACTGGCAAACGCAGAGGCCAGAGTGTATACCCACTATTCCCATGCACATAAGGGGTTCTCAAGGCTAGACCTGCTGCTGTTCACCAATACACTGTATCCTTGCATGATCAAAGTAGAGATCCACAGTAGACCATGACGCAGTCTCCGCATTGTTAAGTGTAAAAGGCTCTCTCCGCAACCCTGGCCGATACTGGAAGTTGGCTGATGCCATGCTACTAGACGAGATTATTAAAAGGGAAACCGGAGACACATTATCCAACTATTTTATGGAAAACACTACAGCAGACACAGCCATAGACCTAGTCAGTCTGGGATGCCATGAAGGCTGTTGTGCGGGGTAGACTTATTGGCGCTGGAAAAAGAATTGCAAGCCCAGCAGTCTAGGAAAACGGAAAGAGCATGGAAAAGGGCCAAAGTAGCACTTTGCAATGCGCTGACCGATCTGCGAAATCATTAGATTACACAAAACACGGGAGGGGGGAAAAAAATGGAATTGCTAGTGCGTCACCATAAAGCAGTAATGACGGGGCACCCAAATCCCGCAACAAGATACCTGATTATTTACAATCAGTCAAGGTTCAGCAAAACAAAATGCAGTTAAAAGCCTTAGATAACCCCATTACTGTTGAGGAAGCCATAGACGCCATAGAAATCACTGAAAAACACCCCTCCCCGACTAGACGGTCTGACTGCAAAATTTTATAAAACCTACTCAAACATACTGGCCCCGCGATTACCAGCCCTGTTTAACTTCCTTCCAATTACTGGCACTATCGATGGCAGAATCACTCACGATACTTCTCCATAAACCTGGGAAGGACCCCGAGCTCCCAGCCTCATATAGGCCAATAACGTTAATAACGATGGAAAATAAAAATTCAAAAATATTTGCGACCAGGTTAAAAACATGGCTCCCGGATATAATAGCTCGGGACCAGACGGGATTCATTCCAAGGAGGGGAATGACAATATCAGGCACACTATAGACCTGGGAGAACGCGCAAACAGGATGGGGCGGAAATGCTAACAATCTCACTAGACGCCCACAAAGCGTTTGATATAGTGGACTGGGGCTATGTCCGTAGTGTACTATCATATTTTGGGTTTGGCCTGATTTCACTAAGTGGACAATGGCCAATTATTAATCTCCTACCACGCAATTGTGGGTTAATGGTACTAGATCAGAGGTCATTTACATCACCAGGGGAACAAGGCAAGGATGCTCACTGTCCCCCTCCAATTTTTGCCTTATCCATGGTGGCTTTTGCAAACAGGGTCTGGCAAAACCCAGAGATAAAGGGGCTTGCAGTGGGGGGCCATGAATATAAAATTGCACTATATGCAGACAATGTCCTCGTAACCGCGACTAAGCCAGGCACGTCACTGGGCCTTCTGTGGGAGGAGATCGAGGAGTTTGTTAGGTTGTCCGTGTTTAGGGTGAATCTGGATAAATTGGCGGTCATGCCTATTAATCTCACGAAAAAGCAGAAGGTAGCCCTCTCTCCCCCCCGCACTTCAGATCCCCTGGGCGGACTCCAGGATTGAGTACCCAGGGATCGTAATCCGTAAGGATACCTCTCGTATCTATCAAAGTAATATCCCACAACTATTTACAGATTTTAAATGCGACCGAGAACATTGGAAGACTCAAGAAATCTCCTTATTTAGGCGATTAAACCGCTGTAAAAATGAACCTAGTGCACCGGTTACTTCATCAATGCGCAGCACTCCCAGTGCAGATTTCGAAACCTGAGCCAATATCCCAGCAGAGAAGCATACAAAATTGTATATGGGGGTGGGGGAAAATAATTATGTTCCGGGGGGAAGGCTCGGGAGGGGGGGGGGGTACTGGGAGTCCCAGATGTGGAAAGGTAGGCGCAAGCAGCTCAGCTATCCTACGCACACACATGGGTTCAGGTATCAGACCAGCCGCTCTGGAGACAAATAGGAGGAGGCCTGGTCCCCTGTTCCACTGGCAGACCTTCCGCACATATCAACACCGAAAAACCAAGTAGGTATGGGTCCCCTCATGGTGCTGGTAAACACCGTGCAAAACTGGAAAACTGCTGCAGTACTCCGGAACCACTGACCCCATTCTGGAGCAACCCAGAGTTTTCTCCAGAGATATCCCCACAGGGTTTTGCAGCATGGAAGGAGGGTGGCCTACGGAGGCTATTGGATTTCTTGGAGGAGGATCCCCACTGACCTTTGAAAAATGAAAGGAAAAATTCAAGGTAGCAGAAACAGAAGGGTTTCATTACACACAGCTGCAACATTGGTTTCACACAGGGAAGTTGGGTGAAAGGGGGCAAGTGACCTCACTGCACTGGAAAGCACACTCTTCGCGCCAACCTCATGAGGCAGAATATCCAAGCTCTACCAGCTCTTAGATAAAACAGATCCCACCAAAAAGAAAATATGCTCGACTGGGAAAGGGTCCCGAGTAGAGACAAACGGCTGAAGTAAGATAAGGACCAGGCTGCACAAGAGCACACAATGTATTTTGAATAGGGAAGGGGGATATATGTTTTGTTATAGGTACTATGTGACCCTGGACCAATTAAATAAATCTAACGAGGAGATTCCTTCTCCCCCCGCCCCCCAAACTGCTGGAGAGGTTGTGCAACCAGATGCACCCTGTTCCACCTAATGTGGGCGCCCAAAGGAAGCAGGGTACTGGGAAGAGGTGCTGAACCACAATAAAGCAATCACCGGGCTAACGATGCCATGGGATCCTGGAATTATACTCCTGGGCGAAACAGGGAGGGGGCAAATTCCCACTCTCAGGGCAGATAGCGCGCCTGTGGCACACAACTGTTACTAGCGGTGAAAATTGCAATGGCCCGATTTTGGAAGAACGCAGAGGGCCCATCAATCCCGCTATGGTGGTCGAAGTGCTGGGAAATAGTGATGGCTGAAAAGGTAACAGCAATCCGCGCTGGGAATTTGAATATGTTTCTGAATACGTGGTCACCCTTCAAGGACTACTCTGAAAAAAAAGTACCCAGGACTTACTAGAAGGCCCCTGCTAATGCGCTGGCTCCAGGGGGAGCCTGACTAGAACGCATTCTGTGAAGGGTGCAATATCAACTTTTATCCATGGTGAAGACTGTCTCATGTTCCCGAACAACCCCCCCCCCCCCCCCAGTCCCCTCAACGCCTTGTAATAGTGGAAGAGAGGTCATCTGCATGATGTTTCAATTTGTGGTACTATAAAATGTTCTGTTGATGTGATATGATGCAATTTAAAATACCTAATAAAATGTTTGTTGAAGAGAAAAAAAAAAGCCGCAGATCTGCACATAGGTCTATGGTTGTGGCTACTGGCACAGGTTTAGGTGAAATCAATAGCTTGTGCAGTATTGGAATAGCAGCCCCCTGCAATTTCAAATCTTCATGGATTGCACCGCAGAGGTTTAGCAATATTTTAACAGCAAAGCTTAGAATTCTATAGTTCTGAGCCGTATTTAAGATGTCATGTGTGCTCAAATCTTCATGTGAGAGTTCCAAAAAAGGTGCCAGCGAGTCATACACCATATTAGGACTGGCTGATAAACTAGGTACAGTAGAAGAAGGCACCTGTGGCAGGCCACCAATGGGGGATGCCCCCTCTGGCCCACACACACACGTGTTCTTCCATCTGTGCTGAACGTGGTTCACCACCCTCTCCCCACTCCAACCACAGGACTTCCTGGGTGGACTTTATCTGCTACTTCGCCCACCACTTGGCTACCATGCAGTGGGGTGGGGGGATCCTGCAGTGCATAGCAGAGCTGCAATAAGGAGTCATTATCCAAGTCTAATGGGGTAGCTACCTTCAGCCTCCGGGACCTGTGGCATGGGGCACTTGCTCTTCAACTGGAGTCTTCAAGGAAGATAGACGTCCAGATGGCCTTTTGGTAGTACTGGGGGCCATTGGCACCAGGCTCAGACTGGCCGTTGTCCTCTGAATGCACTGACCGCTCCAGTCGTGCAGCTGTCTGTTTTCCTGAGCGGAGGCCATACTTTTTTGCCACGGGTACCTGCCGCTTTTAACGCGGCTAACAGCTTTCCCAGCATATTCAGCAATCAAAATGCTATTCCTCCCAACTGCAAGACGTCAAGGGGATGGGGCACTAGGTTGTTCGTAATAATAGAAAGCACAGGCAGCAGAAACTGTCCTTGTGCTATGTAAATAAGTAACGACCACCCTCCCTTCGGCTAGTTAGCTACTCTTGAGTTTGATACCAGTAAACGTGCGCTCCCACTGGTGTGGTGACACTCCAGAACGGTATTCTCCGGGCTAATCAACATGCCAGTAAGCCTGGAGTAATTACTTAAATGACAGGACAGTACCTGTAGCAAGCAGTTCACGGTTCCCACGGGAACCAAAATAAACACTCTGCTGGTGTTACTCTAATCAGCCGGTGTCTGCCAAAAGCCGCCAGTAACAGCCTCAACCTCGGCATTAGGCGTTTTGGAGTCACCAGCGACGCCTATGGAAATCACTGAAGCCCTCTCCCAGCCTTGAAAGGTTCGAGGAAAGGACCTTGGAGCAAAAGTCAAGCCGCACCTCTAACGTAGCAAACCAACAGAATGAGGCCGCCTCCGACTCTTGATCCTTCATCTTTAATAAAGAATTAGAGCATAATGCAGTCAGACCAAGGATGTGTGTATTTCCGACTGTCATGAGTTGTATTATTGACTCTCAACCAGTTCAAGGAAATTGTTCTGGATACAGGAGTGACCAGTGCATAGTCACAGTGGGTGAGTAAAGACCAATCCAAGGTCAATGTTGGAACATTACTTCCTGATGGCGTAATATGGACTGCAAAGGGGGCGCTTGTCCAAGGACGTTTCGGCAGGCAGTGGAGGCTGCCTTCTTCTGGGCCCAAGGATGTGTCTCTACAAAGAAGAGCACAGAAAGTTAAAATTGGGGAATTGTCTGGTTTGGAGATGAAGCACAGGACTGGGGAGATAGTTGGAAGGGTTCAAATTGGGAGACAAAGCTGTATTGCGCAGGCATATTCCAATTGTACTGCTGCCTGTGTTGGCACCACGGACCTGAAAGAGGGTCTTCTGCGTGGTGTCAAGCTTGCGGGAGAGGCGTTAGCATCGAGTCAATATATAGTTCCCAGGCGAGAATCGCGTTGGCTTTAAGGTAGACAGAAGAGCCTTGAGTCGTGTTAATTCCAACTACATGAATGCATAGGCATCTACAGAGTGGATGTTTACTGAGCTGGCCTGCATCTATAAAGGATCTAAAGGTTAAGCTCAGCTAGCATCATTTCGCCTGAACTATGTACTTCATTCCTCAAAATAAGAGCGAAAGGTGGCTTACTTGAGCCTGTCTTCATGTTACAGCGGGATTTCAATGCTGTACTTTGAAGTGCTGGGTTGCGCATGGCGTTTGACTGCTGGATGGCTATGTCATCCAGTCAGATTGCCTACTCAACCCAAATTTGTTTGCCATCGGGACAGTAGAGCATACAAAGAAGAAAAAAATAAATAAAATAAGTTCGAGCAGAGTTGAGCAGTCTTTTGCAGGAGACACCCAGGCTGCCTCTCTCTCTGTGCTCCATTCTACAGCCACCATTTTGTGGGAGGACCTACAAAAACATACCCAGCACCGCGGAGCGGTTGCGGAGTTCGAGCAGAGTTGAGCAGTCTTTTGCAGGAGACACCCAGGCTGCCTCTCTCTCTGTGCTCCATTCTACAGCCACCATTTTGTGGGAGGACCTACAAAAACATACCCAGCACCGCGGAGCGGTCGCGGAGTTCGAGCAGAGTTGAGCAGTCTTTTGCAGGAGACACCCAGGCTGCCTCTCTCTCCCTGCTCCATTCTACAGCCACCATTTTGTGGGAGGACCTACAAAAACATACCCAGCACCGCGGAGCGGTCGCGGAGTTCGAGCAAAGTTGAGCAGTCTGCAGTCCTTGTCAGGACTGAAAGGCTACAAAAGAAATGAACCCAGAACCCGCGTACCCCGCGCAATCTTTGCAGGGGAGACCAACAACAGAGGTCGAAGAACCGGAAAAAGATATCTGAGGAGTGCGGGCCCGGCTCCATCAATACTACAAACCTCACAACCAACAAACCAACCAGCCACAAAACAAGCACCTAAAGCACGCTTACCAGTTCAAGCAAATCCTGGCCCTAAATTCCCCCCCCCACCCCCCCCACTCTCAACCACCCCAAGCGGGACTCCCAGCAGACACTCAAACTGCATCTTTAACCTTGCAGCACCAAAAAAAAGCCAGGTCATTGGCTAAAGACTTTCAAAGCATTCAGTCGTCGCCTGCGACCGAAGCCGGAGTGACAACGCACCACAATTCGGCCCCTCAGCCGCAAATCACAAAAGAATCAAATGCGGAGCCGAACAAAGACCCCAACCTTGCGCCAACTCCCCCCCCCCCCCCCCCCCACCGAGAGCAGCCCTTTGCAGCAGGTCGGAGGACAGGCTGCGAGGGGCTTCGCCCCAGCGGGGGGGAGCAACCGCGGATGAACCCGCTCACAACAAAAACACGAGCGCCGCAGGAAACTGAGAAGTCTCACCGGCTCCCAGCACCACCTGCGAAGGACGAACGCAGAGGCTTTCGACCAGGTCGGCGGCAGCTCCCGCGGAGAGACCGGCTCGCAGCACTGTCGCAGCTATGGTTCACGTGTCGGAGACCGCGGAGGTAGCAGCAGGAGCTGAGGGCTGGGAGAATCACAGCACACCTCCCCGGCCCCTCGCTCCAACACCCCCGCAGTCTGGAAGAGCGCCCCTAGAGGCGATCAACGGAACTCAACCAAACAGTGTTTGGGAAGAGTTCGCTCCAGGCAAAAAAGTCACACCTGAAACAGACTCAGCACCCGGCACAGAAACTAACAAGAAAAGAAAAAATGTCCGACACAGCCTGCTCAAAAAACACAGAAAACCAAGCAGGCTAATGGCTGCCAGACAAAAAGAAAAACAAAAACCGCAATCAGCAAAAAACGATAAAAGGGAAACAGGACCCCACAAATGAAGCACTACCAAAAACCACCTTCTGCAATTCCCTGAAAGACTTTCTCCAGACAGGGGAAACGTAAACAAAATTCTCAACGAATTAACTGCCGACGAGATACTGGAGGCCCTAATTAACCCAGTGCTGGCACCTAAAGCTCGCAAAACGACATCAAAGGCCCTAGAAAAAACATTAGACATCGCCAAACAAGGTGACCAGCCTAGTCAAAACTTCAACAGCATAACACAGGACCCGACAACGCCAATTGGCAAACTCATGGACAAACCACCACCAAAAGCGGCAATCATAGACGAACACCCACAGCACTCTATCGACCCTCTGCCTCAAAAGGAAACCAAGTCACAGCTGGACGAAGATGCACCCTCCCAAGCCAACGGAACCCACTCAGAAGCAGAAACAAACATTAGATCCCAAACCAAGCTGCCGGAATCCCAAACTCCCAAAACAGCAACAAATAAAATCATTGATCAAAGACAAGACCCACCAGCTCCAGCAGTCGGAGCAGACTGGGAAATTTTGCTAACGCCCAGACCCATGAGAACAAGCACCCTAACAAGGGACCAAAGAGGAAGTTACCTGCCACACAATCAGACACAAGAAAGATCAAGATCTGAACAGCCCCAATTATCACCGGCTAGACCCGGCAGAAGAAGCCTCCCTCAAACAGAAACTCCGTCAAGGAAACCAGACATGATGACCATAATGTCAGCGATAACCATAGCTCTAGCTCCTTTCGGTATACTTTACGAGACCCTGAATGACACGCTAAAAGACAACACAACCCTAATTGCTCTCATGCATACAAAACTAATCTTTCTAGAAGGCTTCATCACGGCCAAGGAACAAGAAATAAAAACTAAAGACCACACTCCGAGAGCTGAAAAGGGAGAACAAAAACATTACTCGACTGCAGAAACGCAAACAGAGCAACCACTATGCGCCCAGATCTTCAGTTTCCGAAGCAGACTACCAGAAGAGCCCAAAATAAAGAAAATCCTGGGAACCAAAGGAAAAGAAACACGCAAGAAGAATCAGTCACCCAACCAACTCAACACAACACCAGATCTACCGACCCAATTCTCAGAAAAGAATACACTGGCAGAAAATCGCACAATGACCAAAGATCGTGGCAGACCAGAAAAAATACCTCTTCCAAAACAAACTACTTCTACTAATCAGCAACCAAAATCACCCCCCCACTCATCAACTGGGACAACAATCTATTCAAAAATCGCCAAGAACAACGGAAGACTTCTTGGCGGATACAAACTTAACGAACCTGTCCATACACTTAACGCCAGATCAAGATGCTGAAGAGGTCTCAACAATCAGCATCGACTCAACCCCAACAAAATCAAAGCAACAAACAAAAAGACGTCGAAAAAGCAAAACACCACATCGCAACACCCCCAGAGTGAACTTAAGATATCCAAAAGGACCGAACCTCTCCTCCCAACCAAAGCCAACCCTGTCAGTATCCCAAAAAAGTCAAGCCCTATTCTTGGATGAAAGATGCAACGTCAACAACAAAGACACCCCCATCATTGAAAGAAATAAAACCAGGAGGTCAAAGGAAAGAACCCCCTCGACGCAGACCAATAAGCCGATCCCGATCAGGAAAAAAAGGCCCCATGGAATAAGTCCAGAAAGGAATGAACTTCCCGCGCATTAAAGAAAAAGAATGATGAAAACCGCCAGACAATCCTCAAAATGGAACAAACAGATCACAACTCTGAAGCAGTAACTCTAAATAGGGGAACGATAATGAAAATTTTCAGAAACATCAAGTCCCTTAGACACCTGAAACCAGAAGACATCCCTCTAGTAGAGCCATACCACAAAACCCGTAAAGCAAAAGCATACATACACATAAAAAAGAATGCAAGAATCACCCAGTCTAAAGAAACCGACACAGATCTATGGCAAATAGACTATCTCCTGACGGGATACTGGACCAAACACCCAACCAGCAGACCCAGTCCAGCCCGGACAACTTCCAGTCGCACCGCCTCAGAGCTAACAGAAAAGGTGATAACACCACCGCAAACACCCCGCAAAAAACCTGTCATCCAACGCTGAAAACCAGTCGAGAAAAAAAAATACCCCATCAACTGAAACAGAGAACCCAGAAAGATAAACGACGCTGGCAACGAAACGACAGCAGAAAAGCTCCCAACACCAAGAATCAACCGTAAAGACAAAGAACAGAAAAGGACAACTGGACTCTCCCTTGGACCAATAAAACAGCTATGGTCCTGGTTTCCTAAAACAACCCCAAACAGGCCTACTAAATAGCAACGACCAACGAGAGCAGAGAAAGATTCACCCTTAGGAAAAACAACAAACCTGCTCTCAACGACAACAACTTTGAAAATGGCATCGTGGAACACCCGAGGATTCAAACACCTGATGAACAGGAGAAACTAATCTAGGAGACTTCGACATTCTAGCACTACAAGAAACCTGGCTCACAACCTTGCCAGCTTTAGATGGCTACGGACTGACAACCTCAAAAGCCGTAAGAGGAAAAACGGGCCGTCCATCTGGAGGCCTCCTGATCGCAGTTCGAACAGGAAGCGGTCTGGAAATAGACAAAGAGCTATCTTCCTCACAGAACCATCAATTAAGGTGAAGTGGACCCGACAAAACACGATCACGAACAAAAGCTGGGAAACCCTGATCGTAATAACAACGTACTGGAACCCAGACAAAATCTCAGATGACGATTTTCTTCGTATAATCGAAACAGAAATAGACGAGACCCAAATAAACTCCGAAACCACCAAATTAATTATCTGCGGAGACCTGAACGCTAAATGTCCCCATAAAAGCTCTTACCCAACAGCGAGACAAGAGGAGACTCAAGAGGCAAAAAATGGCTAAAATTAATGGACTCCAGAAACCTCCACAACACGGCATTGCTGTCAACAACAAAACCCCCAATTCCAACCTGGGAAAGAGCATCTCAAGCAGGAACAATCGACTATATATATATATATTCGCTTCAGAAGGCATATTAGTACTCTTATCATTTGAGGTCCTACGCACAGAGGAAAGCGATCATAACATCCTTCAAATATCATGGACCACACAACGCCCAGTCAAACACGTAATGTCGGAAGAAGTGGAAGTAACAACTCAAGGCAATCGCCCAAGGCTGAACGCTGAAAGGATAAAAGATCTGGCACAAAACTACAAAAAGAAACTTGCCAAAGAGCCCAACCGCTGCAAAACTGAACCAGACTACCAACCCCTGTTAATTCAATACCAGACAAACCCCGCAATGGGTCAGAAAAAAAGACAATCCCCCAAAGACATCACAAGTACGATAAACTATTGGTACTCAAGCGCCGTGCACTAAGGAAACTAAAACTCCTTGTAGCAAAACCAAGATCGAAACTTATGGAAAAAAAACTAAGAAGAAACAGCAAAACATAAAGCTTGGTTAAAATCTTACCGCATTCTACTATACCAACAAGACTCAGAAGAAATGCTCAAAAAGGTAATGGGAAGAAACTCGAGACTTCTGGTCACTCATAAAAAAGATAGACAGCAACCAGGCCAACAACCTAGCCAACACAGTGAGTGAAGAAAGATGGACGACCCACTTTCCCACCCTATTCCAAAACCCCAATGGATTACAAACCCTAAACACAGCTAACGATAATTCAAATTGGGAAGACATCTCCGATATAGAAGATAAAGAAGATATAATCCGCAAACTAAAGCCTAGTCGTGCGCCCAGACCAGATGGAACAACAAATGTAGACTTAAACAACCCAAAAGAATGGGCCGAGTTTATAAGCCTTGTTTTCAAAACGGTAACAACCTCAAAATTGATACCCCGCTCATGGACAAAGGCCACGGTAGTCCAGATCTTCAAAAAGGGTGATAGAACTGATCCCACTAACTACCGCCCAATAGCACTATTAGATACCATCGGGAAAATCTTTGGCTCATTGTTGCTAAAAGGCTTCCAAAGGTGGGCTTCAACCTCACCCAGTTGGGATCCCCTCCAATCAGGCTTTACGAAGAACACTGGTACACAAGTAAACATCATGATACTCAATATCATAAAGAACAAAACTTGAGCACAGCAACGTAAGGTCTTCATAGCCTTTGTGGACTTAACACAGGCCTTTGACAAAATCGACCGAAGCAGGCTATGCGCCAAACTGGAACAATGGAAATGCCCCCCCCAATTACTAGAGCCTATAAAGGCACTGCATCAAGACACATCAATGAGGGTAAAACTAAACCACGCTGGACCTCTATCAAAAGAAATTGCAATCAGCAGAGGCGTAAAGCAAGGATGCCCATAGGGTCCAGCACTTTTTACGGCTTTCATTGGGGATTACAAAGACTCTGGTAAAAATATCAGAACCTTCGCACCAAAACTGGGTGATATCCCAAGGCATCTCTATGCAAACGATATACTCCTTGATCAAACCCCTGTTGGGCTGCAACGCCAACTAAACAACTTAGCAAACTATATTCCAGAAAATAACCTCGAAATAAACGAGAAAACAAAAATTCTGATCCTCGAGAAATCAAGTGCTAGAAAAAAAACATTCCACTGGTCAATCGAGAACACCAAAATTGAAGTGGTAAAAGAGTTCAAATATCTTGGAGTACTAATTGACCGCTCAGGCAACGAAGTAAGAATGCAACACAATCTTTGGGAAAAGACCAGAAAACTTATAGCTCAGGGTCGAGCAATGGACAGGAAATGTGGCCGCTTCTCTTTGCTCCCAATCAAGGTTTTTCAAGGGCAAAGTGGTCCCAGCGCTGACATATGGTGGGGAAGCCTTCCTGACAATACCAAAAACCATCTGGGACAAGTTGGAGGGCTACTTTTGGCGAGAAGTAATGCAATTCCCAAAATCAACAGCGATAGCGGCAATCCGAAGAGAACTAGGACTAACTTCATTGAAAGCGACAGTGGATGCAAATGAAATGTTGCTATACAGGAAAATAATCATGCCAGACGCTCCAAGTCAGTACAAACTAATCAATCAAGAAAAATAGTTATCCGCCTGGGCGAAAAAAAAAGGAAAATACTCTGATAGAACTCGGTTTCACCAAAGAAGAACTTTTCCTCACCCTCAACAAAATCAAAAAGAAAATGGATCTACAAGACTGGATACTCACGCAAGAAAAAGCAACAAATAAACTTCTCGCCCATTTGCCGCAACACACAAAAAAACTAAACGATCACCCACTAATCGTGAGAAGATTTCCTGACAAAACAACAAGACAACTGTTTTTAAGGGCACGATTAAACCTCTTACCAACAAATGAAATTAGAGCATTGAGAGATTTGTCCAACGTGAGTACTTGCAGACTGTGCAAAAATCCCACACAAACCGAAACAATACGCCATCTTTTAATATCCTGCACAAAAACAATCGACCTAAGGCAAGCTTTTTTAGTCCCGCTATTAAAGCCCTCTGTTTTACGAGAAGAAGAAGTCTGGTGGACCCGACTCATAAGTGGAAACAAAACATCTTGGACTATTGCAGCAGCAAAGATCATAGACTTATCCTTGGCAAAATGCCTCAAAGAAGATAACCTCCAGGAAAATTGTCAAGGAAACTCAACAAATGACCGACTTCAAACTGACACACAGCATCTGTAAATCAAACGTTTTTACTCGCAGAGTAACTCACTCCCAACACAAAAGACGAAGATCTTTCCTGCACAGACCGAGTAGCTTTTTGTAAAATCAAGGAAATTTGATAAACACAAAATAAAAAAATAAAAAAAATAAAAAGGATCAGGAGATGGGAGAGACTTGTAGCATGGCTCCCATACGGGAGAAATGGATATAAATACATGTGTGAGTTGCTTAATAGAAAAAGGGATCGATAGGGATCAGAGGGATCAGAGGGATCGATAGGCAGCCCTGGGTGCATCCCTTGTGTGCTTAGCGGTGTGTAGAGTCTCGCTTGAAAGAAAAAACGCTCAGGCGGTGTGTCGAAGAGCCACATTCTAAGGGTGTTTACGGGTAGTCAAGGAAACCTCAGGTTGGTAGCCGCATGTGCGTATACAGAGTCACTAGTTTACTCGAGTTGCGCATGCATGGATTTGGCACCGGGGTCCAGAGCTACCAAGTTGCTATGGAAACCTTTCAGGCAGCAAAAAGCTGTAAAACAGTGCTTGGCAGCCAGCCAAGTGATGCGGTTTCTAAAGGAGTATGAAGCTTGTGGGACCTGGAAGGCTGCAAAAGACGTTGCGAAAATTGGTACGTGGCAACCGGCAAGGAACTGTAGTTCATGGGAGAACATCAATATTAGTGACACATGCTTTATGGGTTGAGCCGCACATGGCCGTTGTGTAGATTGCATATGGCTCATGTAGTTATGTAGTCTGGCATGATCTCATGATTCATTTAGAATACCCATGTTATGTTTGGATAAAACAACAAGACTGCAAATGTAAGGCCTACAAAGGGCCTCCCCCCCCTAGTATGAGAGGATATATATATAAATATGGCGCCATGGTGGAGTCCCGTCCCAGGGGTATATAGAACAGATCAATGAAGGTGTGTTGACCCCTTACCATACTCACTTTCTCCAGAAACTAAGCCTGGACCACTCTCCATGCTTACCATGATTGGGTTTTGGGTAACCGCTCATAGTTCCAAGTTCACCAACTTGGGTGGCCTCCTAAAATCTGTCCACCAGGCAAGAGTCTAGCAATCCATCTCAACAGCGTGATGTATCAGTAGTGTCTTCAGCAAGTGGTGCCCAGCTGCCAGCCAACCAGCTCATAAGAGTGAAGACCGACTGCCTTGCTACTTAACCAATGCAGAGGGGTTTTGCCCAACTTGTGTAACACCTGCTCCCCCCCCTTAGGTGAGGGCTGTGGAGAAGCCTCTCCAACCATCAGTACTGCAGGCAGACTTGCCTGCCCAATACTCCAGAAGGCACTAAACTCTTGCCACCAGCAATACAAGCCAAGCATGTGCTTTTTATGAGGCTGGCCCCTATTCAGCTTGGAAACACTGGGGAGAACCTCCTCAGAAATGGCTGCACACCTTATTTCATGGTAACAGGCTACATTCTTATGCTCAGAATTATATTTGTTCACAAATAAATATTTTTCTTGATCCACAATTTAATAAAACCAAGTCTAGACAGTCACAAACCAATGCTTTACGGATGACAGGGCAAACTGACAAATCTAAACAAACCACACAAAAATGTACCAAACCATATCACAACCCTTTAAACAATTAAAGCTTAACTGCAAATGGCAGCAGTGTACACCCGCTTGTTAAAATCGCCCTGGTAGGCAGGGCACCCATTCCTAGCTCCCTCCTCTTTCTGAGCAAAACACATGCAATGACAGAGGATGTCTCCTACTCTGTATGCCAAGGAAATCCTTCACAAAAGGCCTGTAACATCTTCATACCCGTTTCACCCCCTCGTTATCCAAGGAAACTGACCGTTGTGTTCCCTGGAGGTTTGCCCAAAGATAGGTCTACTGGCAGTCACGTACTACAATGCCTAGAATTCCTGACAGCCTCACTGCACAGCATTGGATGACCCAGCGAACAGCATCTTGTCTGCATCCTGCTTAATACTGACTCTGCACATTTTTCGGGGCGCCTAAACCCCCCCCCCCCTCAACTTGTGGTGAGCTTCATCATTCGTCTCTACGCTCTGTTATATTCTTCCTGATCCCCCAACCCAACCCCCCGCCCCGTTTGCTGGATTGCCTTACTCAGACTCCAGTTCTTCAGCAATCCTGACATTGGCCTTGTTGCCTGGACTAGCTACGCAACATCCTGCTCTGCTTTCGGCATGCTATCCTTGGGCTTCCCCAACGTAGAAGCGGCTTTCTCTTACCAATCCTATTACGGCCCTTCCATTCAGCCTGCACTCTAAGACGTACTCCGATCTAGAATTCTTTGTACTTAATTCACCTTCACGCTTGGATTTATGTACTTTACTGGAACACTGCATTTGCACCCTTGTTTTGCCCGGATATCACGTTTGTGGGATGTCCCCGTGCCGCGAGGTACTGTGTGCCAGAGTTTTTCCTTCCGATTTCTGGTATCCTTTTCCCTGGACCTGTATCACAAAATTAAGGACATTACATCCCGGAGTTACCACTGGTTACTTGGTACGTCTATTCAGAGTCAATGCTTCAGCATACGCCAGTACAGGTAGGTCAAGTATTGTGAGTACTAATATGTTTGAGGTGTACACATACGCCGTTTTCTTTTTACAGTTGCTGGTCATGCTTCTTTTCGCCAGACCCTTGGTCCACAATCCAACATACACTGGTTACTGGCTTATTCACCACATCTACACGAGGACCTGACGCCAACCTAGCCACCTGCTCATTACACCCACAAGCCCCTATTACAAGCAGCTGGAAAACACAGGATGTCCATGATCGCTGGGAGGAAACTATAGACCACCACCAAGTGTCAGAAGCCACTTACAAGCACAGATATGATAATAAAAAGGGGTTCCTGAACCCGATCTGCCCACTCACGACGCCTTGTAGGAAGGTCAAGCAATTACAAGTTACGCAATGGGTAGGTTTGACACAAAATAACTTTGGGTAATTCATGCAAGGGGTTTGACAAAAACACCGAAAGGAGCCAATCTTGAAATAAGGAACCACTGGATAAAACTAGAGATAGGACAACACAAAGTGCGGAAGTCTCAGAGCATCCAACTCCCACCCACCGACCCCCCCCAAAGTGGCTTTCTCAAAATCTTAAAGTACAGGACCTATTGTTCCAGGGACACCCTATTCCCCAGATCAATGTCCAAGGAGGCAGCCAACAGAGATACAAATCACTCTTAGGAAGTCCTTCGCTTACCAGCCAACCTTATGACGCGATGTACACCTTGAAAACCACAGCCTTTCCTGGGCCCAAAAGGGAATGTGCAGATCCCTCCCAGTCGGCGCAGTGGTGGGTTTAGGGGGTAGAGGCAAGCAAAGAGTATCCAAACCCCTGCAGTGGACGAGCAACCCCAACTCAAGTACACAGGACCGATTTACCAATCTCATTAAATACTACTGCTAAACCGCCTACCAACCCATTCCTTAACACATGCACAATATACTGTAAGACATAAAATACACCACACCTAATCACATGGCTCTCGATGAATGCGCTCACACTCCCCTGCAAAGTAAATTTAGTTTTATTAAGAGAAGAGCGATACACTATAGCAATTATAACAGATTACACAACACTCAACATATATTAATGGTTGTTCATGAAAGCAGCATCATTTCCTAGCCTATATCCAGACTTCTGATTCAATCAGATTAATTAACGCTTCTTAAAAAGAGGCAAGTGGAATGTCAATTGGCTCCAACTATGCATAAACGACCCCTTAATTGATTGATCTCTTCCAATACCCCTGCCCCTTTCTTTTTTTCATACAACATTGTTATTGTTTTCATCATAAGAAAATAAAGGAAAAAATGCAATACATATCTGCCATCGCGTGACATAACAGCACAAGGGAGCAGACTGAAAATGACATTGTGAAGAACAGAGATTTGGTCATCATATTGTTCACCCAATATTTAACTTTCCTGTACACCTCCCCCTCAACGTTCGCTATACACCAGCCCCCTCTTCCCATTCACCCCACACTTTTGGGCATCCCCTCGCATTGGACATCCCTTCTCTCCAGGGTCATGCATATGTCCATCTCAGCGCACCCCGTTCCCCTTTGAAGTAATATCACAACAGGTAAAACCTCATATTTGCACCACTCCTCCGATACAGTCAAAAGCCGACAGCCTCAGTTCATACTCGCACCACTCCCCTGCGACAGTCGAGAGCAGACACCCTAAAGCGGACAAATCCAATGGAAAAGCCCTCAAAAAAAAAAAAAAAGAAATGACTTGCCTCCAATAGCTATAACAAAACCTTCAAGAGATTTGGTGCCAATAAGATACCCATGATACAAACTTAAGCCAATTTAAATAAGATGGTTCAGTAAGTTTGAGCTGCTGTAATTAGGTTCTTGGTGCTTCCATATACAGCTCAATAGAAAAGGCTATTTCTCACTAAAAAACGGAGCAGCTTTTGGAACATCTGCCCTTGAAAATCCAACCTAGTGCTACAAAAATCCCGAGTAGGAAAAAGGAGCAAGCAGAGCCCCCTACCTTCTCCATAAACCTAAATGGACACCGGTTTCCAGCTTGCTTGGGTCCTCTGCCCAGCTCAGCCCCGCCAGCACTCAGTGATGATCCCAAACACTCCTTGAACTCCTACCAGAATCTCCAATCTCTTAGATTTCAGACCATTCCTCTGGAACAGGTTTACCATATTCCACTGGATTTCAGGACATGCTCAGAATAGGTTTACCATATTCCCTGAGAATACCGGACCTTGCCCGTACCCAAATGCCAGATTAGGAGTGAATCAGAACATATGGTTTACTATTTACAGAAACACCGGGTGACTATTTACTTTAATAAAACATGTACCATAAACAAATGATAGTCCGGCTCCAAGGCCAGGCGACAGCTGCCATACGTAATTGACTATGTAATCCCTAGTTGGTGCCCAGGTAGCAACTAGGGGATCCAGCAGAGGGGCCACCTTGCATCTGGTAGTCTCCCAGTTGAGCAAGCAACATGTCCTCCTGTGTTCACCCAGCCTCTTCTTGAATGTCTTAATTGTGTGCATATCTATGCCCGCCCTTGGGATTGGCTAGGGCTTGGAGTCGGACACAGATGTTCTGCGGTTCCCACTTCCTTGCCTCATTTAACCAACAACCTTTCTGAACTGGTGACTTGCAAGATAACACCAGTGTCACAAGTCCACAACATCGATGATGGTCCATAACATTTCCCCGTCCTTCACTCTACCAGGCTCAGAGGGTCTTGTCTGTTAAATAAAAAAAAGTGTATTGCGCTACATCAAGTTTCGCCTCAGCGTACAAGTCTAGAAGATGTGTCCATTACATTTCAGAAACCCAACTGGGCCACAAATGGATGCAGCACACTTCATTCCATCTATCCATTCTGTTCCACAAACTGTTTCTGCATGGCCCGAGGGGGTGTGAACATTACAATCCCAGTTGGGACACAGACACCGGGGATATTTTGGTGGGATCATAAGTCTTAAAGGTGTGGCAAGCACAAAGGTGGCAGATGGACCAACCTTGTGACTCACCACCTCATCTCTCAGGTGATTTGGATGCCAGAAGAGACAGGTTCCAAGTAGGAGCATGGGCTCAGACTCATTTATTGACCGTGTCCAAACCTGCACGTATCACAGCGCTAGTACATCTTAAAAGGGAAACCAGTATCAGGCAAGGAGAGGCAAGATCAGGGAGGTCTCCCCTACTCAGTCTTATCCAACGTCCACGTTTTTAGTCTTTTTCCCAGAGATTAAGTAGGAGGGTTCTTCTTGTATATGGACGTGGAGGGCATTCCAGAAGGTGGGAATTAGAACAGTACAACAGGCTCACCCTGCTCTTTTCCTAGTGAATCTAAGAATGTCTAGAGTCAAGGTGGAGGAGAACAGGTAGCGAGGGTTCAATCTTTTGGAGGTGTGCTGGTTGAGGAAGGCAGGTGAAATGTTGGACACATCTGTGTGTTATGGATGAAGTCTTGAACACAATGTAGGCTTTGATTGAAAACCAATGGGCCTCCCACTGGGAGAGGTGGTACGAATGCGTATAGACTCCAGACCACCTGGCAGGCATGTTGGGGAGCTTTGTCAGTTTCATGCTTAATCGCCCTCTCCTAGCGAGAGCCCCCCCCAGCACTTTTTGCTGGACTTCTGGACCTTTTTCTTTCCTGAATGAGGGAAGCCTTTTCCCCCCTTCATTATTTCTTATTTGATGTGACCTTTGGCAACTCTGTTCTTTTGTTTTACCTTATTCTATGGAGTCTGCTTTCCTCCATATTTCTTAAAGAAAACTGCGTAACACTTTTGCAGCACACAGCACCCTATGTGCAGTGTTGCTGGTAACCCTTTGTGATCTCCTTTGATATTAATTGACTATCCTTAAAAACTACCAAGTATAAATACTTAGGTCCTGACCCATGGAAGTGTTCTATAATTGCGCAATACCATAGGGAAACATTCTGTGAATCAGGCCCTCAGTATCCTTCCTAAAACCTTTACCTGTGAGAGATCAGCACACACCATCTTGTGGGGAGTGCTAAGGGGATACCTAGTATCCCCTTCTCGGCTCCCGAGACCTTTTGTTCACAGTGCCAACCCTACCGTTATGGCTGTTGGCAGTGGACGTGTTCTCCCGACATTTGTGTTCTTTTCTACCGCAGACTGTATTCACAGCCTCGTTTAAGCAGAAAAAGGTCACCATTTTCCAACACAGTGGTTCCTTTCTTTTTTCGTTAATTTCTTGTGTGGTTGTCCTTGGTAGCCCTTCTACCATTCTGGGAGGGGGATGTGTGCGTGTTTTGTCTTTGGCGGGAACCCTTGGGTGTCCCCACCTAGGCTCCAGTGTCTGAAGGTAGGAAGTGATGGGGATGTGGAGGGGTGCAGGGTTAGAGGGTTTCCACACCCTTGCCCTTTGAGTGCCTGAAAGGAACCAGTTCCCACTGGGTGGCCAACTCTCCCTATTGGACAGTCACCCAACCCTTTCTGTAAGCTGCCTTCCATTTCATCGTAACGCACACTTGTGCCGCCAAGAGCAGATTCCTAGCCATATGTGGAAGAACCCTGTAGTGATCATCCATTTTTTATTTATTTATTTTTTTAAATTGACAGACGCTCCGAAGAGGACTCCTTCCCTTTGGCTGATGGGACCAACCAGCCCCAAAACAAACTGCAGATTGAGCCATCCCCAAAGGTGCTGGACCGCCCAGGACTGCAAGCCACAACTATTAGGGAAACTGATGTATTTGAAGTGCAGCCTTTTTGCGTGGACGAATCCAACCAGAACTTTGGTGAGCCCCAGTTGGACCACCAGAGGCACAATCCCACGGAACCAAGTCCCCTCACCAGAGTGAAGGGCTGAAGAACCGAGGAATACCAACCGGGCGAGAACCGCCCTTTGTTGGAGCTGGCGTTAAGGGCACTAAAACTGCAGCCGGACATGGGAGACCAAAAGAAATCCTTGCCGAGGGTCCTTTCTTGTGACTGGTTTCATCACCAGACCGAGGAATCAGGAGACTAGGTAAGTCGCTGCTGTGCAGGAAAGAATCTAGCTGCATTTGCTTCATCTAACCTAAGATACTATGGGGCTCAAGGTAGAATTTACCTCAAGCCGAACAGTCGCTCTAGTTTGACTGGAGTGCATTACAAGGTGTTTGGGTGTCCACCCTACCTCGGAGTAGGCTGAACAGCTTTTGCCCATTTAGGGAGTCTTTGATAACATTGTGTTATCTTGCTAAACTACTTTATTGAAGTGACTAAAATATCCCAAGTATCATTGCCTTTTCTGCTGCTGCTGAAGAAGACTTTTACTCCCTCCTACACTGACTTTGATGAACTCTTGGATATTTAGGGATTGGCCTGCTAAAGCATTATGTGCCTTGAAGTGTTGCTGAGAAATAGGACTTCTAATATAGTGTCGAATAACCCTCCCTTTCCTTCCTACAGACTGTGTGACTTCATAAATTAAACTCATTTCTCTGTAACCAATGATGCGGGAGCGCAGCACTACAAGTTAAAATGGTAGAACGGTCAGTGTCATTTTCTGTAACAATTGTAAACACGAGCAAATACTACTGAAGTAATCACCTTTGAAAAGTATTAAGAATTCATGTGTGTTCGTAAGTGAAATAAGTATGTATCCACCTTGCGTAAATAATACGTTTATATTTTTAATATAACATTTACTGTGTAAGAGTTTCTTTGGACTAGTGTACTTACTGGGTTCATTAATTCTCTACAGCTCACGTCCTCCTCCTAAGATAAGCCCGGCTGCTCTGCCATTCTACTAAACCTTTGGGTAGTACAGACTTTTATTAAGATTGGGAGACCTGTATACCAAGGGAGTTTATAGAGGCTTACCTCCAAGTGGACTTAAGGAAAACTCCCCTAACAGGGCATTATTCTGAATCTGTTGGAGTTTGCATAGACTTTTAGATGAAGTGCCTGAAGGAATAGCATTACAATAATCCAATTTGCTACCAGCGATGGCCCTGGCAAGAGCAAGGCAATTGGCAGTGGATAGGGATTTTCTGCTGAGGGTGATGCACTTAGTGGTGTAAGCTGCTGAGGAGGGGAGGGCCTTGACAGGTTTGTGCATAGTTAGTTCTGCATCTAAGTGGACTGCTAGGGTTTTCACATGGCTCGAAACAGTAGGTTTACCATCTATGGAGAACGATGCAAACACTGGGTCCAGGCGTTTGAGCAGGTATGGGGAACCTACGATAAGGAGCTCTGTTTCGCCATCATTCAGGCAGAGATGGTGTTCAGACATCCAGGTCTGAATGGTGCTGTAGACATGATTAAAGTTAAAGAATCGGTGGTGTGGTTCCCAGCGAGTCTGAGCAAGATTGGAGTGTCATCTGCAAAGTTTGTGTAAGGGATCCCGAGATTGAGGTGCTCAAAAAGGGTGCTTTGTGTACATATTGTACAGGGTGTGTGAGATGTAAGACCATCGAGGAACACCAAAGGCACAGGAATGGGTGCGCAGCTTCTACACTGGCAAGACCCTAGAGGAGCACACGCTGAGTAATGTTTTGATTCATCTGGAGACATTGAATTTAGTGGTGAGGAGCTGGCACAGAATGTCATGGTCGACAAGATCAAAGACAGCAAAGAGGAGGAGGAGGATGGCGAGTTCTCTAGCAGCGTCAATATCATCGCACTGGATCATGAGGTCGAGAAGGGCAGCCTCCGGGCTGTGTCTGAAGCCAGATTGGTGCAAGCCAAGAAGACACTGGTTTTCCAAGTGAGCTTGGAGTTGGGCGTTTACAGTGTGGTGTAGAATTTTGAGGAAGGTACCATGGTGATGGGTCGGTAGTTGGGTGGGATGGAGTTAAGGGAGGGCTTCTCGAGTAGGGGGGTGTCCCAGAACTTAATGGCTAAAAGGACAGAGCATTTATCAAAAGAGGCATTTCGGAATTTGGAGGTGGGTGCCAGGGGCTCCGCACACCGAGGATATGGGATGGGTCGAGGTCACCCTTGTAGTTTGATGGTTTTAGGTGTTGGATGATAAAGTGGACATCGGAGGGAGAGACTTGAGCAAAGTGAATGGGGCTGACCGGGGAGGAGGGTGCAGGGGGCGGCAGTTCTTGAGGAAGAATGAGAGGCATCTTTAGCAGCTAGCAGTGTTTTCTTTAGGGTGGTTTGGTTTCTCAGCTTGGCAGTTTTGCTCATCGGGTGCCGATTGGACACTTGGACACCAGGTGTTGTCCTTGGGGAAACTAACAGGGGGTTCTGGTGATTAGAGTACTTTAAATAGCTATAAAGGTACAGGGAACTTTCTGGTACAATCACTTTTACCTCCGCGACTTGAAATTCATAAGCCAACCATGGCAGTGTCGCAATGGTGCGTGCAGGAAAACGGAGACAATGAGTTCCCCCTGTCCGTTAGTAAAAAGTGAAAAGGAGACTGCACACATCCATGTTACTGCGCCAGTTTGATTTCAATGACTAGAGTTTGTTCACATGTAAAAATCATCAATTTATTGATATCCCTTTGCGATAACACGCGTTTCGGCACAAACCATGTGCCTTCCTCAGATCAGGGCAATGTCTTTTTATCCATCGGCTGACTTCTCAGTTGAACATTAACGTGGTTGAAGATTGAGTCCCATCAGACTCTTCTGAAAGTTCCAAGATTCGTCTCAGGCGTCGGATTAACAAAGCCTGAGATCTGACGCCTGAGACAAATCTTGGAACTTTCAGGAGAGTCTGATGGGACTCAATCTTCAACCACGTTAATGTTCAACTGAGAAGTCAGCCGATGGATTAAAAAGACATTGCCCTGATCTGAGGAAGGCACATGGTTTGTGCCCAAACACGTGTTATCGCAAAGGGATATCAATAAATTGATGATTTTTACATGTGAACAAACTCTAGTCATTGAAATCAAACTGGCGCAGTAACATGGATGTGTGCAGTCTCTTTTTCACTTTAAATAGCTCTTTAGTGTTGGAACTGGCCTCAGTGAATCTGGCGTTGTAGCTGCTGGATTTTGTGGTGGAGGAAGGCTTCTTTATGGGCATTGGAGGGCTCTTCCTCCAGAGGTTTTCTTGAGCTTGATTGTTTGTGCAAGGCGATTAGTTCATCAGTGAACCAGCTGTGAATAGAGGATTTCTTTTGGAGTGTCGTTTTGAGAGGTGTGCGTGTGCACGCAGCAGGGTGCTGTAGTCAGCAGGAATGGTAACGGGGGTTGTTGAACTCTGGGATCTAGTAGTGATGAGCCGCAAATATACACTGCCTCAAAAGAGAGTAAATGTTACATACCAGGTGGCACTATCACCAGCCTCGCCACAAAACAGCCCTTGGGCACTGGAGGCGACACTTTGCTGGGGTGTCTGAGGTGGACGTAGTCCATGGGGATTTCTGCCACAGTGCTGGTACTCTGTGCAGGGAGGTGTTGTGCACCTGTATGGGAAAAGTAGGAAATATGCACTCATCACATGAGCATGCTGCAGTTCCTTGCACGTCACGGACTAAGGAGGAGCGCTTCAAAAGGGAGCAATTTTGGCAAACATTTTGCAAAGCACCGGGCCCAACTCACCCCCATTGGCACTAGAACCAATGCTTTACTCCGATCAAGTCACCAACCCTCCCAACCATAGCCAAGAATATACCGGCTGCAAACAGAAGGCAGGCAGGCAGGACACACATGGGAGTCCCCTTCTGGTCGAAGCAGGTCATAACATTGGAGTAGGGCTAGTGCAACTGGGGAGCTGAAGGTTAAGGCTACCCATCTGGAAATGGGGCAGAGGATGTCTAGGTGTAAGTAGAGTCGGAGGAGCAGTGAAATCTTTGAATGACCAGGCTGAGTCTCCTAGTGTAGAGAGGAAAGAGCTGCACACTGGTACCCCTTGTAGGGAAGTGCGTTTCCAAGGAAAAGTGCACGTAGGATAGCTAGGATGATATAGCCAGGTAACTGGGATGACCAGGACGATGAATTGGCTCAGCTCTACTCCTGCTGTGCATACATGGCAGAGTGGGGCAGATTCTTCACATTGCTAAGTTCAAGGGCACCTGCCCCACAGGGCCTTTCGGTTGGCTAACCAGGATGAAGTCGCGCCCCAGGGTCAGTATTCAGGATTGGTTGAGGGTAGGGGACAGCTGCCGGATAGCAGAAGTAGAAGGTCCTGTTATCAGGTGATAGTCTGATCTAGCAGCACAGGTCAGTTAAGCCTTAGGTTCCTCAGAGTCACCAGGTCATTTGTTCAAAGTTCTGTAAATTCCTCGTCACCAAAGCCAAGGCCTTACTTTTCACCTACCCTTTAGCAGCACTCTGCAATCTGACTGAGCACAGCAGCACTGGTCAATCAAAGTCCCTTCTAGGAGCAGAGGGTCCTGGAGGTTTGGAACACAGCTGTGGCTGCAGGCTAAGAGTGGGCACCTGATTCCCGCTGTTATTTACAAGGCTGTCAAGTGTTGCCTTCAGAGGGGGCACTTGGACAAATGCCACAGCATAGCTTCCTCATGAACCTCTTCATGTTTGAAGAGTCATTTCAATTGCATAGGGGCTGCAGCATTCAGAACTTTCTGAGCATGTTAAATAGAAGGCATAAGTTACTTACCTGCAACTCCTGTTCATGAGCATTGGTCTCCTTCATAGATCACATGCGGTTTGAATATTTGCCCATCAGGCTGGGAATCCTCAGTAACATTAAAGCAGTTTACCTTTAAATTGGTTTAAACTGCTTGTAATTTTAGTGCTCTAATAGAATTGTTCTTTTATAATGCACTTAATATCAGCAAGTGGTTTCTAAGCGTGGGATTGAGATTCATACCTGTGTTGCGCTGCGTTGTCTTGCTTCCAAAACACACGCTGCCCCCAACCTATCCTTCCACCCCATTAGTCGTTTTGGGTCATACTGCCCACAGCCAATTAGACAGGTCCCCTTTGTTCCACCCCTGGTGGCCATCTTTGTGTAATGTGGCGATATGAGCCAGAGATGGGTAGGAGGGAGGGTTGCATGTGAATCCATTAAAGATGCCAATACTGGCGAACAGGAGTTACAGGTAAGAACCTATTCCTTCTCCAGCACTGGATCTTTGATCGATTCACATGCTCCTGATTAAGATTATACAGGACATATATACACAAAATCAAAGAATGGGTGAGACAGTAACCAACCCGCCTCCGCAAAATTCACCTCATGCAAACAGGATACAAAGCACTGCGCCTGGCCAACTCGGGAGTCCTCCCTGGAATCCTGATCAATGCAGTAGAACCTCATGAAGGTATGGACAGGCCTCCATGTGGCTGCCCTACAGACGTCGAGCAGGGGGCTGGGGGCGAACACTGGACAGGAGGGCCGTAGTAGAAGCCACGTTTCTTGTCAATTTGCTCTTTGTCTTCCTGGAAAGGGCCAGTTGACCAGACGATGGTTAACACTAGGCTGATGACTTTTGGGAACTCCCTTGTGCGATCTACATAGACCTTAAGGGCTCATCCTACATCTAGAAAATGTAGGGATTGCTCTGCCGGACATGAAAGCGAGCTAAAGAATACTGGCAGCATCAATGGTTCATTAAGGTGAAAAGGTGAAAAAAACAAGGGAAAATTCGGCAGGAAGGGTTAGTATGCAGAACCGCCCAAGAATGAAGAAAACTCAAGTAGGTAGGTTTGCAGGAGAGGGCTGGCAGTTCCCCCACTCGTCTGGCTGAAGTAATTGCAACTAAGAATGTCGTCTTCCAGGAGGGAAACTTCAAGGAGGTCTTGTGTAGATGCTCAAAGGCAGTCCCATTAGCCTTCAGAGGACGACATTCAGCTCCCAAGCTGAATTAGGGTCTCGGACAGGAGGAAACGCATGAAACGGTCTTGATAAATTGCATCACCAATCTATGTGACCACAGGGAAGGCTGACCTGTGGTACACATGTAGCATGAAATGGTTGCTAAATGCACTTTGATAGACCAATGTGCCAAACCAGCTTTTAATATGGACAGGAGGCATGGCAAACCTTGGGCCGCTGGAACACTATGGATCCAGCTGCTGAATAGCACACCACATAGTAAATCGTTTGCTTGCTTTTGTAAAAGTACTGCATGTGTTGCTCTTGCCAGTATTCTCTTGCATTCTGGAGGTAACAAGATGCTCCCAAATTCTAGGGCTGCAGGAGCCAGGCTGTCAAGTTGAGGGATGCTGGGTCGTGGTGTAGCCCTGACCCCACCATCTGTGAAGAGCAGGTCAGGAAGACGGGGCAATCTGATGAACAGAACCACTGATGGGTGAAGCAGGGCAGAGTACCAGATTTGCCACAGCCAGGCTGGTGCTATCAGGGACATCATGCAGCGGCTTGGTTTGCGTGTATGGAGAACTCGCAGTAGCAGAGGGAATCAAAAGAAAAGTATAAAGGAACAGTGTAATCACTTTTTGGTGAAACAGACAAACTTGGTGCATTTCCTGTTGGTTACTGTAACAAACATGTCAATCGCAGGACTTACCCCCAAAACGTGCCCCCACCCGCAAGAAACCTTGTGTATAAGTTTATTTGAATAACTGCCATTGTGAAAGGAACAAGTTACTTACCTGTAACTGTTGTTCTCCAGCATGGGTCTGGCATGGATTCACATGCTCATGAATATTCCCCGTCGTCAGGCTGGGAATCCTCGGTAAAGAAAAAACCAGTATCAGTTTCGTTTCTGATCTGTCTTTCGTAGTAATAACCAATCACTGGTCTCTGCGTCATACTGACCACAGCCAATGACTGCCCTCTACCTAAGCACCGCCTCTGGCAGCCATCTTCAGATTTGGAAGCACGTGAAGTGGCAGTATGACCAAGTGAAGAGCCGCAGAGGGGTAGGCGGGAGGGTTCGCATGTGAATCCATGCCAGACCCATGCTGGAGAACAACAGTTACAGGTAAGTAACTTGTTCCTTCTCCAGCATGGGGTCTGGCATGGATTCACATGCTCATGAATAAAGAATACATAGCAGTACACACATGCACAACCACGGGAGGTGGCAAAGGCTCAACATTAAGCATCACATCAACTCAACATTAAGCATCTTACCTCCTCACCAGGCTCACCTCAGGCGAACAGGTTGCGCAGCACTGCTTGGCCGACCCTGGACTCCTCCCTGGAATCCCGGTCGACGCAGTAGAATTTCGTGAAGGTGTGCGTCGACCTCCACGTAGCAGCCCTGCATATGTCCAGCAGGGGCACACCAGATAGGAACGCCGTGGTAGCTGCGATCGCTCTGGTGGAATGGGCTCTCGGACGGCCAGGCAGCGGTCGGTTTGCCAACCGGTGACAGTACATGATACAGCCGGAGAGCCATCTGGAGATGGAAGCCTTCGAGAGAGCCTTCCCCTGATTGACAGGTCCAAAGTTCACAAAGAGTTGTGACGTCTTCCGAAAACCTTTCGTGCGGTCCACGTAGAACTTCAGCGCTCTAGCTACATCCAGCGAGTGCAAAGTCCTCTCAGCCGGCGACGAAGGCGACGGGAAGAACACAGGTAACACCAAGGGTTCGTTGAGATGAAAGTCCGACGGTACCTTGGGCATGAAGGAGGGGTGCGTCCTGAGCACTACCCTCGTGTCGTGGAAAGTCAAGTACGGTGCCTTGCAGGAAAGGGCCTGGATCTCTCCCACTCGTCGTGCGGAGGTGATGGCCACGAGAAAAGCTGTTTTCCACGATAGAAACTTCAACGGGGCCGAGTGCAGAGGCTCGAACGGAGGTCCCATGAGTTTGGTCAGTACCACGTTGAGCTCCCACGCCGGGGCCGGAGCCTTCACCGGCGGGAACGATCTGAACAGTCCCTTCATGAACTCTTTCACCAGACGATGAGACCACAAGGACGTCCTGCCCGTGGTTCTGGTGTATCGGGAGATCGCAGCAAGATGAATCTTGATGGACGCGTGTGCCAGACCAGCTTTGGCCAGCGTCAGCAGGTACGGCAGCACTTGGGGAGCCGTAATCCGTAGAGGGTTAATCTTCTGTGCGTGGCACCAGACAGAGAACCTCTTCCATTTGTGTCCGTAGCATTTAAGAGTCGAGGACGCCCTGGCCTTTGCAAGAACCTCTCTGCAGTCGGCCGGTATGTCGTATCCTCCAAACTCTAGCGCTGCAGGAGCCAGGCCTGCAAGTTCAGCGACTTCGGGTCGTGGTGGAGGATGGCGCCTCCTTCCCTGGAGAGTAGATCCGCGTCCGCCGGCAGCTTGATTGGCGGGGACGCCGACAAGTCCAGAAGGTCCGGGAACCATATCTGCCTCGGCCACGCAGGTGCGACGAGGATCATCCTGCACCGTGACCTCTTGAGCTGGTTGACGAGCCGGATTAGCAGAGGCAAGGGAGGGAACGCGTAGAGGAACAGGCCCTCCCAGGGGAACGAGAAAGCATCGCCCATGCTCCTCGTCTGGGGAAACCTGCTGGCGAACCTCCGGCACTTGGTGTTCGTCGCCGTCGCGAACAGGTCGATCTGGGGTGTGCCCCACCGTCGGAAGAGGCGATCCACCAGATCCTGCCGTAGTTCCCACTCGTGGCACGAGCGCAGCTCCCTGCTGAGTGAGTCGGCGATGGTGTTTTTTATCCCTGCCAGATGAAACGGCACCAGAAGAATCCCTTGGGCGACGGCCCAATGCCACAGGTCCTGCGCCTCCTTGGACAGCGCTGGGGACCTGGTTCCGCCCTGTTTCCTGATTCACGGAGAATCCCAGGTCCGTGAGGAGTTGGACGGTCCTTGCCGTGTGGACCACGGCGAGCTCCCTCGTCTTGGCGCGGATGAGCCAGTCGTCCAGGTAGGGGTAGACGTGAATCCCCTCGCGGCGCAGCTGCGCCGCCACCGGTGCGAGGCACTTGGTGAAAACCCTGGGTGCCGACCGCAGTCCGAAGGGAAGGGCTTTGAACTGGTAATGACGCCCTTGGACCACGAATCTGAGGAATTTTCGGTGCCCCTTTAGGATGGGAATGTGGAAGTAGGCATCCTCCAAATCCAACGACGATAGGAAGTCTCCTTCCTCCAGCTGACCCAGGACGTGCTGGAGGGTGACCATCCGGAACTTCTGCGCCTTGATGAACTTGTTCAGGCGTCGCAGGTCCAGGATGGGGCGCCATCCTCCCGTCTTCTTCTTCACGAGGAAGTAACGCGAGTAGACTCCGGAGCCCCGAAGCCTCTTTGGGACGAGTTCGATGGCGCCCTTCCTGAGCATCGCCTTTACCTCCAGGAGAAGTTGAGGGACGTGAAGTTCTTTCCTGGCCACGGGGGGGACGCGCGGGCACCTTCTTTGAAACTCGAGCGCGTGGCCCCGGGCCAGGGCGTCCAGCACCCAACGGTCGGTGGAGATGGACTCCCACACGCTGACGAAGCCCGCCAGCCGGCCTCCCACCGGGGTGCTTCGGTGGGGGCCCGACCCCACGGCCGGTTCAATCCTGCTTGGACGCGGCCTTGCCGCCTTGGCCCCCTTGGCGACGACGGCGGGGGCCGCCAGACTTGCCTCGTCCTCTGTAGGCCTCTTGCGACGACGAGCGGGCCGCTTGACGGTAGGAAGCGAAACCGCCGCCGGAACCTTTGGAGGCGCCCTTGCCTCCGCCGCTCCGAAAGGGCGTCCGCCGTTGCTGCAGCACTCCAAGGGCCCGGGCCGTCTCCGTATCCGCCTTGATGGCCTGAAGGGAATCGTCCACTGTCTTCCCAAACAGGTTGTTCCCGTCGAAGGGCATGTCCAGGACCCTGTTCTGGACGTCCTGCCGAAAGTCCGTAGCCTTGAGCCATCCGCGCCGTCGAAGGCAAACGCCGTTGCCCATCTGGCGGAACCCAGTGTCGGCGATGTCCGTCGCCACGGTGATGGCGTGGTCCGAGGCCACCTCACCTTCCTGCAGGATCTCAAGGGCCTCCGCCCTCTTGTCGTCCGGCAGAAAATCCAGCAGGGGAGCTATCTTGTACCAGAGTTCCCTGTCGTAGCGGGCCACGATGGCCAAGGCGTTGGCCGCTTTAATCGTCGTCGCCGCCGACGAGATGACTCTGCGTCCCATGGCATCCAATTTCTTTCCCTCGCCGTCCGGCGGGGAAGTCGACGTGGAGGCCGCACCCCCCCCCGCTTTCTTCCTGGCTGCCGCGGAGACGACGGAGTCCGGGGTAGGCTGCGCCCGGAGGCATAGGGGGGCCGAGTCCGGGACCCGGTACTTTTTCTCGTACCGGTCTCTTTTCGCTGGCGTCGTGGAAGGGTTCTTGAGGAGGGAAAGGCCCTCATCCCAAATGTCGTCCAACAGAGGCACTGCGAGGACCGTCTTCCTCTTGGTCTCGCGCCGTTGGTAAAGGAAGCCTTCCTTTTTCTTCTCCTCAGGGCAGAGTTGGAAAAGCTCGGATGCCCTGGCGATCATTGAGTGGAACGATCCAATCTCGTCGGGCGGAGAAGCCCTGGGGGGAGGCGACGACGGAAAATCCTCGTCGTATGCCTCGTCGTCCGTACCCGTCGCTGCCGTGTCAGTCCCCGTATCATCCCCTCGGGTGGACGGGGAGGAGGGCTGGATGGGGCGCGATGGTTGAAAAGGAGGCGGTGGATGGATCCTTCTTTTCTTGGTAGGGGGAACACCAGAAGGTCCCGGTTCTGGATCCCCCGACGGGAGAGGTTCCTCCGTCGGTAACGGTAGTCTCGTCCTTATCTCGGAGCATAAGGACTGTATAGCCAACAAAATGGCCGCTGAGTTGTCCTGCGGCGCTGGCAGAGGGGAATCCGACGGGCGAGCAGGGGCCCCGTCGGTATCCTCGACGATGTCGTCGTCGTCACCTGCGTCGGGGCCCATTCCGACGGGCTGGTCTTGTTCCACGCCTAGGCCGTGGCTTAAGACCTCGATCAGTTCCTCTTCTGAGGTTGAGGCCGAATCTCCGACGACGCCCTGCCCCCCCTTCTTCCCCACGGAGGGTTTCACGGGGGTCCTATCGATGGGCACGAAAGAAGACTCCCTCCGAGGAGGCAGGGAGATTCTGGGCCCCGAGGCCGCCACCACTGGTGCAGCCTCCACAGGCTGGGCCAGGGCCGCCGCGACCGTTTCGATAGAGGGCTTGGTCGAATGGATCAAGGCCTTCACCACCTTAGGTGCGCTCACCGCCTTATCCTTGAGGGAGGGGGCACTGCCACGCTCCTCCTCTGCCTTAGAGCTCGACCGGGGTCTCTCCAGGAGCTTCGCCGGGTGCTCGGCCTTCCTCTTACCCGACCCAGAGCGTTGGCTCGTGGTTGATGGTGCCGGGGAGGGTGCGCCCTGCCTGGCGCCCGTAGAGCCCGACCGTTCGGCGCTCCCGGTGCCAGCGGACTCGCGGTGCTTGGCCTTATGTTGGGCCCCCGTCGCCGGGGCGCCCTCAAAGGTCTTAGAAGACCGCTCAGATTTCTTCTTCTTCTCGCCAGACGGGCTCTTACCCTCCAGCCAGCTGGCGAGACGTTGATGGCGGTCCTTCATGGTCCGTTCCGACATGTTGCCGCAAAACGCACAGTCCTTCTCCACGTGCGTCTTGTCCCCATGAAGGCAGTAAAGGCAGAAAGAGTGTTCGTCCTCCTTGAAGACGTTCTGCAGCTGGCATCCAGGGCAGGCCCTGAACAGCTTTCCGGGCGTCGAGCTTCCCTTCTCCTGGGCCATCTCCGAGACCGGGCCTGAGAAGCTTCTGGAGTCCTCCGAAGTGTAGCTCGACGAAATCTTCACCCTTGAGGGGCACAGATGAATCCGACACGGGTCCCCGTTGATCGGATGTAGGATCGGTGGAGCTTGAGGCTCTTTTGACCGAAAGAATCGAAGTTTTTGTGAAAAAGCGCGAAAAAATAGCACTAACGCTCGAGAGCAATAGCACGAGGATCCCAACACATGAACGTGCGGTAAAAATCTGAGGATGGCTGCCAGAGGCGGTGCTTAGGTAGAGGGCAGTCATTGGCTGTGGTCAGTATGACGCAGAGACCAGTGATTGGTTATTACTACGAAAGACAGATCAGAAACGAAACTGATACTGGTTTTTTCTTTACCGAGGATTCCCAGCCTGACGACGGGGAATATTCATGAGCATGTGAATCCATGCCAGACCCCATGCTGGAGAACTGTTAGAACCCTCATTGAAACCCCCCCCCACCCCCTCCCATGTCCTTTCCTCAGCTTGTTTTCTGGTGTTGTGGGCTCTCCGTCCTGCTCCTTCAGTGCAGGGGTGCGATCGATCAATGTGGGTCTATGCAACCTAGTTTTTTCACTGGTGCGGGCCCAATGTGGTCTGACAAGGTAGGTTTGATTTGTATTGAATTGTCCTCTTATCTCTTGCCCCCTTTATAACTTTTCCTTAGGTGTTGGCGAAGTCGGAGTTGGTGTCGAACGGCTTAAGGGAGCCGACCACTAAGCAGTGAGTGAAAGCGCGATGCGTTGTGCCGTTTGCTTTTTATTGTGCTGATCAATGTGTCTCTCTGTCCCCTACATGCACTGTAATGTCCCAACGTGGCTGCCGGCTGAGAGAATAAGGTGCGGTGAGTAAGCGCGATATGCAGCATCTTCTTGTCCTTAATGTGCCAACTTGTCTTTTCCCTTTGCAGGTCGATGGTGTGCTCTGGAACTGAGGTTACCCTGAGCGGCTTGAGTCCAGGTAAGCACTTGACTCTTCTTGCTGTTTTCGGGTGAGCAGGGATACGCGTATTAATGTCATGGCGTGCCAAGATGGAGATGACACCACCGTAATGCTGCCCTCAGGACTGGAGGAGCGATGGATGGAAGCAGGATACTCCAAGGAAAGTATACAATTTTTTTATTTCTTTATTGTTTTTTTTTAAACAACAAACACATAACATACAAACAACTTTAACATAGATGTCTTATTGGCACTTCATACGGATCTTGTCTTTCCATTGGGATTTCATAGTTTCCCCAGCGACCTTATCAGTTCAGTCCGAACCGCCCGTGGAGTCGAGCACCGGGTCTGGTACGCACAATGTTCTATTCCTGGGCTTCGTGCTGGCCTTACTATTTCACCTACGGATCCTCTATTTCCAAGGGATCTTCAGAGTTTCCTTCCTCCAGGTGGCCAAAGAGGTCTTGTATTAGTGTGTTCCATGCAGACAACTTGTGCGCAGCTTCACCTTCCCCTCTTGTCACTGCTCTTGTCCACACCACCGTCTCTGCCTGCGCCTACTTCTGAAGGTCTGACCACCATGCCTCCACACGCGGGCCCTCCTTTGACTTCCATGTCATTGCTATCCGTCTCTTGGCCAGTATACTTATCAAGTCTTTCATCTTTGCCAGATGCGAATCATGCTTACCCCCTCTCGAGAAGAGGCCCAGTAGGTACTTTTCGGGATGTTCCACCTGGATTTGAAGTCCACTTCCCGCTTCTTGAGTCTGATCCCGTCCCAGAACTCCTGCATCACTGGGCAGGACCAGAACATGTGTACCATGTCTGCTTCTTCTGACGAGCAGCAGGGGCACCCACTCTGAGCTCCTGTATGGACTTTATTCATCTTCTTGGGTGCAAGATACGCTCTGTACGTTACGTATAGCTGCGCCTGCCTGAATCTTGTATTTCTGGATACCTTTTTTGGGTATCGTAAGGCCCTACTGCATTCTTGATCACTGAGGGGCCTCCCCAACTCTTCCTCCCAACGCTGCCTCGTGTGTTGTTCCTGTGGGTCCTTGGCCTTCAGTAGCTGTTCGTACAACCTGGAGGTTGTGTGCGTTCCCTCTGCAATGTCATACCATACATCTAATACTGTTTCCTCGTTCTGGTCTTCCCAATCTGGCCATCTTCCCGTGATGTTTCTCAGCATACCGGTATATAGGATGAATGACCCATATGTATTTCGTATTCATCTACCATTTCGTGGAAGTCTGCACACCTTCCCTCCCTTCTCAGGTCTCCAATTTGTGCTACCCCTTTAGCCTCCCAGTGTGCTCGGTATGTTGCTACTGTATTTGTGTTCCCTCCCAGGAGACCGCTAGAGGGATTTGCGTTTACTGCGGATCCTTTATCCCTTGGAGTTTCCACACTCT
Organism: Ambystoma mexicanum; assembly: GCF_040938575.1. Classification (NCBI taxonomy): domain Eukaryota; kingdom Metazoa; phylum Chordata; class Amphibia; order Caudata; family Ambystomatidae; genus Ambystoma; species Ambystoma mexicanum. The sequence continues at coordinate 19,647,112 of NC_090935.1, forward strand.
TTTCCATAAGTCCACTGCGATGTTAAGCATGTTCGGCAGGGTTCTGAGCCGGGGTCTAATCGAGCCATAGTATTTCCCTTCGGTAATACTGTTTCAGTGCAGGTTGGAAAATGCGAGCGTCTATTGTTTCGTCTTCCCCCAGCCATTTTACTGCAAATTGCAGCTGCCCCGCTAAAAAGTACTTCTCAAAGTCAGGTAGTCTGATACCCCCTTCTTCGTAGTCCTTCTGCAGGGTCCTTATTGCGATCCCATTTCTCCCTCCCCCCCATAGGAAAGAACGCTTTATTGTATTTAGTTTGGTGAAAAACGCCCTGGGTATGTTGTATGGGATGTTCATGAGGAAGTATAATAGGCAGGGCAGCACCACCATTTTCAGGAGGGCTGCTCTTCCCATCATTCCTAGTGGTAGTGTCCCTCAGAAAGTCATTGATCGCTGCGTTCTCTCTAGAGGGACGAGCGTGTTGGATGAATGGGTAGAAGCAGTATTATGATGTATCCCTATACCCAAATATTTAAAGGTGCGGAGCGCCCAGGTCAGACTCAGGTCCGGCAAACAATGGGGGGAGGGGGCGGGGGGCAGGGGGAACATGTTTCAGTCCTGCCAAGGTGAAGAGGAGGGACTTCCCTTTATTGATCGCTATGCCCGAAAGCCTAGTGTACGCCCCAATCACATCTAGGAGGCAGGGTGCGTTAGTGGTTGGTTCACGTACAAATAGGACCATATCATCCGCGTATAGCGAGATTTGGTGGAGCACCCCATCTATGTCCAGTCCGGTGCCTCTATATTCTGCTCTAAGGAATACCGCAAATGGCTCTAGAGCCAGGATGTATAACATTGGCGATAGCGGGCACCCCTGCTTGGTTCCCCTATGTATCTTCCACTCCTCGGAAATGAATCGCCCCGTTTTCACCCTTGCTCTGGGTTCCTTGTATAGTAACCTGATCCACCGGAGGTACCAATCCCCGATACCAACGTGGGCGAGTACACCCATCAGCCATTCCCAACGCACAGAATCGAAAGCTTTGACCGCGTCCAAAGACACTATTACACTCCCGTCTTGAGGTCGATTTGTCTCATCTATCACATGGTGAGGTCTGCGCAGGTTCCAGGGCGTGTTCCTTCCCGGAACATAGCCAGTTTGGTCCGGGTGGATCAGCGTGCGTAGTACCCGTTTTAAGCGGTTGGCTAGGATTGCCGTTAGTATTTTGGCATCCTGATTAATAAGGGATATTGGCCTATAGGAGGCGCATTTCCTGGGGGGCTTCCCTGGTTTGAGAATCGGGACAATTATCGATTCCGACAGGCTTGTCGGGAGACACATGGTCTCAAATGCGTCTTGGAATGTCTCAGTTTCGGGGCAATGGCGCTCTTGTACGCCTTGTAGAATTCCCCCGGAAGCCCATCCGGGCCCAGGGTTTTGCCGGTGGGAAGCTCGGCAATCACTATCCCTATTTCTTCCACCGTGAGGGGTGCATCCAGCAGCTGGGCCTCTTCCTCCTCTAGCCTCGGCAACCCTATTTCTACCAGTGCATCTGTTATGTCCTCCGGGTCCATTTCCGGATTCGGGGCGTACATTTGCTCATAAAAATGTGCACATTGCGTTAATGTGTCCTTGGTCCCTCTCTGTCCCGGTGTGATCTTCTAACACCGTTATGGGATCTTTTTTACTCTCCTGTCTGATGAGCCAGGCCAGGAGCCTGCTAGGTTTATCCCCTTCCGCGTGTAACCGCTGTCGGTACCTCCCATAGTTTAGCCTCCCTAGTTTTTCCCAGAGCAACATACATTTAGTCCGCAGCTCTATCAGCTCTCCAGGTTCCTCCCCCTCTAGTCCCGCTCGTTCTCTCAATTCGATCACGCTCTCGAGTTCATTCAATTCCCTCATGGCCTCCCCCGTCAATCCTCCTGTTTTGCCTATTGCCGCTCCCCTTATTACCCCCTTAAATGCGACCCATAATACGGCACCACTCACAACACTGCCCTCGTTCTGCTTGAAATAATCATTGATCACCTCCTGGAGGTGTTCCTCAAACTCAGCCTCTCTCAGGGCCTCGGCTCGAAGTCACCATGTTGGGATAGGGGCTTTCCTATTGGTGTGTACCCATGTCACCACTATTGGGGCATGATCAGAAAGTGTGCGTGCTTTAATGGTGATTCCTGCGATATCTTGTAGTGTTTCCCTGCCCGCGAATATATAGTCTATACGTGTGTATGTTCCGTGTGGTGCGCTATAGTGTGTATAACCCCTCCCCTCTCCATGTACCTGCCTCCATACGTCCGCTAGCTGTAGTTGCTCCAGGATCCTACAAACTTCTTTGGCTGGAGGCGCCGGCTTCTTGTTTTCATCATCAGATCTGTTGAGGAGGGGATTCAAGGTGCAGTTGAAGTCGCCGGCCCAGATGAACGTCGCCTCCCTATATTGTGCTAACTTGGGCGCTAGCTTTCTGAAGAAGTCTGTTGCATCAGTATTTGGTGCGTAGGTGTTGACCAGGCATGCCTCCTTGTTTTCTAACATGCTATGCACCAATACCAGCCGTCCCTCTGTGTCGGTCTCCTGCTTGAGTAGCTGGAACAGGACCCCTGGGGCAATCCATATTAGTATACCTTGTGCGTAGCTTGAATATGTGGCGCTGTAAATCTGTCCTCCCCATTTCTTGTCCACCTTGGCCCGCCTGTCTCTTGTGAGGTGTGTCTCCTGTAGCATCGCTATCTTGATTTTCTTCCGGTTTAGCCGGGCATAAACCCTAAGTCTCTTGACATATGCATTGAGTCCTCTCACATTCCAGGTGGCTATCGTCAGTTTATCCGGTCCCATGATCTTTGTTTGCTTGGCTTCATTGTCCCACTGCCATGCCCTTGCACCCTGCACGTTATTCTCCTCGTGCCCATCTCCCTCGGTGTCCTGGTCCTGGATCTATGCCTCTTGATGCAGCGGCTGCTGCTGCTGTCACATGGGTCCTGTCCCATGTTGCTCCGGTGGCTTATTATCTGTATTATTTCAGTGTTCTTTACAATAGTCCTTCCGTAGTTTGTGCCTTATACTGCCCACTCACTCCAGTCAATGTCCATAACGTCAACAAAAACTGAAAAACTAACACCCAGCCACCCTCCCCCTGCTCAGGCTCCGCCGCTTCTCTCGCCATGCTCCTGTGATGGGTGCAGACCCGCCGCAGCGTGATGCCTTAAAACTGACATCCAAACTGATACTTCATTCTTCCCGAGGGCGCTCCTTCTCTCAGCCAATCCAGCTAAAGTGGGGCCGATTGCTCCTCCATGCTTACTGCTAGCCTCTTTTAACTTACATAATGCTTATTTTCTTGTTCCAGGTTGCTTTTGTTACTTCTCATCGGGGTCTATTTCCAGGATTGTTAGCGTTTCTCTGTCTCAGCTGGGGGAAGCCTTTTGAGTCCATCCAACTGTGGGCCTCTTCAGTGGAGTCGAAAAAACATGTTTTGCTTTGGTGTATCACCTTAAGTTTAGCGGGGAACAGGAGCATGTATCTCACCCTCATGGTCCTGAGGCGTTCTTTTGTTGGGCCAAACTGTGCCCGTTGCCTCTGTACCATGGCTATATAGTCCAGATACATTGTGATCTTGGAGGAGTTCCCGATGATTCCCCCCCCCTTGAGAACACTAGTATTTTCTCCCTGTCTTTATAGTTCTGTGTGCCCTTTCTACCACAAAGCCCTGGGATAGTGCACCTACTCCGACCTCCTGGAGGAGCATGTTCTCAACGTATTCAGTGGGGTCTTTGCCCTCCTCTCCTTCCGGAATTCCCATTATGCGGATGTTCCTCCGCGCTCTCCCCTCTGCGTCTTCTGCTCTTTCTAGAACCTTAATTCTCTGTAGTACCTCCGACATCTGTCTGCGTTACCGCAACCCCCGCTGTATTTTACTGCACCTGCTGTTCCGTCGCCGTCTGTTAGGTTCCTCGCGTCCTGGAGGAGAAGGCCCACATCTACCATTAATGTATCCAGTTTATTTTCTAGAGATGCTTTCAGGGCCACGATTGCTGTGTCCATTTTGTTTGAGCGATTCTTTCATGGAGGCGATTGCTTCCAGTATCGTGCCTTCGTTGGCGGCTTCCACTGGTCGCGACTTATCCGCGGTTGCTGCTTTGTCCGCTGATGGCGACAGTTTGTGTCCGGACGCCGTCGTAAAGGTCTCCATGCTTACTTGCTTGGTTTTCCCCCCTCCGCTTTCTTGTTCGGCATCGCAGGGGAGCCGCCCTCTGCCTTCGTCGCCGGTACCAGTCTTGGCTGCGCTCCACGGGCCATAGCCCCTGCTTCTTAACACCGCCCTGCTCACGGGTCTCTCCTTATATTGGGATTATTGCTCTCTTCCGGCGGGTGTATTCGTTAGGCCCTCGTTGCGGGCGTCGCTTCAGGCTCACGCCTTCCCGTGCCTGCTGCTTATGTCGCCTCACCGTGTCAGGGGCCTTCCCACTTCCAGCGGCCGCGCCGATCTCCACATCGTGGGGTTGACTTAGGCTCGGGTCTACCCCGCACTGGTTTCTTTGTTATGCGCGTGATGTGTCCCTCTCTTGTGGATTCACCGGTTCATTCCATATTACGCGGCCGGGGTCCTCCCACAGCTTGCGCGTCCGCCATTTGATTTTGCAGGCTGTCTATCTCCTTTTCCACCGCCCGGTTTCCTCCGGGGGCTTAGCCGGGTGGGCAGCAGGTGTTCCCGTCTCTGTGGGGGACTTTGGCGGTCTTCTGGAACCAATTTATGCTCGTTTTTATCGGATTTTGTCAGGATCGCTCCGGAGCTCCTCGGCAGCGCGTCTCACTACATCGGCCGCCAAGCCACACCCCCCAGGAAAGTATACTATTAATGCTGTTCTTGCAGCTGCACGGATGCGGAGGAAAAGGCAAAGGTCTTCAGGAGACTGAGTCGAACACAGTGACACGCTGCAGGTGCAGAGGAACACAAAGCGTGTTCCTCTGCCCGGGCATGGTTTAAATAGCCTCCAGGTATCCCTGGGTTGAACTACACCCAAAAAGCTAGACCGCATAGCTCAGTTCGTAGAACAGAGTTAAGTGGGGGCATCCACGCTACCCACAGTACATTACAGAGTCCAATGCCAAGTTGTCCTCAGAGTTATGAATGAGTTTGGCGCCAGGTCTGACTCCAAGTGGGTCACAGATAAGACGGAGAGGTCTTCAAGGTCCATGTGGGTGATCAAGGCCTGGCTCCAGTATGTTGTCTCAGGGGGTTGGGGCAGAGATCATGACACCAACTTTTGTAGTACATGCTAATACCAAAGGTTGGGTTAACTATTGCCTAGAGGACAAGGCTGGTGCAGTCTCCCCCAGGGTACTGCTTACAATCTTGCCTAATAAACATGTTATGCACAAGCAGCCATTTCCACAGTGGAAGTGCCTCTGCAGACAGAATCGGAGAATGGGTCCCACATACTTGCGGATACAGAACATGTGTTGTCCATGAAGATGCAAACCACCTTGGTTTTCAGGGCCCACACTTCAGAACATTGATGTGCAGCACCTTTTCTTCGGGTCACCACAGCCCTCTGGTGTGGAATTCTCCAGTGTGGGGTCCCCACCCGTGGTCACTGACTTGATGCGCCAAAAGGTGAAAGGGGGCTCCCGAGTGAGGTTGGGATGACTCCACCATTGGAGAGCTTGGCCAAAGACTGGCATGAGGTAAAGCTAGTCTTCCCAGGACTCTGATGTATTGCCAATGGGTGTCTAGGAACTCTCGAAGTGGTCTCATTTGAAGCCTACAGTGAGGGACCATTGGGATTCATGAGAAAGTCATTCGCAGAAGGGACTTGAAGAAGCAGACTGATGCGATCGACAAATCCTGACGGCTGTTGGACCTTGTGCAATATCGTCTCCACCCTCTCCTCTGAAGGTGTGGCGACAGATGTGAGGGTATTGAGATGTGAACCCAAGAATAGAGAGTTTTGAGCAGGATGCAAGCATGACTTTGCTAAATTCGCCAAGAACCCGAGAGATGCCAGACACTAAATGGCATCTTCGGTGTATTGCGTTGTTAGTGGTAGAGATGGGGCATGCACCAAGCAGTCGTCCAGATATTGGTAAACAATACAAGTGGGCCGCCACTGAAGCTATGATCTTTGTGAACACACTTTGCACTGATTTCAACATGAAGGGCAGGGCTTTGGACTTGAAATCGGAGGAAACGTCTTGATGAATGAGGCTGCGAGTGTGCATCCTCTAGGTCTAGCATGGAGAGGAAATCCCTGTTCCAGCTGGTCTAGGGGGTGTCGCAGCATTACCATGCTAAATGTGTCTCCATCCTCCTGATTTTGACCTTACCAAAAAGTATCCGTGTATACTCTGGTGCCACAGTGATACAACTATGATCACCCTTTCTGCAAGAAGCAAGAGCTGGTGTTTTCCCGCTTTTGGGACGCGTGAAATCGAAAAATATTTTCCCCTTGAACTCCCGGAGTGGATGTGTTGGCGCCGTGGAGGAGGTAGCGTTGTCAAAGTGGCCTTGGCTTGATCAGGTCTGCTTTTACACCGGACTTCTGGAGGAAGCTCAGCATTGTCACGGATTTCCTCTATATAAAAACTTTTTTTTAAAATTAAAACTCTTGGGTGGTCGGCACAGGAGGTGTGGTCTGTAGGAAGACCTGCAGTCCATCAAGGTCCTTCTAAACCTTGCTTTACCCGAGCGAAAGGACTGGCTGCATTGTGGTAGAGTGCACAGTGAACATGCTGTTTCGGCATCAGCCTTGATGGTCTGCAGGGTCTCATCAACCTCTTCAGCCAAAGAGGTTGATGCCATCAAAAGGCATATCAAGCACCTTTCATTGGACCTCGGGCCAGATGTTGGTGGCCTTCAAACACCCTTGGCACTGTAACACAACACCCGCTCCCCCACTACCATCTGGCATAACGCTGTATCAGCAATGGAGATCCGATGAGGCTGCCCCTTCATGTAGCAGCGTAAGTACCTCATCCCACATGCCATCTGGAAGGAAGCCTAGTATTGGCCCTAGCTTAAACCAAAGTTCACTGTGCTAACGGGATAGGGCTGCTAGAGAGTGGGGCGCTTTGAGGCTTGTCGCGGCCATAGAGAGAACCCTTTTGCCAAAGGCATCTAGCTGCTGGTCTACATTGTCTGGAGGCACCATACAGGGAGAGAAAGAATTGCCAGAATGCTTACGATCAACTGCAGATATATGTTAAGTCATTTATAAGGCATCTGTATACAAGTGTTTCTAGGTGCAACAAGACAAGGGAGGGAAGACAAAGGGAGGACAAGACTACGCCTTATGCCATTCAGATCGTGCAAGTGCTAAAATGTGAAGTGCAAAGGGAAAGGGAGGAGGGAGAGGGGGGAATGCAAGGGAGAGGGGAGGGGGGAACAGTGCTCAGAGTAAGTGTTCCCAGGGTAGCACAGTTCTGGATAGTACAAGGAGACAAGGGGCTGTAGGGTTACAGTTACAGCCCCTAAATGCATGGTAGGTCCTTATGCAGTGCAAGGCTGACTAATACATTTTTTTTAAAAAAAAGAGCCTGGTACCCAGACAGGCAGAGGATAGCCAAGCAACCAGTCAGTACAGCAGACAGGTAGGTCTGGTAAGCCAGCAGGGGAGGGAGGGATATTCAGAGGAGACGAAAGTTGAGCTGCTTCTGGAACTTCACATGGACCAACTCAAGTTTGAGAGGGACAGGGAGGCCATTCCAGAGGGAGGCACCTGCAGAGGAGAGCGATCTACCACCCACTCTCTGCCTGGAGAAGCATTTGACGCTTAGAAAGTTGGAGGTAGCTGAGCGAAGGGCTTGAGAAGGAAGGTATTTTGTAAGAGTGTTGGATGTAGTGCGGTCCCGGTCCCCAGAAAGTCTTGTGGACCACACAGAGCCTTGAACTTGAACACTGAAGCCACCGGGAGCCAGTGGAGAGATTTCATGGCTTGAGGCCAAGGACAAGTCTTGCAGTCCTGTTCTGCATTAGTTCCAGAGGGAGGAGATTAGAGGAAGGTAGATTAAGGAAGAGGCTGTTACAGTAGTCCAGCCTAGAGAGACCCAAGGCACTGGAGACAGTGAGCTTCTGGGGGAAAGTGAAAAAGGGGAGAGTCCCTTTCAGGAGGTATAGCCGGTAGTGGGACTTCTTGGAAACATCCGAGATGTGAGGAGAGAACTAGTGGGCTTGAAGATGACACCAAGGTTTTTTGCCTCACAGGAGGGCAAAGGAAGAGGGCCAATGGCGGGCCGCCAGAAGGAAAGGGAGGGCCAGGAGGATAGCTCAGGGCCAATGTGCTCACATTGGAAGCCAGATGACATGGAGCAACACAGGTTCAATCCTTGGGCCCGCACGTAGAAACCTTTGGGTATTAAACGCGTTCTAAATAACCAATAAAACAAAAGCAGAAGCAGGGGTCCCAATGAGAAGAATCTCCGTCTTACTGGCATTAAGGCAGAGATCATTGGAGGCGCTCCAATCCTGAACCACAGAAGGCCGAAATGAACGGGAGAGGAGGCTGTGGGGAGCCTGAAGGATAGCAGATAAGAGTTTGGGCAAAGTTCCTTGAGAAGGCACTTGGTGCCAATTCTGGGACTAGATTTTCTCAAAGCGATCCTTTTTGAGGGTGCTGAAAATAGATTTGTCATGACCAGGAGACAATCTTCCAGTACTGGAATGGGCACCATTGATTTTCTGGCATAAGAAAGTCTTGCCGCTCGGGACCCAAGGGCATGGAAAGAGCCAATATCATCCAGAGGAGAGTCTCTTGCCATTTGGTCTGCAGGTTCACAGTCACCTAGCACCAGATATTCAAACTCACCTGCAGAATGGTGCCTGGGGAACCATCTGTCAGATAGTCGTCATCATCCATCTGTGTCTGTGAGGGTCACTGGTAGTAAAAGTGGAACCTCTGGCCTTCCCTTACAGGAAACTCAGAAGGTTGCAGTGATTGTTAAAGACTTGATAAAACTAAAAGAGGGCAATCCTACCCAACCTGAACACTAGGAAGGATTTCCCAGCCTCAACCAAACTAAGGAACATCCATGTCAGAATTTCCAAAACAACGAGTTCTCTGTCCACAATCCAAAACTGACCCTCACTCGCTAAACTCAATATAAAAGCGAAGGGGAAAATGTCTTGGCTTCTTACCTGCAGCTCCTTTCCAAGGTGTAAAAGAAACCAACACATTTCTAGCAGTTACAGGGGTGGTTCTTCCTTTCTCCCTGGATTTCTCTAGGTTTTCAATGTTCTTCACTTTCACATTCTCAAAGGGGAGGACTCCCCACCCCCTCGTGTCCCCCTCGTGTCCCCCCCGTAGTGTAGGCTTCATCCCCTTTCCACATATTTGGTAAACTGCTTTCCTTTTCCAAGTTTTGCAATATTAAGCCGGTCAGATAGCACAGCGAGTAGCGCGCTCTTTGACATCGGTGCAGAGCCTGTCGACGCAGGTTCGAATTCCGGCAGGGCCAAACTCTGCCTTTCATCCTTCCAAGGTCGATAAATGCCCACCACACACTGTGGGTAATAAGCAGCGCTCATAGCGCTATATAAATGCAAAATTATTATTATGGATTGGGTGCGAGTCCCAAATTCACTCTAGTTCTGGTTTATTCTCCTGCCAGGACTAATTGGTTCAGTATGTGGGTGCAGGTCCCAGGCTCACTTCTCATCAGTAATCACCTTCGCTTTTATATAGTTTCAAGATTCTTTATTATACTTTTCATATATTGAGTCAGCGATCGCTCTTTATTCGCCTTAGCCTCTTTGCTCAATCGGCCCAGTGGCTCAGCTCCCTTGCTTGGGCTTACCAGGTTAATCAACAGTACGCAGCATCCACCATGAGATGCCCCAACCTCGCCCTCTGGGCTCACCGGCTTGTCGGCATCCTTCTCATCTTACCATTCACGCTGTGGATTGCTTACCGGCTGGCAGGGAGGCTGCCCCGCCTGCTCTTCAGTTCCTGGTGTGCCTCCTTCACCAGACAGCCCCTGCGGTCCATGGCACAGGCGCAACTGTTCAGCTGTTCCAACAACTAGAGTGCAGCGTTTGCTTTTTGGGTGTAGTGATCTTCATTACTCCTGTCCTCTTCCTCGTCTCAGTGTTATCAAGCAAAGGAGAATATAATTACAGTTGGCGAGATTGGTCATGACTGATAAGGTAGGCAATTGGGTGTTTCCAGAGGCTAAAGAAACAGGGAAATGCCTGCCTTGACCCAGCAAGTCCACTCGACCTCCCAGAAGGTTGTCTTCCCCACGAGGTCTTCCCGCAGATAGCCAACCCCAGTGTCAGGTAGCTTCTGCCATTCCCTAGCCACATAAGGGACGCTTACCTCCAGGTAAGCAGGGAAGTCATCACAAGAGAGTAACTAGAGTAGGAAGCCACTGCTGCAGCTCTGCAGTGTGGATAGTACATCAATAGACGCATCTCAAGCTGGAACAAATGCCCATTGGGGCAAGCGTCCCTGGACAAAGATGCGCAGGACCCTGTGCTAGAGTAAGGCCTTGCTTGGGTGAAGCTGGCAGCTGCACGTTAGCAAAGGAGTCAACATTTCCACCGCCTCTTTCAGAGAATGCAACCCGTGCATCAGAACTCTGCTGCAGTATCTGCTCAGGAGGGGGTATGGATGTACATGGGACCGTAGGCAGTGCATGAGGAGCCAATAAAAATAAATAAATAAAAGAGTGGCCGAGAACAAATTGTCTTGGAAGAGAAGACGTGGCATGCTGGTCCACAGCAACTCCCTTTGGAAACATGGTGAGGAAGGGCCTTTGCACTGGAACCAGCGCATGCCTGGATGGGTATGAAGTTATTGTTGAAAACTTTGTAGACAACAAAATGGTCGACGGGGTAGAAGTAACCATTTCCATGGATGACGCAGTTGTTTTGGTAGTCAATGAAGTGGATGACAGCTGTTGCAGTGATGGTCAAAAAGGACTTGTGTCAGTTTGGGCCAGCTGTGAGTAGTCCATGGGGTTGTCGACAATGCCCTTGACAAATGAACTGTAGTCATGGATGAGCATCGCCTCCGAGTGCTTCGATGACGTGGTTAAAACAAGCATTGTCAGAGCCAGAGTTGTCAAAGAGTTGACGGTAGGCATAGATGGCGATACCAACGACAGTCAACGAGGGGCAGCCTGAGCAGGTTATCCATGTCCCTTTCTTTTCTGACCTCTTGGAAGAGGGAGTGGGCTCTAGGGGTCTGCTGTGCCTGGAAGAGGCATAACTATGGGCAGAGTCAAAGGCCCTAGCACCTTTATCCAACCAGGCCACTAAGCTCTGGTGGTGTCATTGTGGGTCTTGGATGGAACGACTGGCAGATGGTACAGCTGATCAAGTCGTGCTCTGGAACAGACACTGCTCATGAATATCTTCTATGTAGATGTTCTTAAGGTTAGGTGTGGTAGCGGCCTTGAATAGGTTTTCCTTCCTTGTGTGTGTCATTTCCACTGACTGAGGTCTCAGACGGAAGATTGGAACTCCAGAGGCAATGTAATGGGCCGAAACATTGCTGCCGTAGGCAAGAAGCAATGCAGCACCAAACCAGAAGATTTGATAGAAAAGACTAACAAAAATAAAAAAAAAATCCATAATATCTAACATGCAAATGAGAAGCTGGATATCAGGGGTGGAGCCAAGAGTACCTATCTAATTGGCTATGGACAGCATGACCCAAAATGACTAATAGAGCACTAAAAAGACAAGCAGTTTCAAAAATGTAAAGGTCCTGTGGGGTGGGCCATTGTCATTCAACAGGTCAGTCCGAGAAGGCCAGCTCTAAGAACCTATCAGATCCTGCAGGGCAGTATGCACGCCCTGCCAACGGAAAGCCTGAATCAATGTGGACAGACCCAACATTACAGTGTAGGAAGAAAGATAACCATCACCAAGGGAAATTGCTTCCATTCACTACTTCAGAAGGGTGCTCACGCGCAAGGGAACGCTATTAATGACTTCCAGCACACAGAAGCAACGAAAGGCACAAAATTGCTACACATTTGCCAGGTTTCGCAAAGATCATGCCCTTCACTGTGGCCCTCTGTCTTTTACTCTGGGATATGGTGCCCTGCACACCTTTCCACACCCAGGGAAAGCCTGTTGTCTCCCAGCCCCTTACTTCTCTCCTAAGCCTGCCTCACTGGAGCCCATCCCTCTTCTGGGATTATGGTGAGCTCTTCTACCCTTCACTTGCACACACACCCCTTCTTGCTCAATGGATTTCCCTGCTCTGGTGCTCTTCAGCTTCCTAAACAAACTCCTCGCCCCATCGCCCAGCCCAAGAGACCCAGTCTGTGTTTCTTATCCTTCGTTATAAAGCCCTCACCATTCTTACATGAGTGAAGGCAAACCTTTGAAGGGATTGGATTTACCTTCCCTTCTCAATCCAAGGCAGCGCAAGTCTAAAAGGCAAATCTTGTGTTTGTTAGCTGCTCTGCTCCTGCGTTGTCTCCAGAATATGCTCAAACATCAATCTGGTGTCATGTGAGATTAAACAATTATAACAAAATAGAAATTATTAAATATTGACACGAGAATCTTAATCCGCAAATGGATGCATACTTTGTTTTGGACATTCTGACTAGTGTTGGGGTGCTCAGGAAAGGTCCCAAGGAGAAAGCGGGGTTCACATTTTACATGCCATATTTATGACTGGTGGAGTGGAGAAGTTGGCCGGAAACTTGCAATTTATATGTAGCCAGTGTAGTTAGTAACACATACAATTCTTCTTAAGTGTTACTTTGTGTTCAAGTTCTAAGATTTGCACACCTGCAGCAAGATAAAATGTCAATCACCAATGAAAAATAAATACATTCTGGATATGGTGCGTCACGAGGAGCCTCGAAGCTGGGCAAAGAGGAGCTTCACAATGCACATGAGAGAAAGGTTTGTTATGAAGAAATCACTGTAAAGAGTACACAGTTTTAAACATGCATGCACACTGCTATACATACATGGGGAATTTACTATATGCATTGTGCTCTTTCCATGAATTTGTTAAACTCTGCAGTCAGGAGTTTGCGAGGTGAATTCTGAGTGACTGGGAAAACCTGGCATTACAGGGTTTGGAGGCCGAAGGAAAGGTAATGTTTAGACACAACATTAAGCAGATGGTTAGTCATCAGGCCAGACCAAGGTTTTCTTGGTTTGGCAGTATCGTGTAAGAAAGAAGCAATCTTAAGTGAATGGGAGCTTGTTATTTATTATTCAGGGGGTTTCGGCCATTTGCATTTTGACTAGCAATAAATCTGGAGTGAAGGACACCCAAGACCAAAGCGACTGAAACTTCATGGGTTTCAATTGTTTTCTCAGGATGTAACAAGAGGCCATGCGTGTTGAATTGGTAGTTGTTTAGATAAGTGTTTTAGGGGGACACAAGCAAGTCGGGGTGAGTGAGATGGCTATCGTCAATTCAAGAGGGAACCTGTTTATTCATCTCATATTGTTTGAAGTACTCTTGCAAACCATGTGCAATTATGTCAGTGGTTAGGTTGTCTCAGGCAAGCTGGGACTTGTAATGAATTGGGTTTGTATGTCAATGTAACTATGTGATGTCATGACCTACCACAGACATCCTAAAAGGGGGTAAATTGTACACATGAGCTGAAGATGGTAGTTAAGATTACCAATGAGAACGGGGGAATTGAAGAAAGACTGGATTTATTTTGTACAGATTTTGCCGGTTATGTGTGGGGGTGGTTTGTAATAAAATATATGGCTGCAAAAATGTATGTGTCTACTTGTGTGGTTCAGGGAGACTCTTGTTAGTTGGACTCTACAGAATCATCTAGCCCCTCCCGGCCGATTGTACAATAAACTTGCTTTACATACAAAAGTGCACTCAGTTAAGTAGTGGGTCTGCTTTGGGTTAAGGCGATTAGTGGCCCATCCGCACACTAGTGATGGTAAGAGTTTATGTACCTGCAAGGGACCGGACAGGTGTGATGCTATGTACATAGTTTTATCCCCTATGGGGCCGGAAGGGTGCTAACGAAAGAAAAAAAATCTATTAAGTAAAAGTCTGCTACAGAGGGAGAATTTGGTAAATGTAGAAGGATGAGGAAGAGGCGCTCAGGAGATTTGTTGACTAAACACCTTCCGAAAACGCTTAAAATGAATAGCTGCAAATTGGGAAAGCGCAACAATACACTATGGATAAAAACTACATAACTTGAAGGATAAGTATTGTGTCAGCTATGGTTTTGCATGTCAAACACCAACTCTTAAGAGATAACCCCAACATCGTGGAAAAAGTGCAGTGCCCATGGACAGAAGCAGTTTTAACACTGAAAAGATCACCAGTGAGGCCTCAGCTGGACTACTGTGTCCCGATGTGGAGACCCCCTCACCATCAGGATACAAAGACTGTGCAGAGGGGTGGCCTAAGAATTTTAGAGCAATAGGGAAACCGTTTATGCAGCACTGCTGAGCTACTACCCTTCTCCCAAGAATGGGGTCAGCCATTTACTGTACTTGCCAAGATCATCTGCCTGCAAACTGGGTTCATATAGTGCAACTATCACTATAGAATGAGCTATTGGCACCTATAGAAAATGTGCAAGAAGGACTCTAAAGTAGTTTGAGGATAAATGAACTGCAGTCCGAAACATTTCCAGAGATGGCTTGAATGGAAGGGGACAAGATCCTATGTGTTCCTAGAAACACTTGTGTACAGGCGCGTTATAAATGCCATATCATATTCATTTATTTTGACATTTGTTAAGCGCACTTAGCCCGGAGGCATCTAGGCGCTGGTTACAGAAGCGTGGTGGTTTCAATAGTTCTCTTAGGTTACATTCAGTGCAGGATTCGTTTGGTTACAGCAGATGACAAAGTTAAATCAACGGTTGTTCTTAGGTTACATTTAGCAATTACATACAGAGAGTGCATGTTAGAGGTACACTTAGAAAGTCTGAGGTAGAGCACATGAACATGAGTGACGCATTGGGTATAGGTAGCGACAGGAGGTGACGTGCGTAGCTATTACCCTGGATTGAAGAGCCAGGTTTTGAGTTATTTCCGGAGGCATCCAATATCATGCTAGGACATTCCAGAGGCCAGACACCAAAACTGGAAAACAAAGTCCCCAAACCTAGTTATTTTCCATCCGTGAACTTTGGCTTCTGAGCCATAAAATATGCTGTGTACATTAAAAATAAAAAATGGGAGAACGGAGGCCAGCCTTTACTGGTCACAAATGCAATGACAGCAGGATAAGAGACCTGCTCAAAGGGCCCATGATGGAGACAGACGCGGGAAAGCTGCAATCTAAGGTCGAGCACTTGGGAAAGCAAGAGAGAATAATGCTTGCATGGGCAATGTGAATTGAACCAAAGAAAGCCTTCGAGAGGTGCCGGACCACTCAATTTGGCATCAGAAACTGCACCTAAATACTTGACCAGCAAGTCCAAGGATGTCGCCCAGTTGATTTGATTGCTTATAGTGAGCCCTTAGCTCAAGAGCAGCGGAGCACTACGCAACAGGAGGATGACAGGTTTGGGACTGGAACTGTATACAGCAACGCAGTGTTGGAGGAGGGAGAGGGGGATTTCTATTCAGCTGGTAGGTAAAGCAACGTTTTTAGTGTTTTGCAGAACTGGCAGAAGGGACGTTTTAAGCCTCTACCAGATTGAGTGCCAGAAGGCCGCGGCGTGGCAGGCGAATAACTGCTGGAGAGGCTTCTCTTGGCAAGATACCTTTAATGAGGGCATAGATCGGGTATGGTCCTACCAGAACATGTTTTTCAAAATGGTGCCTAAACACCCAGGCATCGATCTGAAAAGCACCTGCAGTGCAGCATGGCCTAGATCGATATCCATCAGAGCGAGCCAGACTATTTTAAGTCCAAAGGACATATGTTGTTCACTTTCCATTCTACTTTTGGAAGCAGCAAATTTAAATACAAAATAAAGTGTAATCTATCAATACAGACATTGGAACTCTCCAGGAATTCAGAAATGCAGCAGTGCCCCGCCCCCTTGCCCCCCCAACATGTCCCCCATCCTTTGCCGCAGGCAGCACCATTAGTGGTGCACATCTCATGTCGATGAGAAGTTCCATTTTTATAATTTCAGCAAGTTTCATCATTCATTTCCAGCATCCTGAAATACTGCTCGACAACGTGCCATGGCACTGCGTGGTCGACATCAGGACGTCTGCATTTGCTGCGGTTCTTAGAGGTGGGGTGCCAACCTGAGACTTTGCGCCCTCCTCCCCCACCCCACAGCCGCACCTATTGCTGAGATTTCTAAAACTCCTCCCACCCAACTGGCTACTACTTCCCCATCGCCATGCCTGCCAGTGTCAGCACTCACACATAACAGAAGCCCGCAGGTGGAGTCATGCAGAACCTGCAAGTCGCTTCACACCATTAACTCTGTGCACAATACACAGAACCTGATCAGGAAACGTTCACCCCTAATAACACCCCTCAGCCTGAAAGGCAGGTGGGAGAAACGTCAATGGCTCGGTGTGCAGGGTGGCACTGAAGCAAGATCTAATAGGATCTCGACATGTATCCATTTCTGCACCTATGTGAAGAACTACGCTGATGCAAGTCGGCTCCCGCTTGGGGCGTTCCTACAGACAATGAGGCGTGGGAGGATAGACACCCCTAAACCGAAAGGGCCGCTCAATTTTTCTGCCTTGGATTCATCAGGTGGGTGTGAAGAGGAATTTGAAGGCACAGCAGTGGATAAGGGTGGAGTTTACGATAGTTGAGTGCACCGCCTGCATGAAGAAAAACCACTGTCCCATGGCAAGATTTTAAAACCAGTCAGTGGGGCTGCCCAGGTGGAAGACCCGCATTCCAATAGAGATGGTACACACCCACATGTAACTCAGAGGTCCTAGGGAAAGGAGCCCATATTATGGCCTTGGCGGGTAGCAGGTCATGCAGAGGATGGGATGCAGGGGAACACTTGCAAATAATCAAACCAACTCAGGGAGATGGCAAAGTACATTTGACTGTTTTAATATCAATTGTCTGGGGGCGCTGCCTGAAAAGCTCCGGCAACGGCCCTCATATATCCTTTAATATCCTGTCCCCCTACTCCGGCATATCGGGGAAGCGTCTCTGGGCACCGGTGAGGTCTTCCCGGCCCCGGCGGCCGCGGAGAGCGTGTGTTGGGAGGAGGACAGCTGGGACATGCTCTGCAGAAGCGGAGGGGAGGCAGGCAGGCAGCGGTACTCCCTTGGAAGACGGTGGGGGGCCTGGCGGCACCTCCATAAACAGTGCAGAGCTGCAAGCGGCAGATGCCCGCCGGGCGGAGGTTTGGGGCCGTCTCATCTAACAGGGCCGCATTCCATGGGTGTTACATTGAGCGAGGATGTAATTGGATGAACTTTGCTGCTCATCCTTTGCACGCACTTTGGCAGTAATTGTCAGTGCACGTTTGGCTGATAAATACCCACAGAAATAAATAACTAACGAGGGCCAGTACGTACTGGAGCGCCGTGGGGGCGTGTAGTGGAGATCGGCGCCCTGGGGTGCCCAGTACCTCCTGCTCGGAGCGGTGGAGGGCAGCTAGAGAGAGGACAGTGGTGCTGCATGGGGCAATATAATATGGACAGGCTGCAGGCGGTGGGCCGCTGAGGTGGTTGCTAGAGACGGGACTGGCGCCCTTATAGTGGTCTCTAATAGAAAAGGATGAACTGTCCTCAGAATAGAGGGCGGCTCAGGGGGGCGCTTAATCTCCTGTTTGATGTCACGTTGGACTGAAGGGAGGGCAGTGTGGAATATTTTGGAGTGCCAGAGTGAGTGCGCCTAGACACAGATCCAACAAGGTGATTGTCTGGATAAAGATCGGTCCGGGGTACGAGAGACCAGACCAGGCACAGGCACCGGCCGCCGATGCTCAGACGCCGGCTCCTGAACAGGTGGCTATGGCCGCCCTGAATCAGACCCCGTTAGCACTTAAGAGGAGCACGGACACGCTTGGGGTGAAGATAGACGCCCTCACTTGTAATGTGGATATATCAGTGGTACAGATCAAGAAGCGATGTGGGCGTATGGAGGAGGTGGAGCAGAGAATCGGGACCGCTGAGGATAGTGTGGCGGCCCTCCAGCACGAGGTTTCCAGTCTACAGCAAATGGTGAAGAAGATTGCAGCCAAGAATGAGGATTTAGAGGGGCACTCGAGGAACATCAGGGTTATAGGTGTTCCGGAGTCGACACACATTGATAATATGGAGAAATTTGTGGAACAACTGTTGCTGGAAGTACTTGATAAACCTTTGCTGTCCAGTATGTATATGGTGGAGCGGGCCCACCGTTCGTCAGTGGCCAGGCGCCCCCAGGTGCTCCGGGAACGCCCCATTATTGTGAGGATCTTTTGTTACTGCAACAGTGACACTATACTACAAGTAGCCTGAGAGAAGGGGGAGCTGCGTTGGGGGGGAGGGGGAGCACCACTATACGACCGTTTCCAGATTTCAGTCCGACTGTCCAGGACCAAAGGAAATCCTTTCAGGTGGCTAAGAATATCCCGAGGTATAAGGAAATTAAGTACTCAATGGCAAAGTTGTGAGTGCAACATAATGGGTCAGTGGTGTTTTTTACAGCACCAGAGGCTGCGGAACAATTCGCCAGAGGCCTGCCGGATCCTAATGGGTCGCCACGGCACCCGGCTTGATATGATATTGATATCCTGTAACTTGGGAATTTACATGTATGTGGGGGAAGTGTTTGAGTGACCCAACTTGGAGTGGCGGGGGATGCGTTACTCCTGTGCTGTTGCCTTAAGGAGCGCTTGGGCTGCCCCCAGTGCCCCCAGTTGCTGCAGTGCTTTTTGGGTTTGGTTGGGCTGGTAGCGGGAGGGGTCGGGGAGCCGGTAGGTTAATGTTTCTGGCGTGGGCGGGATGGGGGTGGGTGGCCTGTTGGGGTTTGTCTGTTCTGTTTGTTTGGGGGGGGGGGGGACTCCAACTTTGTACCAGAAGAGTGTTGTGATGTGTTGGCATGTAGTGTCCGATGGAGGTGCTGCTCTTGCATGGTCCGACTGCCTGAAAGGGGCCGGTCATGTGGGTAACTGGACTAAGGTTGGTCTCTTGAGGGAAGTTCTGGGTGTAAGAACAGCGGTATCCGGGTTGCTTGTTATTGATATGGGACAGTGGGGTGTGCTTTCTGTATTCTGGGTGCATGATCTTAGCCTCGGGACAAGTGTGGCAGTGATGTCTTGGAATATCCGGGGTCTCACTAACCAGAAGAAGACGAGATTGATAGCCAATTACTGTAGGAGTCATGGGGTGAATATATTAGGTCTTCACAAGACTCATCTTGCTAGAGGTGTTGCCCCTCCCAGCTTGGCGGTTTGAGGGTTCCTATAGGTACTTCTCGCCCTATTCTTCTCACTCCAGAGGTGTTGCCACATATGTGCACAAGTCGCTGCAATACAGATTCCATGATCAGTTATTTGATGAGGATGGCAGGTTTTTAATGCTGGCGGGTTAAGTTATGGGTGTGAAGCTCCTGGTTGTGAATGTCTACGCCCCAAACGTGGACTCTTCAGATTTTTTTCATACATGTGCAAGTCATCTCTAAATATCCTGGATATGAAAGGGTCTGGGCTGATGATTTTAGTGTGGCACTCACTGGATATGGACAGATCCATGTCGATACAGCGGAGCCTTCCGTGTGCGGCTAGAGCATGGTGGTATCGCAGCGACCCATGACTTGCACGATGTATGGCGCAAATTACATCCTGCCGATAAGGAGTTCACATTTTATTCAGGAGTGCATGGGAGCTCGGCTAGGATAGATTATGTGATGGCCTCTTGGCCCATGCTGGGTGCCGCCTCCGAAGCTCGTATTTTGCCCAAAACCTTGTCGGACCATTCTCCTGTGGTGGTCGGGTTTCGATTTGTTCCACACTCATAATTCTTTGCGTTGGCGATTCCGGGTGGCTGCGCTTCAGGATGGGGCTTTTCGGGCCGAGATAGAAAATGATGTAGACATTTTTTTTTTCAGTCCAACGTAGTCAGTCCCAGATCCTGGCATAGTGTGGAAAGCGTTTAAAGTCCATGTACGAGGGTGCTGCATCTCCAGGGAAGGCGGCGTGTTGAAAGCCATTAGGAGGTCCATGAGGAAACTAGAGGGCGAGATCAGGGAGGGGGAAATGAAGCAGAGTGCCCAGGATACTCATGAACTTCGCAAGGAATTGAAGCAGCTTAGGGAGAGGCTACAGGGAGTTGGCGATTGGTGAGGATAGATATGTGGGAGATCCGATACAAGCAGTGAATTATGGGGAAGGTGATAGATCTAGTAAGACGCTGGCCTGGACTATTCGTAAAGCGCGACCGTCTACCGGCATAACTGAAACGGAGGGGGATGGTGGGATTTGTATACAGGATCTAGAGGGGATAAATGAAAGGTTCCGGCGGTATTATGAACAGTTATATAAGTCAAGGCCCACGCCCGGGCATGAAGCATTAATGCTGTATTTGGATGAGGTGGCATTGGGCTGGCTCAATCCAGAACAGGGCGGCGCTCTCAACGAGCCTATCACGGAAGAAGGTTTGTGGGGCTATAGAGTCACTTCCTAATGCGAAGGCCCCGGGGTTAGATGGCATTATGGCTGAATTTTGTAAGGCCTACAAAGATTTGGTCGTCCCTTACCTACTAGCCATGTATGATGACGCCATGGCCAGGGGTATTCTGCCTGAGTCCACCAGATCTGCCCTGATCACTGTACTGTTGAAGCCAGGGAAGGCCCCCTCACCCCCCCCCAGCGTTTATCATCTTACAGACAACTTTCGCTCATGAACAGACAAAATCCTGGCTAAGGTTCTTGTTAAGCGGCTAGTTCCCCATATGGCTGCATTGGTACTACCGGATCAGGCGGTATTTATCCCTGGCCGGTCTACACAAAATAATCTTCAGCAGCTAGTCACTCTGTTGCATAACGTCAACCCAGACATACCGATAGTGGTTGCCGCCTTAAACACCAAAAAGGTGTTTGATTCGGTGGAATGGCCTTTTCTTTTTGAAGTTCTCAGCCGGTCCGGCCTGGGTCTCATGTATATTAAATGGATTAAGCTCCTATACTCGGTGCCCAGGGCAGCGGTCTGCACTAATGGTTTAGTCTCAGCACAGATCTATCCCTCGCGAGGCGCGAGTTCCCTTTTTCCCCGGTTTTATTTGCGCTGGCTATGGCGTGCCATGTTCAAGAATTCCATGCTCAGAGGGGTATCTATGCATACACGCACCTGTCCATCAGATCTTTGTATGCGGACAATGTTCTTTATGTTGAGCATCCGTGCCAGAACTTGCCCCCCATTAATGCAGGAGGTGGCTAGGTTTGGGGAACTATCTGGATTTAGGATTAATTGGGAGAAATCGGAGGTGCTCCCCGTATTCGTTATCTTGGTATTAGGGTGTCCACGCTCAAGGGTAAGCTATATAATAACTACCTTTGCGCGTTAGAGTGCTTGGAACAGAAAGTGGAGGCATGGATACGGCTTCCTTTGTCTCAGGCCACCCGAATCGCTTTGGCGAAAATGGTGATACTGCCTAGGCTTCTTTATGTATATAATAATGTACCGATATGGCCCCCTGCAAGTTATTGGGCTCGTATTAAGAAATGAATGACGAAGCTGGTAGGGGCTGGCAAGCAACCTAGGATTGCTTACGATACTCCCACTAGGCCGCATGGGAGAGGGAGTTTGGAATTCCCTGATGTACATCTTTATTATCTGGCTGCTCAGGTGCAATACATTTCGAGTTGGGACTCTCTGGACACATTGGCCCTGCATGATAGGCTGGCCAAGGCTCTTGCTCATCCCTCCACTCTTCTGGGCATGCTGTGGGGTAACAGGGACGCGGTACCGAAGGAGGTTCAGCCGGTGGAGATAACCTGTAGGGCCTGGGAGAAGATCAACAGGTGGTTACTATCCTTCCGCATTGTGTGCCTGAACTACCAGTGTATAATGTAATAGGGATTCCACTCACGTTTGAGAGATTGTTTAAGGACCGGTTCCAGGCGCTTGGAATACAAACCCTGTGAGATTTAGTACAGGACGGGCGGTGTTTATTATGGGACGAACTTGTGGCCAGAGGTGGTACGGATGCTTTGACCTTACTTCAGTACTACAGGCTGCGGAGTATTCTTAAGGTTAAATGGCTGGGTTTCCCACAGGCTCCAACTGGCCATGTGCTCTATAGTTTGCTCTGCATCTCTATAGTTTCCCCTGCATCTTCTGTCAAGGTAGGATCTACCTGAGAGAGGGGAGGGTGATGTGTGAGCTCTCATTCAAGACCAAATGGGAGGCTTCTCTTGGGAAGGCATTGGGGGAGGACCAATGGAAGCGCATTTTCACACAAACTCAACATCTCACTGAACGCCCGGTATAGGCCAATTCACTACAAGTATGTACATCAGGCTTACCATTCACCGCTCACTCTTAGTCGATGCTTCCCGAATCATTCATCGGCATGTAAACTGTGTGGGGTTGAGCGGGCTGACCTATCACGTGTGTTGGAGCTGCCCAGGGGTTAGGACTTTCTGGGGGAATATTGAAGAGGCCATGTCGTTGATGTTGCCATCGGTGCAAGTATATTTACCTGAAATGTGGCTTTTAGCGTTGAGGGGGGGTAGCCGCACTGAAAAAAAAAACTCCCGAGTATGGCATCTGTGGTGGCTAGATATCTTGTGGTTAGAGTATGGGGGATGGTGACACCCCACCCCTACTTTTGCTAAATGTTTGAACTGTATGGGCTTATGTGAACGATGGGAAGTCATGTTCGTTTCAACGCTTCCAAGTGCCAGCCGGCCGTTCGACTATTGGGCTCCATATAGACAATATCAAATGGATGGGGCACAGACCATTCACCCCCCTGATACCACACTGGACAGTTAGTAGGAGGAGGAATATAGACGCTGCAGTGGTGGACTACCCTGTGTAGGGGATTGGCAACTTGAGAGAGGGCAGAGGCAGCTCAAGGTGGTTTTAAATGGACACTGCTTGGGTTATGTCTTGGGATGGTGAAGTTGGGAGTCTTGAGGTGGGGGTAAAGGGGTAGGGGGTTGATTGTTCATTCATCTGAGTGTTTGGTTTCTTGAAATAATAAAGAAAGTTTGAAGAAAAAAATATAATAATTATCCAAAACAGGGAGATACAATGGACATTGAACAGCAATCTCACTTCGCTCAACAATGCATTTCATAAAAAAACATACTTTTATAATGAAATTTGGTCATACATGACTTCATACTACATGGCAAATAAGCAAAACCTACAGGGGTTTGTGGTTGGCTAAAAAGAAACATCCAAGTATACTTTCTATAAGGGGTTGGGTTGCGATTGGGTCTCTACAAATCGGGTGGACAACTCATGCCCACCCTTAGTGCAAGTCATCTTCAACTGTTATTAGATACATGGTATATCACTGGCTCTCAAACTATAAGGCCCTTCGTTATATGGCCCTTTTTAGGGAGAATTCTCTGTAAAGCCAATTTCCCAAACCTAGTGAGTCCCCCAGCAGCTTTGCTGGATTTTTGGGGTTTATTTTTCTCTCTCCTGCTAAGTGTGAGATTCTTTTTGCTCCCACTCTTAGACATGATTTGAGGTGTTCCTTTAACTTTCCATGTGTTTTATGGGCTATGGGGTCTTTTACTCCATAGGGTCTCATGTGTTTTTTTGATGTGGGTTACACAGCACCCTCCGTGCTGTAACCCAGGGATGTCGTAGCGACCCCCCAACATAGATTCCATACCCTGGGACTGACTACTGTCTTCCAGGGCATGTAAAGTCACCATTGGCTTTGCTAGTCCCAAATTATGAACAGAAACCAGTACAAACCATCATATTGTGGACGTACTGGTCGGGGCAATTAGATTGCCCCGGGGTCTGTTGTTCAAGGGGGCACGTCTCCGTCCCCCCGGATGGAGTTTTGGCTGGTGGTAGTGGATACTACTTTTTATATTCGACCGCGAATATATCTCTATGGGATTTTCCCATTGTTCGAGGCTACCAACTTTATTTAATTCTTATAGCCTCGAACATGCCGCCGGTTTATTCATTTAATATTAATTCGCCGGTTGGTATTTTTTGCCAGAACTCTATTTTAAAATGGCGTTAGTGTTCTCTTCTGTGACTCCAACCCAAGTCGAGCCCTTTGTTCCACTTTTTGGCGGGCTTCTCCACAGAAGCCTCCAAAAGTGGTGCCACTCTGTCTGGGTACCACAGAGGGTGTGGGAGGGGGTTTAGGCACCCTGGACTGAGTTACCTTGGTAATTCAAGTCGCACTCGTGTGATTGGCCCAAGTGGTGAGCCGGCTGGCTCACCACTTAGCATGTTTGATGGACAGCTAGGCTGAGTGAATGGGGGTGTGCTGCATAAAAGCAGGGCTTTGGGGACTGGAACTTCAGACGTCGCCACTGGGCCTAAAGAATCCGAGGAGGGAGAAGCTGAGCCAGCCTGCAACGACGACACCACCGGTATAATTATATACTTTTACACCCAAGCTCTGGTCAATGTCTGCTTGTGCTACTGTATTTCTGTACCTATTTTGTATGCTCCGTATACTGCCTAACTCTTCTTGAGGGAAGTCTGACTGCTCAACCACAGCTACCAAGTGAATCTGTGTGGTACAGACAGCTACCAAGTGGGTTTACTGCCAAACACCTGTAGTCTTAAATCTTTTGCAGTGGTCCCTAAGGGAACTGCACAGGTTTCTGCATCACAGCCCTTAAAATTGGTTGGCACGCTCATGCCCTTCTGGAACATTAAGCTCACTAGCAGCACGTAAATTCTACCCCAGGTGCCAGGTGGTGGACAGGACGTTACCTGCACACCCAATTAGCACATTATCTCTCCTCACCCATGCCTACTGCCATTAAGATGGTCTTTGAACTTGGCCTTGCAAAGTATCCTTGCTTTTTAGAATATAAGGGAGTGCGAGCATGCGCTTGCTTAGTTCTGGAGTTGCATGCCCAATTTCTATTTCCATCCATAGCCCACATGAGAACAGACCGTAATTCGGCCCATTTTGTAGCATTTAATGGTCTTAAATGAATAAAACTTGGCACTCCTGGTGTTCTTTCTTAGCACCTTAACAAGTGATGACTCAGCTACTCACGTTCACCACCTTCAAGAATCGATAACCAGTTCTTGGCTGCTCCAGTCCTTGATTCCATGCCAGACAGCCCTTCTCGGTTCTTCCACGATTCCAGCTTCTTTGCAGTTACACAGCCCTCAGCTCTTCTCCATGGGTTTGAGCTTACTAAAGGTGTGACACAGATGTCCAGCTTCTATCCACTACGTATAGCTAGTGTCAATGATCACTTAATCTACTTTCGTTACTCCTTCTGTACAGTTATTGAACAGGTTTCATTTTCTGCAGTGCTCTCCACATGTGCAATTTCATTTTGCGTGACAATTTACTCGACTCTTTACTTCGTCACTAGATTCTATAAAGTCCATAGATTCTCTTCTTCAGCCAGTCTTCTCAGTGCATCACCCTCGTCTCTTGTGACGTCACCAACTTCTTTCATTCTTCACATTCCTTCGGGACCTCTTTCATGAGATTGTCATCTCTTCAGGGATACATTAGATAAGGTTTTCTTAGTGGACACTCTGTGCCTATTCCGCAGAGAGTCTTTGAGGAAACTCGCTGGTGTAAGCATGGTGGGAAGGGGGCGGGACTTCCTGCATGGACACTTGGCTGCTCCTCTACAACATGGACAGGCTACCTTTCTATAGGAAGACAGCAATTCTTAGACAAGAGCAGTTTGCTCATGGATGGGAAGAATACGGCATCATTAAGAGGCTATGATCGATAATCTGGCGTATTCATGGTTTGACCCAAACGACAATGAGCAGCATCTGCAATGTCCAACACATGATATAGCATTTATAACGCGCCTATACATAAGTGATTCAAGGAGCGGCAAGGGAGGTGAAGACAGAGACAATGGTCCTACTAGGCTGAGTGTCATTCAGATGTCTAGTGCTGGTGGGGACTGTAGCCATACAGAAAACAGTCCCAAGTGCAGGAATTGCCAGGGAGGCAGTGCAAGAGTGCAACTTGCGGGGAAGGGGACCTGGGCCCGAGATCAGAGGGTGCCCAGGTAACCAGTGCAGGTTCAGTCAGGAGTTCAGCAGGGAGAGGAGGAGAGAAAGCAGAAGCAAAGAGGAAGGTTTTGAGGCGTTTCTGGAACCGGCAATGGTTTTCAAGTTTCAGGGAGGCTGTTCCAGAGGGAGGCCCCAGCCGAAGAGAGAGCGACCACCAACACGTTGCTTGGAGAAGCAACTGACCCCCGAGGGAGTTGGAGGCGGATGAGCGAAGAACTCGAGAAGGAAGATATTTAGGAAGAGAGAGTTGAAGCTATTGAGGCCCCAGACCCCAGAAGGCCTGTGGACAGTGCAGAGGGTTTTGAACTTAATCCTCGCAGCCACTGGGAGCCAGTGCAGAGGTTTCAGTCCTGGAGAGATACTATCACTGGGCTTGAGGCCACGGTCAAATCTCGCAGTCCTGTTCTGATGAGTTGCAGGGGGCAGAGTAGAAGCAGGCAGATTTAGAAAGAGGCTGTTGCAATAGTCCAGCCTAGAGAGAACCAGGGCTCTGGAGACACTGACCTTCTGGGGAAAGGAATACCACCTCTGAGGGGGTACAGCTGGTAGTGCGACTTCTTAGAGACAGATCTGAGCAGAGAAGGAGTGTGTGGAGTCGAAGATGACCCAGAGGTTTTTGGCCTCGAAGGTGGAACCAGGAAGAGGGCCAAGAGAGGCCGGCCAGAGAGTGAAAGGAAAGGAGGGGGTGGGAGTGCCGATGAGGAGAATCTCAGTCTTACTGGTATTGAAGCGGAGCTCGTTGGCGGTACACGACTCCTGGATAGCAGACAGACAGAGATGAGAGACTGAGAAGAGGTGGCCGAAGGTAGCATGAAAATGAGCCGAGAGTCATCCGCATAGCACTCAAAGTTGGGGCACAGAGCGGCAAGGCAGTGGGAAAGAAGTGCCAGGTATTGGTTGAACAGCCAGGGAGAGAGGTTAGACCCCTGGGGGACACCACAGGTAGAGATAGAGGAGAGGAAGCTCCCAAGTTGGACCTGGGCGGGCTGATCAGGGATGAAAGAAGTCAGCCATGCCAGTAACTGACCGGTGATACCCAGGTCATCACGGAGACGGTTGAGCAGGATAGCATGGTTAACCATGTCAAAGGCAGAAGAGATGAAGTAAGATGAGGACACAGGGGGTGTTGGAATCAAGGTTGGAGAGCAGGTCTTCAGATTTTCAGGAGAGCAGTTTCCATGCTTTTGGCAGCTCTGAAGCCAGACTGATGGTCATGGAGACAACCAACAGATTCAGGGTGAAGTTTAAGCTGGGAGATGGCCAGCTTTTCCAGGGGTTTGCCCATGAAGGGAGGGATGGGAAATTTGGCGATAGTTAGCAGGGCAGGATGGGTCAGAAGAGAGTTTCTTAATAAGAGGGTGCACAAGGGAGTGCTTCATGAGGGATGGGAAGACTCCAGTGGCAAAGGAGTGGTTGCAGGAGTCAGGGAGTCAATGTGGTCCTTGATGGTTTTTTGAAGAACAGGGATTAACCCGTTTTGACGAGACTGTTAGACAAGATTGTATGCAGTACCCTTTGGGTGCACTACAACAACCCTGACCTCCTGGCAATAACCACCAAACCTTACACAGGTTGGTATTGGGGCTGAGCAGCCAGGCTCATCTCAAGAGGGATCAATGTGAGTTGCAGGCAAGTTACATAGATTTGCAGTGACAAGTATTCAAATAAACACACACACACACACACACACACACACACACAAGGTTTCTTGAATAAACAATTGTTCAGTCAGTTAGGGTACGTCTTCTTCAGAAGGGAGCAATATAAAAGTAACACTCAAATACACTTCATAACAAACACTTCATATTCTAAAATCAGTGAGGACCCCTTTTGGGATGGCCCACAGACATCCTACATCCTCAGGTGACATCAATAGCTAGGGTGCTGGGGACATGAATATCCTACTGTTGCATTTAGAATTGGTCAAAGGAAAAGGTTATTAGAACATACAAAAGATCACAAATATTCTTAAGCAGGCAAAAACGTTTGCATCCCCTCTCCAAAGCAGTGTCATTCAGAACAACAGGTTAAGCCAAAGTCTATGGGCAAAAGTCTACATGGGCTGAAGCACTTCTGGTAGGTAAGTAGAAAAGTCTTTGCACAATGTTTTCGAAGTCTTTGAGGAAAAGAAGAAGCAATGTAGGGTCACAAGCCGGACTTGTGAGTAGTAGAAGATGCAAGCAACTCTGCATTAAGAAGTTCTCTCAGACTTTGATGTAAATTTGTATCGAAGAAAAAGTGCAGCAGATGACTTCTGTTCCTGTGCAGCTCTGAAGGTCTCACTGTTCCTGGGCCTCAGTCATGGGGACAAGAGGGAAGACTTCTGGGGACTCCTGCACTGAAATGGGACGGTCACTGCTTGCAACTGGCAATCTTTCCAATAAGTGGCACGTCAGTGTTTCAGCTCCTCACGACTACTGCAAATAGCAACAATGTGGTTCCTGGCTGTCGAGATGGACTTTCCTTGCTTCTGGGGTCCCGCACTCTGTTGAGGGGGGGCTCAGGCTCCATCAGTCCTGCTTTCTGGGAGTCTGGAGGAACTTCCTGGAGCTCTTGGCCAACTTAAAAGCCACACACACAATCTGGTGTTCCTCTCCCTGGCTATTCAGTTCCAGCAGCAACTCTGGAAATGCAACCAGCTCTGAGAGAATGTCCAGGTGGCTTACTTTGGAGTCGATTGGTCCCACTAACCCAAAGGGAGAAGTCGTACTTGAAGGCACTTCTCTGTTGATACGAATTTGGAGTTTCAGCAGAGCTTCACCGGGCAAACCAATGGTCCAGAAGTTGCAGCAGACGTCCTCAAGCTCTTCAGTTCCTTCGTCCAGTGGGCGACTGCCTTCCTAGCCAAAAGCCTTGACTTTTATTCAGTTCTCTCCCATTCATTCCAGCCTAGCTACCACTCACCCAGCAGGGTGGCTGTACTTGCCAGACAGTCAGCCGGCCAATCACTACAGAGTGCATTCCTGTCTCCTAGGAGACAGCGCAGGGAGTTTTGGGCACCTCCCTCACTTCCTGCCCAACCCAGACACACTGGAGCCAGAGGCAGTCTTCATTCGTGAATCCTGCCAAAGGCAAAGCGAACAATGGGACCAAACCTGGTTTGGCGCGCAGATCTCAAGAAGGACCTTTCCCCAAAAATGGCGAAAAAGAAGCCCAGGCCTTTTTGATTAAAATGGAGAAAAATGAAGACCAGAGCCATTTTGATAAAAATGGCACTCTTGGGTGGTTTACTGAAGCTGCAAGCGCAACCTGCAGTAAACTCACACCATGGTAGTTAAAAGTAAACCACTGCCACCAGCCATTAAATGTTACATAATAAGCTAGACAAAGGGGATACTAAGTAACCCCTCCAGCACCCCATTGTAAGATAGTGTGCGTTGGGTGTAGAAATGTACAAATGTAAGTAAAGTCAATTTCAATCTACTGCTCTGGAAAACCGTTTATCCCAGAGAAGGTATTTAAACCTTGGGGAAATCTGGAAGACTTCCCTTTGTCACTGCACTGAAGGTGCTGTGTAACACAATGTAAAAGATGATGCCTATGGAGTGTGTGGCTCCACAACCAAAAGAAAAAGTTTACAAAATCACATTAGAATACGAGAGAGTAAGAAAAAGGGTCTCGCTATGTCCTGGCTAAAAAAAAAAAAAAACAAGCCCTCAAATCCAGCAAAGTTACAGGGGGTCTCTAAGGTGGAGGGAATTCGCACATTTCTGAGAATTCTCCTCAACACTGATCGATCAGACTTATCTATAAACCTTGTCTGGGGAGAACAGGGGAAAGGCAGAGAAGGAGGGAGGAGAGGTGGCCGAAGAAGGGCCAGAGGAACAGCAGGGAGTAGAGGGGGGGGGGGGGGAAGAGGAAGAGAGGACAGGATGTCCTGAGTCTTAGAGATGAAATGAGAAGCCAGAACTGTGCAGAGGACCTGGGAATAGACAGGAGAGGTAGAGACTACATCCAGGTGGATGTTAAAGTCACCAAGGAGGAGGAGTTGAGTGGTCGAGGCGCGGAGGGAAGAGGAAAGGTCCGCCCATTCAGAGAGGAAGGAGGAGATCAGACTAGGTGGCCGATAGCCACAGTAAGGGAATGGCTAGGAAAGACCCTGCAGACTAGGCATTCGAAAGAGGAGTAGGCCTGCGAAGGAATGGCGGAGGCAGGAATCCACTCACGCAAGATCATGGCTACACCTCATCCGGAACGGTTGGACCTGGGTGCGGAGAGGATCTTGTAGCCATGAGGGAGTAGAGTGTCAAAGCTTGCGACAGAGCTGGCCGTGAACCATGTCTCGGTGAGACTGCGGTCATCGAGGTAAAGTTCCTCAAAGAGGCAGCAGATTTCAGAGGAGTGTTTGACAGCTGAGCGAGAGGTAAGAGTGGCAATATGGAGAAGGTTGCCATACCTGAAAGACTTCCGGGGAGGGGGTACTGATCAGAGGTGGTGCAGAAGAAGCCCAACGGTGGGAAGAGGGGTGGGTGACAGCAGAGGAAGGAGGAGAGGGCAAGGTAGCCAAGGAGGAGACAGTAGGGGAAGGCGAGGGAGCCGTGGACGTGGGGAGTGGGGGGGGGGGGGCACAGCAGGGGGAGAAAGGAAATTGATAAGGCACGGAAAGCGCCCATCAAAAGAGGAGAAGGTTGGCTTGGGGCCTTCGACCAAGATGGTACCATTCAAGTATACATTAATGATGACCGTAGAGGATCGGAAGAAGGTCCTCCCACCGGGTGCCACCATTAATGGGAGAGAGCAGAGACCCTATGTAGAGTCCATAGGTCTGGCGAGGGAACAACAAAGGATGTCAGTGAAGGTTTGCCTGGAGGAGGCACTGGTATAGGTGTCAGCGATAGGGATGCCTGGGATGGAAACCAGGATGTCCTTTTTAAACTTCCTCCTACCCGATTCAGTGAGGAGAGCAGGCCAGTCGATAGAGAAACAGATAGAAACAGAAAAGATAGGAGAGAGAGCGCACCATAGAGTAGGTAGGGAGAGAAGAGGCAGGGAGTGGGAAGGGGTAGGGGAGACCACTAAGGAAGGACACAGGACAGGGAGCATCAGACAGGACTGAGATGAGACAAGTTGACAATTGGACAATACAGGCGCTTATATAGTGGTAGACTGTTCGCTAGTTGGGTGCTTTGCTAGGAAACAAGCTCCACAATGTCACCACTTATCCAATGCAGTATTAGAACAGGGGGAAGAACACAACTACGTTTTGAGAGTCCTGTATAGTGGAGAAAGGCCTAGGTTTCCCAATGCAATTTTTAAACAGCTCCACAATGCAATTTTAAAACTGGGGAAGAACACACCCAAGTTTGAGAATCTGCTAAAAGGATAGGTATGCGGGGTAGAGTGAGTTTCTATACCTAGCCCGGGCTACTCCTACCTTCCTAAGTCACTGCTAGTCGACGGTAGGCCACTGGCTTCCCCTGCTGACACCTGCAGACACTGGCTGGAGCAGCCTCAGTTGGAGCCGCCCTTTGCCTAGGGGCCCTTAGCCGCAGGGGCTGCCCAGGGAGGGTCAGTAAAAGCAAGCAAGGCTGCTAATCAGGGGAGGTGGGTGGTTAGGGAGGCGGGAGGGAAGACAAAAGGGAAGTGAATGCAGGGGGTAGGGAAGCAAGAGGGAGACTAATGACACTCGCAGCGTGGAGAATGAGCCACAGACAAAAATTATTTTGAAGCCAGGGAGGGGCTTTGCAGAAACACTGTTCTCACCTGCATGCAGCAGAGCGTCGAGTAAAAGAAGGCTGGCATGCCCTATTCCAGCTGTAGATAGCACAGCAGGAATTCCTGCATTAGACCTACGTGTAGACCTCTGGCAGGAACACCAAGGAGGAAACTGACTGGCCATGAAAGACTCACAAGGACAAACTATCGGATGTCTTTGGTCCCTTAAACACGAGTGCCAGCACCCAGTTGCCGCCTGTATCCACAGATTGGCCAGGGTTGATTCCATTCTAAAAGACTGGCCATCAGGCTGGATTGCAAGTTTGGTGACTCAGCCTCTGCTGATACAGGGCCCTCAAGTGGGGGGGGCGGGGGGGGCTTACCGCTTAAGCATGCTTTTATCAGTAAGCTGAACACACATTTGACAAGTCACCATTTGGGATCAGGCACAGTTTAATAGGAGATTGGTTTCCTCTAAGATCAGTCAAGTACTCCAAGGAAATCATCCTTAAGGATTCAGCAAGGAAACAAGAAAGGGAGGAACAAGGAAACAAAATGTTCGAGCTGTGTTATACCGGAGGACATTCGACAAACTTTGGCTTTGCCAACAGATCAAGAATAAAAGTGATTCACCTTCGGACATGAACTTCAATCAATATCAACCTCAAAGACATTTTCCTCAGGTCATGCAGGCCCTCGTGCAAAATCACATTTGCACGAGGGCCTGCATGACCCCCAGTTATTCACTGAGCATCTAAAACTGGCAATAATTTAAGGCCGGTTTTTCATGACTAGTCACTTCATGTTTCAGTCCAGAGATGCACTTCTCTGCCAGCTGCATTTGGCAGTGGGCCTTTTACAAGTCCTTGTTTTTTGCCAAAATGGGGGTGATCTGCCACTGGGGGTGTTACTGCAGAATACTCGGATTAGCATTCCAGGACTTTGTCGGGTAGTAGTCTAGGTTCCTCTGCCTTCCTTCCACAGCAATAGGATCTACTCCCAAACGTACCTCAAACAGTGGATCTGCACTAGAGTAGAGGGCCTTGCACCAATACCCTGCTTATTCACAGAGGGATTCCATGCTACCTCTATCTCAAGAGGGCGGGACAGCACGGAGTTGGTGGCTCCATCACATGGACGCCGAGAACAGTACAGCAATCTTTGCATCTGTGCCAAACGGATTTGTATTTTCGGATACGGGCAATATGGGGTAGGCAGCATGTAACAGCATACCCCAGACTGACAACGTTAGGCACAGATACAAAAGGCACATTTGTTGTTGGAAATTTATGCTAGGTTATTCGGCAATAAAAAGCCTTACCAGGAAGTTCCAAGGGTCTTGAGTTGGATGCCAGATCTGCAGGTTTTAGTGCCAGGTGCTTCTCTTCAGAGCTGCAGCAGCAAGCAAGCGTACGTTTCCCTTGGTTCCCAACCATCATGAGCGTAAATCAGTTTTAGCAGTCAGGCTAATTCATTACGAAGGACATTCCAGGTATTCTGGAACATTCTAAAAGTTGCCCAGTCAAGCTACATCCCCCCCCCCCATCATCTCCCCCCCATTCCCCCCCATATCCCCATCATCCCCCATTCCCCCCCATCCCAGCAATATTGAGCATCAAAGAATTAAAACGCATCATAGACTAGATGATCGAGGTGGTGTGCAGAGGATCTCCATCCCCGCCAATGTGATAGCCTAATCATACATTCGAACAGAAGTGCTACAGGACTATAACGGTGGCTTGGGGCCACCATTTCTGCACAGCATCCAGTTAGTGACTAGTATCATTTGGGCAAAGATGCTCTGCTATAAAGAGGAGTGAAATCCCCATGACCTCTGCAGGCCATGTAACTAGTTCAAGGATATCAATGTTGTTCCCGATTAGTGTGCCAACTGCCCGGGCCACTCCAAAATCTCTAGAAGACCCAGTTGACCAAAATAACCAGTATGGGTCTTAATTCCTTAAGCAGAGTTGCAAGCTTTAAAGCCTTTGGCATAACAGGTAGTGCAGTTTTCTTCTTGCCCAGACTCGTCAATGTATTTCTTCTATTTTCTGTGCAGCTTCGTTGAACCAAAAAAAAAAAAAAAAATAATAAGGGAGGAAAAAAAATAAATAAAAGTGAAGTGAAATGTTTAAAAGAATAAGAAAACAGAACGTCCCTTAAATAAAAAATTCAAACATTAAAATGCATTCTTTGCCCCTTGAATAAACAGCTTCCCCTCCTGGAGTCTCCTCCCGTTAACAATCATTTTCCATTTTTTGGAGCCCATACCAAGGGGTTGGGAGAAGGCTAAGGTTCCCAAGACTCATTCCGGATGCATCTTAGAGGGCGGCCAACTAGCATACCATTTGTCCTTTCAAAATCGTATTGCAAACCCTTGGAGCATTCAGCCGCTGTGGCCGTGAGTTACCTTCAAACTGGTGTCAAATACCCCTTCCGTCATCGAAATTAAATGGATTATCCAGGCTACTATGAACCCAATATTCAAGAAAGAGCAATATCATCTGCTTGCTCTGCTCCTCTGCGCCACCTTCACACACCGCCCCATGGAAATAATCCAGGGGCATCTTCTTGAGGGGCTCTTTGGTTTAGTATTGCTGGTTTTCAATTCTTCCCGGGCAAGTTCTATTCTAAAGTTGCTTCATGAGCTATATCCCGGCAGCAAAAGGAGGGAGAAGAGGGACCCCGCATGTGCGGCTTCACTATTAGCAGACTGGAGCGTGTTTTCATTGGTTCTAGAGTCTATGCATTTTGCATTGACTGCTGCTTCCAAAAGTAATGATTTTGGTATTAAGAGTTAAATCTAAGTTGCAAACTACAAGCCAGCCCTAAACCGTCACTTGCACCCCATAATTCCACACATACGTGTCAAGTGCTATTCAGGCACCCTGATTTAAGTAGAATTGCCTCGGTCTCCAATACAATATGCGTTCTCCCCCAGTCGCCCCCCCCAACTGGAATAAGTTACAGGAAAGACTGTCCTACTCCAGTGTACACTTTATTAAGGACAAAAAAAACAGTACTGATCAGAGGGGGATCTATTCTACTTTAAAAAGAACATGGCAGCTGAAACCAGTGGGATGCAGCATTAATCATCAAATAAAGTCTATTTGGAAAAACAGTTCCATCAAACTCGGTGCATACACTGAAGTTACAATGAAGACATTCCATAGTATGAATAAAAACCATTAAAAACCTGCATCTTCGCTCTTACAAACACCAACAAGTTCCATAAGGTGCCTCTGTCCGACAGTTTGTAAATCACATAAAAAGACAGCGGCAACCCCAAAGACTGGCCAGTCCTCGATATGCAGCATTTAATGTGATGCCACACATTGGAAATTGGGGGCGGGGGTTGAGAAATCAAGAGCGGGTAGATGCTGTGTGGACAGCCCCAATCACTCAAACATGCAGGACACAGAACAACGCATTCCAGGGGGCGCTGGGGGGCCCCATCTATTAGCCAGCCATAAAGGGTCCCTTGCCACAATTCTACACACACCTTAATTTACTCGCCAAGAGTAAATTGTTACTAGCCAACCGAGATCGATTCCACCCCATGAATGTGGATGGGGCATGCTGGGAGAGGATCTAGGCGATCAGGAAGAGAGCTCATGAACGCTTTGAAAGCTAGCAGAGGCCAAGTATCCGGACTAAATCAGAGTCCGGTCAGTACTCCTGGCGGAGTGGTTCGATTGAATACTTAGCCTCTGCCAGGAGAGCAGCAATCGAACCACTCCGCCATGAGTACTGACCGGACACTTAGCCTCTGCTAGGAGAGCAGCAATCGAGCCACTCTGCCATGAGGACTGGCCGGACTCTGATTTAGTCTGGATACTTAGCCGCTGCCAGGAGAGAGCAGCAGACTAAATCAGAGTCCGCCAGTACTCATGGCGGAGTGGCTCGATTGCTGCTCTCCTGATGTCATTTTTTTGGTTCCGTTTCTTCCACATGTTCAAATGCACATTGAAGAATCTACAAGTTTTAGAAATGTGAGTTCCGTAAAAAATATAAGATCTTGTCGCTGAGGTTCAGTGTAGAGTGTGCGTCTCCTGACCAGTAACCTTTTAGCAGTGAAATTGTTTTCCACACGCCCTGTTAAAATTAACAAAGCATGCTTTCAGTTCCACAGCATACTTCAGGTTCCATTTGGATTCAAGATTAATCTACTCCATTTTGAATCTCTAGTGGGAACTTGAACGACAGGATTTGATCCTGCGTCTGCAGAGATGGACACAGGTTTCTCTAACCCCAGCTCAAGCCAGTGCTCATTAAATTCACCAGTGTCTGCTTATTGTGAGGGACTAAGGTTACGGCCTAAGGTGACAGCCTAAAGCAGTCAACTAATGAGTAAGGCCCTATCCTGTCTGCACCTCAGCTGCAGCTCATTTCCCCAGGGCAGGAACCCTGCCCCACTCCGCAACACTGCGCTGCCCACGGAGTTTGTGTGCTGCAGGGGCTGCTGGACTTCAGCCCAGCAGCTCTGCATTTGCACTCCCGACTACAGAGCGTATTACCCGCGATCTGCCTTCTGTGGCATTATCCATTGTTGCTTTTGATCACCTGCAACTGATTCCAGCATGGTATGAAGCGCCCCTTGGCCTCCAACCACCACAAGGAGCTGGAGCCGATTTCCCAGATCCCTAAAATGGTCGCCGCCCTGCTCCCGCAATATTTATCTTGGTTGCCTAGCAACCGCTGTGCGACGAGTTCAAAGTTTGCACGGTCATCCGTAGGCGGAAGCCGACCCACCCTGACAAAGGCCCACGAGTAAGGCCCTATCCTGTTAGCACCGGTCCGCACCGGCAGTACGGCGCGTGACACTTCTCCACTACCCCTTCTCATAAAGGGTGTCAAACAGAGGTACGACAGCTATCTACCAACCATCTTGCACCTCAATTCCCCGAACACTCCCTAGACCACTGGTAAATCCTTCTGCGTTTTTATTCACTCATGCTGTCAGCACCCATACCCGGTCCCTGAGCACCATGTTGTTTATACACTAACTGCGTCATTACGTGTGCCTGCAAGCATGATTCCTGACTACTAGCCGCAATTCAAATATGCTATGAAGTAGTTCCATTGTTGTATCTGGACTTGTTGCACTAGCGTGCCTTGTTCTTTCTCGTAGCCTGCTTACTCTGCTTTTACAACCACTGCTTAATCATACCAAATACACTACTTCTGCGCTGCTAGCTTCATTGATATAACAACTTGCCATGTATATTCTGTTATGCCATGTACCTTTGCATAATGTATTGCAGCTTCCCCTTGCAGTTCTAGATCTGTGCACTGGCACGGTTGCGACTTAAAGTTACCCATCGTGTCAATTGCTCTTAGCACTACTGTCTCCTATTGCACTACTCCTGCGACTGTCTGCGCACCAACTCTAGCACGCACATACAGGCAATTGTGTCTATGCTTCTAGAATGGTCTGCCTCCTACTATGTAGCACTGTGTGTGCATAAATAATAATAGCGACCGTGTTACTTACCTCAGGACTTTGCAGTAATGCCACGCTTCTTTCACCCTGTCCAGAACTAGCCACCCTATAGTACATCTGCAATTTGCTATGCGGCTCCACCCCTTTGTTGCCCGCCGCCTCCTTGCACACTGGGCCTTGGCTACCTCCCTGACCTGCACTTACAATTCACTGCGCAACATCACATCAGAGACTCACCTTTATTATCCTACTACCATGTCTCCGGCTTTGACCTAGTTACCAAACCACTGGCTCACCATAACACCACACCCATCTTGCCTTCTACACCTACACACTATCACCCAAAATTCTAACCTTCCTCACACTACTAATCCGTACCTCAACTCTCCCGCCTTATGGCTTCAGCACTTTGGGTGTGGGTTTAGTTGGAATCACCCTTGCTTGAGAAACCACCGATTAGGAACTAGATTCCTCCACACACCACAACCTTATACTACCCACCAGCGAACAAACACTATCCAGCCTCAGACTGCCCAGGTACAACCTGACAACCTCAAGACCTCTTAAAAATGAGGTGAAGGGCTCCCTCATCAATGCCAGACCCCTCCCGGTCCACGGCCTTGACATCGCAGATCTCATTACCACACAAAACCTTGACTTTATCGGCATCAAGGAAACGTGGCTACATGCAGCCTCAGCTCCTCTATTGGCATTGGCCATCCCCGACGGATACTCCATTATTATAAGTGAT
Organism: Ambystoma mexicanum; assembly: GCF_040938575.1. Taxonomy (NCBI): domain Eukaryota; kingdom Metazoa; phylum Chordata; class Amphibia; order Caudata; family Ambystomatidae; genus Ambystoma; species Ambystoma mexicanum. Next base: position 19,684,983 of record NC_090935.1, read on the forward strand.
CGCAACTCCAAGCTTTCTAAAGGAAGTGGTGTTGCATTTATCCACAAAGATGACAACAATATGAGATTGATTCCCAACACACAATTTAGTTCTGCCGAGTCCCCTTCAGTCAAACTTGCTCGGTCCCACAATAACCCAGCTACCTTGCACCTCATCTATAGACCTCCAGGCCCTCTCTACATCCTCGAAAAACATCATGACCATCCTTGGCGACACTAAACCCAACTCCCAAGTTCTCGGACTACTGGATCCTAACGACCCCCATGCCGGAGTGATTGCTAGCAATATTTCAAACCTAGGATTCTCTCATTGCATTCTCGAACCTACCCATTCCAAAGGGAGGACGCTCGATTGAATCGCAGACTTAAAGTGCAACATGCAAATTGGCTCCAATGACCCCTGGGTTTGGCCAGACTACCACATTATCTTTAACATACCCGCCAATGATCCACGCACCAAACCTAATATCGCACCTTCCATCCCTACAAGAAACAAAGAGGACATTACTAAGGACAAACTACTCCCCCTCATCCGGCCAAAACCTAATAATCGTGCCTTCTCACATGATGACCCATCGGTCTTGGTGGACATCTTCAACCAAACTCTGCTTAAAACTATTAACACCATAGCACCTCTCAAATCTAGGAAACACAAACAGCCCGCCCATCTCAATTCCTGGTTCACTCCACATCTCAGAACACTACGTAAAGAAAAACGGAACGCTGAAGCACTCTGGAAAAGTCATCCTTGCGGGGCTAATAAAGACAACCTCATTATGGTATCACTCAACTACAAGGAAGCAATTGTACAAGCTAAAAAAAAAAAAAAAGAGACGTACAACCAACGTATCTCACAAGCAGAATCTAATACAAAAGGAGCTATTTAAAATACTTAAAGAATTAGAACACCCCCTCCTCCATCCCCGTTACATGTAATGAGGACAGTACATGGTGTGACAACATTCAAAAAGCCCTCCTTACTAAAATATCCACCTTACAGTCTAAAATCAATGCTAAGCAAAATTGCCTTCAAACCATCTCCCAAACTAAATTTGCGACTAATAAGCCCAAAACTCCCATATTCACGCATACTACATTTAGCTTTGCTCCTCTCACCATCGCCGAGGTAGAAAGCATCATTAGTAAACTAAACGGTCCAATTTGTCAGGGTGACTCCTGTCCTGCCCCCATCATCAAGGAATCTGCGCATGAACTTGCCCCTTTCATCACCACCTTTATCAACTCCTCATTCCACTCGGGCATTGTTCCGAATAACTTCAAGGATGCATGGGTCATCCCACTGCTAAAAAATAAAATTCAAAAAACCTACGTTGGACCCCAGCATTCCCACCAATTACAGGCCCATCACCACAGTCCCATTCTTATTGAAAATCTTGGACAGGGCAGCGTATATATAGATTCAGAAGTATCTAAAAATCAACAATCTTCGTGGCACAAGGCAATCTGGTTTCCGACCTAAACACGGGACGGAAACAGCCCGATTAGATCTTAAAACTCAAATTGAGGACCTAAAATGGCCTTATTATTACTCCGATTTATCGGCAGCATTCGATTTGGTCAACCATCAAATCCTCTGTTACTTGAAATCAGCGGCCCACTTCGCTGAAAAAGCCACCAAATGGATCAGCTCCTTCCTGGATAACAGACAGATGAGGGTATTCTCGCCTACTGCCTCGGCAGAGCCTACACCGGTGCCTTGCGGGGTGCCTCAAGGTTCTTGCGTCTCACCAACGCTCTAACTTTTTCACCAACCTCTGCTCGATGTACTTGATTATCTAGGTGTCACCTATACTAACTATGCTGATGACACCCAGATACTCATTCCCATCACAGGGGACTATATAGTGGACTCAAAAGCCCTGAACGACATCCATCAAGTCATCCAAGCCTGGATGGCCCATCATGAGCTCTGTCTCAATGATGACAAGACATAGCTCCTCATCCTGGGCTCCCAACACTGACTGAACAGACGTGGCCCTCTTTCAAAATCTTCAACATTAATGGCAACTCCATTAAAGTCTTCACTGACACCAAAACATTAGGAATCTACCTTGACTCCACCTTATCACTTAAACTAACACTGTTGTCTCGGCATCCGCTTACACATGTAAGCTTATCACAGCATGCCACCCCTTCCTAACCACACAGAACTGCACCACCTTGGCCAGGACATTGGTTATATCAAAACTTGACTACTGTAATGCCTTATATCTAGGGACCAACCAACGCAACCTTAAGCTCCAGGTTACCCAAAATAATGCCATCAGAGCTGCCCTCAACATCACCAGACCCTCATACATCTCCGAAACAAGGAGAAGTCTACACTGGCTCTCAGTAACAAAGAATTTCTCTGAAATCTTACCCTCACACACAAATGTCTTAACAATCAGGCCCCCCCCCTTATCTATCTTGCATCCCGCTTCTCTCATTACTCGCCTACCCAGCTACTCAGATCGGCACAAGCACACTGCCTGACCATCCTTAGATACAAACTGCAGAAAGCCAGGGGTGCAAGCTTCCCAGTCCTCGCCTCCAAATTATGGAACTCGAATCCATTAACTATGAGATCCGAACACACTCTGTCCCTATTCAAACAAAAAGCCAAATTTGGTTATCCACTACACAAGCCTAACTCCTTTCACCACCTCTACCTCTACCTTAGGCCCTTTCAGCTCGCTACCTGCCTAGCGTTTGTATTTAAGTTTCATGCTAACTGTAGATATTGCTGCATATTATATACTGTGTATATATAGCGCTCACCTTACATTGTTAACTTACTTTTATTGTATTTCCTGTACACTGTTTTTGTTCCTGCTAACCAACCATTACTGTTTTGTACCTTTATTGTGCCAAGATATGAGCCGGATGCCCTTGGGCCTGGTGCGCTATACAAATAAATGAAATACACATCACATCAGATCTGCCAACTCAAACATGCTTGAGGTACCTAGATTTAAACGATCCTCTGCGGGAGGAACTAGTTTCCCCAGTTAAAGCTGTGCAATCTTGGAACACACTGCCACCTGACCTCAGACAACCACAACCCTACGCCACATTTAGACTTAATGTACTGAAAAGGCTTCGCACCAACGACTCATAGCTACCCCTACCCCTCTCACGGCCTCTCTACCCACCTGACACATCCTAGGCACTGCATATGTCAACTACTGAAACCATGGTATCTGACTCTGCACTCCTTGAGGCCCACCCTCTGAATGTACGCAATGTTAATACTGTAATATATATATATATATCCTCTATACCTACTGACAGGTAATTTCTTTCTGTAATGTATACATGTATGTATTTGCACGGAATTGCCCATGACAGGCATCACAACTAAGCTTTGAGACATCTTGTACTGCTGCGCCCAGCTACCCACGGGTTTGGTGCGCATTATCAAATCAATAAACAAATACTAATAATGTCTTCAAGGAGAATGTGTCCCAACTACTAACAGATGCGTGGATTTCACTGTCTGGCCAATGAATTCAGTGGAATGAACAGAGGTTCAGACACTGGCGGATGCTGTCAATTGACAACTTAAAGCAGGCCAAGAAATAAGAGTAGGTGGAAGCGGCAGAGAGATTTCCATAGTGAAGTTAATGAATGTACGGAGCAGCTGCCAGCAGAGCCAGGGGAGACACAAATACTACAATGAAGTTAAAAGGCAAAGGTCTGACTCAAAGGAACAATACAACAGAACACTTCAGATCTGCGCGGCCAGGACAGTCAAGAAAGAAGCAGGGCTGAAGCACTAGGAGAGGAGAGGCAAAGAGGATAGGTGGCGAGGATCAGGAGACAGAATGGAGGCAGGCTTGAAAAGGAAGAAGGAAACAAACATGCAAACACACACAGACCAGAACATTACAAATTCTGATCCAAGGTATGCAAGAGTGTTAGATCATGGGCTCTCCCGTACACACAGCTGAGGCACCCACCCTATGCAAACCCACCCAACATCTCATGCAAGTTAAATTCATAAAACCAACCTTTAACCAGCAACTTCAAAGCTCGGTCGTTCTTCTTCAGTGTCACCTTACACATCTTCTTGCAATTTTCTTTTAAAGGGTCCATGGTACCACAGCGTGGAGAGACTGCAGCATCAAATGTAACCCGCAAACAACCTGCAACCACAGAGCATAAGTAGCAGACATTGAGCCACTTCTATACAATGCAATAGAGTAAGCGCAAGCATGATCCCCAGCCTGCCCATCTAAAATCCAGCCAGCGTACCCCCATCACACAATGCTACCAAATCACATTTCATCAATTAAATGTACTCCTGATCAGTAAACCAATTTAATGAAGTAACACTAGTCTTGATCCTCGCAGCGTACACCCAGTCGCACCTTGTCATCCACATCAAGTAATGCATGCTTCTTCCCCATCCAATCCAACAACCATACTTGCTGAACCTTGCATTGCAGCCACTCCATCATCCCACCAAGCAACTGTGCTCCTGATCCTTGCAGCCACTCCACCATCATCCCACCAAGCAACCATACCCCTGAATGTTGCATTGTATTCGTCCCCTACACCAAAACTGGATTCGCACTGCACACTCTGTCCAGGACCACTAAACCCATATCCAATCCAGTAAAATATCCTCCCAACTAGTGAGTGGCACACTGAAAACCTTCAATAATCCTGCAAGCAAGCTGTACTTCTGACACTTTCTACAATCCATCCTACGTCAACTTTACCCACCCCTACCCCACTTATGCCCCCCAACTGCCATGTCAGGATCTACCTCTGGTCAACTCAAAGCATTTCAAACAAGGGATATAAAATGGAGCAGATTTACGAAAGTCCCAATCCTTAACAGCAGAATAGTAGAAACCATCCTAGGGTGCTGCACCAAAAATGTGTGGATCTATTCCACCAAATGTATACTGCCACCAAACAGCTGTACCCCCTTCTCAACTTGAGTGGGTGAATGTGCAAGTCTAAAAGTAGCACATTACACTTCAGGGGCAACATCTAAAAACTAAGCTACCAACCACATCAAGACATTTGCGAGCTAAGAGTTGTAGACGATGCTAAGTGGACTTCATTTTAGAACATGTCAGTTTATGTTGTGTATGTTATGTCAGCGTGTTAGGGAGAATTCTCAATATGTGCTAATTTCCCTTACCTTTTGAGACCCCCAGCAACTTTGCTGGATTTCTAGGATTTTCTTTGTTTACCTGGGAAGAGTGAGCTCCCTCCCTCCCCCCCCCCCCCCAACTCTTCCTTGGATTTTGAACTGCGTTTTAGTTTTGTGTTCTTTGGTTATGGAGTTTTAACACAACTCACAGCACCTTCAGTGCAGTGGCACAGGGATGTCTTTTAGACTTCCCAAGGTTTAAATACCTTCTCTGGGACTGACTACTGTCTCCCAGAGCATATAAAGTGAAATTGACTTTACTAGTCACTTTAAAAGTACTGCCCCAGCACACACTATCTTACTATAGAGTGCTGGAGGGGTTGCCTAGCTTTCCTCGAGTCACAACACCCATGTAACAGTCAAATGTTACCCTTGCCTACTTTAAATGGCTGCTGGCAGTGGTTTAGGTCAAACTACCATGATTTTTCCCAACTGCTAACAACGGTAACTTTAATAAAAAATAAAAGAAAATCGGGTCAGCCATGTTTTGCAATATGGCACCGCAGACCCATCTGTAAAAACACTGGTCATCTCTCCCCCCTCCCCTGCCCCCCCCCCCTGTCCCGCCCCGCCCCCCCCTGTCCCGCCCCGCCCCCGCCCGCCCCCCCTGCCCCTCCCCCCTCCCCCTTCCCCGCCCCTGCGCCCCCGCCCCCCCTGCCCCCTCCCCCGCCCCCCCCTGTCCCCCCCTGCCCCCTCCCCCCTGCCCCGCCCCCCCTTGCCCCCTCCCCCCTGCCCCGCCCCCCCCTTGCCACCCTGCCCCCCCCCCTCTGGTGGGCTTCAGTGTCTGGGGTGGACAGGATGTGAGGAGGTGCCCGAAACTCCCTGTGCTTAGTCTCCCAGGAGACCTGAATGCACTCTGGTGTGATTGGCCACCCTGCTGTGGGAGGGACAGCCAGGCTGGAATTAATGGGGGAAAACTGTTTAAAAGCACGTCTCTGGGACTTGGAAAGCAGAGTCGACCACTCGAATGAAAGAACTGAAGATGAGCTGAAGGAAGAGGACTGCTGCAACTCCTGGACGACCGGTGAAGCCCTGCTGCAGGTCCAAATTGCCTGAAACTCCATCAACAGAGAAGCCATTCAAGGTTAACCTCTTCCCTTGAGTTTGGTGGGAACAACCAGCTCACAAGCCACCTGGACACTCTCCTATTTTGGTCAAATTGTCATCAGAGTGCTGTTGAAAACCGGATAGCCAGAGGGAAGGAAACCAGCTTGTGTACTTTAAGGCACTCGCACCTTAAATCAACATCTTGCTGAAGCTTGTGGCCTCATCCCTGGGCAGTGCAGGAACCTCCTGACGTCCTCCTTGTCCCCACGACTGAAGCTCAGGAAGAGTGAGATCTGCTCAAACTGCCATGAACAACTGCCTCAGCTACAGCTCTTCTTCATTGACAAGGTACTGTGCAAAAGCGGTCCGGAAATCTTTTCGCCCATCGAGTACATTCGTGGAATGTCTCTTCTTTGAAGGCCTGTCCTTCCCTAAACATTCGTCAAACATTTCGCCTAGCCAAATTCTTTTAAAATCTGTGGCAAAGACTTGACCGTTTACTACCAGAACTGCGCTATCCTATACAAAGACTCTGACCCATTGACTTTTGGCCCAGGCCTATTGATAAGAATTGCTGGTTGTAGTCAACTGAACCCTTTGCCCTGCCTATGAATGTATTTGGGCTGCCTTTCTTACAACGTTGTCTTTTTATCCCCTTTAAAAGTAACTGAAGTGCCATTTTGCTCCCACTTCAGGGGAGCTGAACATGTTCAGTAACATATTGTTGGTGCATTATAGTTTAGTAGTGTGTGATATTGAGCTGCTCTTGCTAGTGGAATGTTTTCCAACTGACTGTGTGAATAAGTGTATATTCTTTTACCAAGAAACCTTGAATCTGTGTATATTTGAATCACTGTATTTGTTGGACCTTTGTGTAACTTGTTCTACTGCTCACTTTACTCTTGAGATAAGTCTGGCTGCTCAGCCAGTGCTACCACTTTACTGTGTAGTACAGGCTTGTACCAAAGGTTAAATTGTGCTTACACTTGTAGTCTTAATTGCATGTGTGTTCCCAAAGGGTACTGCATGTGATTCTGCCTAACACAACGCTACTATACCTACAGGCCTGTTTTAGGCGCATTATGAATACAAATAAATAAGTGCCTTAACGCAAACCACCAAGCTCATTGACAGGAGAGTCTGGGAACAAAGGTAGCTACAAAAGGGGGTTACAAAGGACGTTGGGTATACACTTCTCCACAGGGCTAGAACCCAAGCACTTTGATGTCTCATCCAGCCTATCATACACCTTGTATGGTACACCACAACTATTTGAATTGTTGTTCAGCGCTGTTCCTACGCAGAGGGTCCCAGAGTACCTTCGAAGGTTCAAAATGTGCTACAGATGGGAAGTGAAACCGCAGTTTCCATATGTTTTTCATGTTGTTGTATTCGGCTAGATAGTAGATTGCAGGACGATGGAAGCCGAATTAAGTGTGGGGAAACATGGAGGCTTTTTCGGAAGGTGGTGATGGACGATGCAGTGCAGATGTAAAGAGGTAGGGTGTTCCATGCTCTGGATAACATATTGCTTTTGTCTGCATGTTAGTTTGCAGAGTGGAATGTGTAGAAGATGCTTCTAGCGTGCCTGGTGTTGCGTCCCTGATAAACTGCATCTCATTTTACGAAGAAGTCAGTATAGTCGTAGGGTGCACTTTTTTACAACAGCAGCTTTCCCGGGGGTGTGTTGGTATGTTACTTTGCATTTATATAGCGCTCTATATATCATTGTATGATCTCAAAGCACCGGTAGGTTGAACGTGAAATGTGATTTGGAAGTCATTAGCCCTGTTAAGAAAGATGATAAACCCAAATCTAGAACCAGCGTATGAAATACTCGCACCCAATCATAGCCGACCGTATGTGGGAACACTTTCGAAATGGGCAAAAGACCTAAAGGCAATTATGCACGCGGCGGAAATAAATTGTGAGATGCTGATGGCTCGACCACAAATTGCAAAAAGAAAACCAAGAATGGGCGTGGATTCAAACCTTGCAATATTTGAAAGCTTGCCAACTACCTGGGACCGCAGTCCAGGTCAGTAGAGAGAGAGAGAAAGAGTTGAAGAAATGACAAGAAGCCGTAGCGGATACATCCCAAAGACGAGCCTGGGGAATCAGCCCATGCGGAAGGAAGGTACCAGGGCGATTCTGAGAAGGGGAGGCTACGGGGATCTGACTGTCACGTTGACTATGGAAAGTTGAGAACGCAAGAACCCGTATGTGAGGAGAACCCAGGAGGGTCAGAAATGATAACTATTGCTCAACATTGGCAGTCTGTGAGGGAAGAAAAAAAAAAAGACAAGCGAGTTAACTCAGAGTTTACCTGGTCAAGTTCAGAGACATTTAGGAGGAGAACAAAGAAAGGTCCCAGAAGGAGTGGCCTCAGATATCTGATAAGTAAACCAATATTAAGAGTGTGAAATACCTAACATCTTTTTTTATTGGAACATTTAGTTTATTACAAACTTTTATTACAAAACATTTACAAAAATCATCCAAAAGGAAAATTCCTCTATGTCTGTATCCCACCCGTGTCAGCTAATTTTCTACTTCTTTAATCAACTTTCCCACCATTTCCACACATGATGGCGTCAACAAAATTTATGACTGAGCATGACATATGCACTGAACTCCCACTTATTATTCGGAACCACCAGTCGTCCATATCCATGTTTTTAGAAGCAAACTGTTCCAAATGCAGAGTTCAAGTCTTTAAGCATATGACATTCTGTGATTAAATGCCTTATCGATTCTATTTCAGACCCACAGTATCTACATACATTGTCCTTCGTGGTCTGATCATGTCTCATTAATAGCATTTCTTTTGTTTTAATGGCATTCAAACGCAGGCGAAGAAAGCCATCACGATGGTGTCGTGACGGGAATTGCAACAAATACCTCAGCATTACGTTCAATTTATTCTTGGTAGGACAAAATTTTGGGGTAGTTGGCAAGCTTTCAAATATTGCAAGGTTTTGAATCCACACCCATTCTTGGTTTTCTTTTTGCAATTTGTGGTCGAGCCATCAGCATCTCACAATTTATTTCCGCCGCGTGCATAATTGCCTTTAGGTCTTTTGCCCATTTCGAAAGTGTTCCCACATATGGTCGGCTATGATTGGGTGTGAGTATTTCATACGCTGGTTCTAGATTTGGGTTTATCATCTTTCTTAACAGGGCTAATGACTTCCAAGTCACATTTACATGAAGTGCATCTAATGCCAATTCATGTCTGATAACTGATCAATATATATTTTGGCAGTTTTAATACTCGCCTCCAAAATAGCCCTTCCAATTTTGCCCAAATTCTGTAGTCTACGTTCCACCCTGCTTCAGCACCAAAGGTGATGGCCGGTATTACCTTTTGTAGGTAAAACGTCCGTTCTGATGTTAATGTGAATCTTCCATATAGATTATGGATTCGTGCACCTTGTATGGCTAAGGTTTTGGTTCGATGTACAATATCTTGTACCCAACTCCATTCGCATATCGATTTGCTGACCGTAACGCCCAAGTATCTGATTTCCGCTATTTCTGAGATGGGTATGTTTTCAATCCTCCAACGAAAGTTTTTATTTGACACCTTTTACTGATCCAATTTGCACGACTTTTGTTTTGCTGACGTTTATTTTTAACTCATTATGGTTCATGTAAAGTTGGAGCTTTGTCAATAATCGTTGGAGTTCAATCTGTGTTTTATCCATCAGGACTAAATTGTCAGCGTACGTAATTGAATTGTTGCCCATTTATCATAGGAGGAAAACATTTCACATCACTCAATGCAGCAGGTGCGTCGGCAATGAACAATTTGAACAAACATGCAGCAACTGGGCAGCCTTGTTTTACGCCCTTTTTCGTCATCATTGATTCAGATAGTTGTCCTTTTTCGTTTATTCTTATTTGAATTGTTGTCATTGTACGTAGGACCTTTATAGGTTGTAAGAGACCTTACGGACAATCCCAATTTTTTAATTTCTGCTACAGCATTTCTCTGTTGATTGTATTGAATGCTTGGTGCATGTCAATATATACTATAAAAAGCTTTGTTTTTTTTTTCTCCGATGGCATCCAGTTTTAGAATGTTTACCAATGTCAAGTTGATTTCAGTCCCTCAGTAATTTTTTTTCTTGTTTGCCCATGCTGTTAATTACCATTGTAGGAAGTTCGCAAAAATCTTTCCAATCGACTCGGTTAGATTTGCCCCTTTCCCAGCTCCTTGAATTCCCAACATGTTTTGATTTACAACACAGTCTCGCAGATGCAAGGATGGTTTTAACTTGGAACGGTTCTGGGGGCCGAGGTCGGCCATGTAATCAATCTTACCTCGGTGTGCGTCTGTGGACTCCTGCTGGAACTCCTCCAGATATAGGTTTGTTGGCTCAGTCCAGGGTCCGTATCCTGTTGCCAGATCTGTGCATCCAAGCGTTATCGCCACTCAGAGCCAGACAGCAGCAAAACAGTACTAGTACATACAAAATGCACCGCCCTTTACTCCGTGGCCGGGCTTAACGCTGCAAGGGTGATAGTGTCTGCTCTTTCAAGTGGATAGAAGTCACGTGACTGAACATGTGCCCGCCGGCAGGCTCCGCCCCCTCCTGGGAACGAGCGTAATGCACCAATTGCCAACATTACAAGTCTTTAAACATAAAAGGAAAAAAAGAGACGGGAAAAATTGCCACAAGGAAAAAAGGATATCCGGTTTATAGAGATTGATGCCTCCACTCTATATCAAGGTGCAAAGGTTAATTTGTGAGAGCAGCAATAAGAGGAAAAATGCAGAGTCGAGTGCAGTCCTCGGCAGTCTTTCATTGCTGCTAATCGTGTGGGTGGTCCCACTTAACGTCCATCTGTAGCGCAGAGTTGAGCGCAGTCCTCAGCAGTCGACGAAAACGAGGGGCCCCCGCTACTCCCGATACGGAGACGGCTGGGACCCTGGTGCCAGTAAAGAACTTGCCTTCCGTCGCAGAAACAGGCAGGCACTGTCTGAGAAGTCACAGCACTCAACTAGAAAACAGATCACCAGTCAGGAGAGGTAAGACCTCGCCGCCTCAGCTGCTACCAGAGACAACTTTCCTGACCAGTTTGTTCGCACGCCAGTTTTTTCACTGTCTCTTCAGCGACCCCTAGCGTGCTCAACAAGATCGGGTGCTATCGAAAATGCCTCCAATTTCGACAACAATTTACCTCACGGAAAGTGGCTTCCCGCACCAACTGTGGAAGTCTTAAATGGTGTCGGCGAGGCTTTAGGCCTGCCGCCTGTACCTTCCATGGTCGACGCCGATGGGCTAGTGACATCTTCATCAGCGTCGGCCCCTCTTGAAATGTCCTCATCTACTGACTCCTGTACCCGCCCATGGCGAGTGGAGTTTTAACCAAGGCCATCAAATGACAGCCTCGGTTGGACCCTGATCTGGTGGAGTGGAGGAATGTCGGGAGTGGAGTTCCGATTGCCATGAGCAAGGATTCAGACCACGAACAACAAACCTGTGAAAAGAGGAAATCTTGGCACCGAACCAAGATTTTACTGACCCACCTCACAGGGGGCCGAATCTTACTGTGACAAAATCTCAATTGGATTCTACTCATGAAACAGATGAAGCCGTAAGGTTACCCGTCGTTCCGGGCAGTCTTTACTTCAACACAACTGCCCAGGTCCCCGCGGACCCGGTGGCAGTGCCAAACGTTAACTTTCAAAAACCTGAACTATGAGAAAAAAACGAGATGTACCTCCAAATCCAGTCACCTCAGATCTAGAAGTTTTAAAATCCAACGTAGAACAGGATCCACAAGACGAAGTTCACATAATCAGTGGCAGAAGTAATGACTGCCCGAACGACGACCGTTTGTGGCCATCTGCAGAGCAGCCTACTCCTAAAAAATCATCTGTGTCTACACGAAAAAAAATAGCTTACAAAAAAAAAAAAAAAAAAAAAAAAAAAAAAAAAGGAGGAAAGGGAAAAATCACACGTGGTTTCGAACATCGAAAAGCATGACACCCAAGAAGTAAAGAATGACGCATTTAAAGTCCTGATAAGAAAACTTGGATCCAATAAGAAAACTGAACCCGGAAAGAAATCTTACCCAATCCATTGATTTCAATCGCTTTAAAGGATTTTTTTCAAAAAGCAATATAAGCGCAAACTAGATAGACACTGAATTGTCTGACGCAGAAATACCGGAGGCAATTCAAGTAACACCCCCAATAAAGTCAAGGAAAACAGACAGCAACCCCAACAATCAAGGCGTTCTTTCTCCATCATTGCTGTGTCAAAGTCCAACTTTAAGTTTTTCCCCATCTGGCCTTCAATTAGCGAAAAAAGTTGGTAATACCCCGACACAATTTATCAAACAACTGGACAAGGTCCTAAATGAACAAACATGCCCAGTTGGCAAAAAGGAAAAAGAGGTCCTTCTGTTCCTCCCATGCTCTGTAACCAACCGTGCAAGAGGTGAGGCCATACTATCAGCCTTCCTGACCCTTTTGCCTGAAAGTGACACTACAGACTGCAACAACTGCCATGCATGGGCTAAAGTCCACTTCCATCAACCTGAACTAGAAAGAAACTCAACCAGTATGGTTCACGAAGCCTCAGGTCACAGTCTAGGAAATTCAGGAGTGAAGAACCTACCACCATTGCAAATGCTGGACCTAGAGGCAAACCACTTGGTTGAAGTGTCAGTTCCTTACTCTCCTTCACCCAATCGCTGTGCATCTGCCACCCGGACCCCGCCAAAAAACAGGACTAAGTGAAATACCTTCAGAAACACAAAAAGACTCGCCAAACAAGAAATCAGACCTTCTGATAGTAATGTCAGCAATAACAAATCGCCTTCGCCCCGTTCGGTAAGCTTTACGAAGCAATCAACGACTTACTCAATGAAAGACCACACAACAGTGATTGCCATGATGCATTCGAAACTCATCTTTGTTGAAGGCTATATAACAGCAATGGAGACTAAGAATACTGAACAGCAAGCCCTATGGGAATCAAAACTTGCTCTACTTGAAGCCAAACTAAAAACTAAACGTTAAAAGTGTGACTTCACCAGTCCAAGCAAACAGAATCGAAAAAGAAACGCAAACACCTCCAGACAATCGGCAAACACCTCTGTCTCGAAATGGCCCCGATTTTCAACAAAACCATTCGGAGGGTGACTCGAGCAACGAATCCTCCGTCTACTTCGGTCACATCAGGATCCAAGACCACTCTGAAACAAGAACCGCGTATAATGCATAAAGTTGCATTGCAACTAGCCAGAACGGCCAGCTAGCTGTAACCAACATGAACAACCTGACAGTTCAATCTTCTGCCAAAGAACCCACTCTAAAAACATCTACTAAATTCGTTGGCCAGCGAGAAAACAGTGCGGTCGACCAAGTGGTGGTGGATCTTGTCAAATCACCTAGGTCAGTTGACTACTTTCTGGTGTCCAGTGCCTTGGATTTAATTCAACATTGGGATCCAGAAACTGCCAGACAAAGCCGCTGTAGGTCCCATAACCTTTCGGTTAACACCAGTAACTAGCAACAAAGATATTACTCGTTCACCAGTCCATAGCTCTCTTCGAACTAAGCCTACACCCTGTCATCGCAATGACCGAGACGTACCAAAAAACGATTTGCAATCAGTCTGTCAGCCAACCTTAAGTCATGAGGTCTTCAAATCGCCAGACCCTCCGCATGCAGAGGGACAGCAGAAGCCCCATCGTATGGTCATTCACTCCACTCACGATTAAACATCGCAAACAAACAAGGGAAACTTGCTTCTTTGAAATAGAGCAATCATCGAGTAAAGACAGTTATATGGTCCTCAATAGTAAATGAATACTCAAAATGCTAGGCAAAATTGGTAAGCTGCGATCACTAAACTCAGAAGATTTCATATTAAAATGAGCCATACCACAGAGCAGAAAGCAAAAGCATACTTGCATATTAAAGATGCTGCACTACGAGACGTCCCACAAGAAGTGTTTAGAGAACAAGCACTCAGGCTTTCTCCTTTCTGAGCTGTGGGGGTCGTATGAGGAGACTCAAAAACCACACAGGGTTCGTGACAGACTGACAAAAAAAACAAAAAAATCATTGCTATATATCACAAACTGAAGATCTTTACAACCACAAGCGACGGGAGACGAATTTGGGATCCTGGGAAGCAAACCATAACAGATCAAATAGATTCGGAATTTGTCAAACGCCCATGGCTCACAAGTTCCCAAGTGACATTGCCTCATTGGGAACAATCAGAGGTAACAAAAGAGACCGTGCAGTTCGACACCAGGAACAAAGCACCCAAAAGGAATACTGAGACAAGTGGCGAGAAAAAACCCAGAGGGGGCCTATGAAGTGGTTGCAAGCAGCCGTAAACACGAAATCCGGAAGATAGCAACGACAAATCAGTGTTCGTGCCACCCCAACAGGAACTGGAAGGGGTCTTTAAAAAAGTTTTAAGCATGGGCTTGTGAAACACCAGAGGCCACGTCCACTTGACAAACCCAGAAAACCAAGACTTGGGGGCCTGTGACATCTTGCGTCTCCATTGAGATATCACCTGCATCAAAGGGCATGTTTGGTCGTCCATCCTCCGGTTTATTGCTAGCAGTTTGTTCGGGCTCGGGGATTAGGGTCATCAAAAAGCTAGTCGAATCCTACAGAATCCTGGCAGTTTCAACATCATGGTCCCACCAAGAGCCAACTATGGATCACAAGGCAGTTAGCCACCATCAATCTATACTGGAACCCACAGAAAACAACCGCAAAATGGTGTGCTTCGGTGGCAGAGGTAACCGTCGAAATTTATGTTGAGCAAGAAGTTACCCACATAATCATATGCAGCGATTTAAACGCCAAATGCAAGGACTCTGCTATTAACACCAACAGACATTCCACCTGCTCCTCAGCGGGAGAAAGAGGAACGGCATGGTTGAAACTAATGAACTCTCAAAACTTCCACAAAGTGGCATGGCTGAAAGCCTGCCAACCTGTGGTACCCCCGTGGGAATGTGAAAATTCTAAAAACAACTCTTGACTAATTACCCATGGATTGCTTTCACACGTAGCGACATTTGAAGTTAACTAAAGAAAGCGACCACAACTTGCTGACAATGTCTTGGTCTACCACTTGTCCCCAGAAAAAGAAAAAAAAAAATGAATATTGAAGCAAACTGCCAACTAACACGCCTTCGTTTGACAGCATCAAATATAACAGACCTAACAGAAAAATACAGAAGAGCAACATCGGGCGAACCAGCTCAAAAAGAGTCAGTAAGACCCAATTACTTGCCCCTTCAGTCGAAATACAAAGTGGGGATGACTGGAGGACAGAAAGGCCCTACCCAGACCAGCCATGTGTACGACAAGGGCGTGGTAGCAAAATGTAGTACTTTGAGAAAACTGAAAAGAATCACCATAAGAGGCATGGTTCGCTTTTCACCATGAGACAAAGAAATATAAAATTATGGTTAAAAAACCTACCAAACGACAGAGGAGATGTTCAGTACCCTGAGGAATGGAGTAAGATCTTTGCTCAATGCGGGAAAATAAAGTTAATCCCGAACTCAAGCAGTTGTCCCGATTTTTAAGAGGGGCAACAGAATATCCTGTCAATTACCGCCCAATCGCCCTCTTAGACATCATTGGAAAGATATACGCAACCCTACTCAAACATTTTCAGAACTGGGCAAAAACCACAGTTCAGATCCTTTCCAAATGGGCTTTCCAAAAAATGCAAGTAAGGCGGTGAACATTCTACTTCTGAACATAATAAAATCAAACATTAAGAAAGGCGCCCCAAGAGTCTTCCTATCCTTTGTAGATCTGTCTCAGGCATTTGATAAAGTGGACGACTGTAACTTAGGACAAAACTGAAAACATGGCACTGTCCATCAATTTTGGAGCCGATGATCGCTCTTCACGCGAATACCAAACTACGTGTGCGCTTGAGTCGTCAAGGACTACTGTCAAATGAAAATTCTTCGGAACGTGGAGTAAAACAAGGTTGCCCTCTAGCACCAGTCCTTTTCAGCGCCTTTCTGGGAGATTACAAAGACACAGAAGCAAAGACGAGATCGTTTTCCTCCAAAAATAGGCAAAGGGGCCGCCTTGCATATTTTATACGCCGATGATCTGATTAGATCAAACCCATATTGGTTTGCAACGCCTCGTGCAATACATAGAGGCGAACAACCTTGAAATTAACAAATCAAAGACAAAAATTCTGGTTTTGGAAAAACATCCTCAAAAGAAACTAAACTGGTTTTTGGACAACACCAAAATCGAAATCGCGACTCATTTCAAATTCTTGGGAGTCTTGATTGACGGCTCTTGCAAAGGAGGTGAAAATGCTGCAGGTGGGAAAAAACAAGAAACCTTACAGCCCAAACCAGAGCCATTGATAAAAAATATGGAAGATTTTCATTACTTCCGGCAATCCAATTTTACAAGGCCAAAGTGATTCCTTCTTTGATTTATGGGAAGGCCGCTACTTTAAACATACCAAGCTCACTGTGGCCAAAACTGGAAGGCCATTTGTGGAAATCATTTTTGAGGAGTGCCTAAATCTACCTCAATGGCAGCAATTAGGCATGAACTCAGCCTCTTCTCTCTTGCAGCAACAGTGGAGCAGAGTACTATGCAACTGTTCAGGAAACCCGGTTACCAGACAGTTTCCCAGTATATCAGTTGATCGCTGAAGATATCAAAAGTGGTCAATTCAAAATACTAAACACATGGTCGACAGCCCAACAAGGCTAATTGAGTGACATAGCCTGCACCGAAGAGGATTTGAAAATGAATCCACAAAGCGTCGAATCCAAAATGGAAAACCAAGACTGGATTGCTACAATTGAGAAAGCAGAATCTAAAACTCTTAAAACATCTTCCAACGACCTTTAACAAAGTAAAAGTCCCTTTGACATACTGTATTAATTTTCCAGACTAACGGTTGAGGAAACTTTCATGAGAGCTCACCTGAATCTACTATTAACACAGCATGTTTGCCATCAGACTATCTACCAACTTCAACGAGTGCAGACTATGTGAGTCACAAAATCAAACAAACTTGAAGACCTCTCCTGATGGCGTGCCCACAAATGAGACAAGAGAGCCGCTTATCTGATGCCTCTGTGTAGGTTCCACCATTGTAGAAGAATAATTATGGTGGAACCGCTTGATAGCAGGGGAAAACACAAGACAGACCATAGCGACGGAAAAGCTGCTCGATATTGCCTTAAACAATATCAAATCCAGACTAAATCCGTCAGAAGAATGTCTCTTGTAAATGTTCTTCCATCTTTGTTCTTTGATGTACACCGTATTTTTCGTTTTCCAAGAGCTCTTCTTGAAGACCTTGTAAAAATCTGATTATACACAAGTAAATAAAAAAATAAAAATATTATATATTAACTTTGTGCCCAACAGAACTATATAGTTTGGAAAACCCTGAAACAAAGCCTGGAGAAATACAGCTAAACGGAAGATACCGAGTTGGTATTAAATTTAGTGGTAGGGCCGCATTTAACACCAACCATAACATCCTCATAAAGAGATTGGAGGAAATCAGGACCATCTACACAGCGCTGCTCTGGATTAATCCAGTCTACAAGAAAAGCAATATGCATTAAACCATTCAAATTTGCAACGCGAGACACCACCTGCGGACAACTACAAGGATCCTTGTTATCTCCACTCCTCTTAAACATCTATACAACGCCACTAAACCACCTTATCAAAAGACACGTCTTCATCGGCTACAACTACACAGAAAATACTCAAAATATCTACAAACTCAGCAATAAACAAGACGGGAATACAATGCTAAGAGAGAACTCTACCAAGAGACAGCCTCAACCAACTCTACCAAGAGACTGTTACGCTCACCTGATACCCCCCGGAGGTGTCTGGAAGGCTCCGAGATCTGGAACCCTGGATGCCCAGTGCTGAATAATGAATCTGCAATTACAGAAGGGAGGATTTGTGATAACTGTCTCTAATGTGTGAATCTCCCACCTCCCTCTGACCGATTCCCTTCCCACTGGGTTCTTTTCTCACCTTAGTTATTTGTAGGGTGAGCAATCCGTCCTGCATTTCTTGTGCAGGGGTGCTTGACGTTTGTTGGCGAGCTGCCCGAGTTGCTTCACTGGTGCAGTATGCCTTCCTTGGGCCCAGGCCTGCTGTGACCCCGAATCTGCTGGTAGGCAGGTAGGTTAATTGTAAGTCTTTGCTCTGTTTATGGTGGGAATTGGTTAATATCTTTATCTCCTTTTCAGGTGCGAAGGTCTTGATGCTGGCGTGCCGGATGGAGAGGCACGTTTCTAGGTAAGAGAAAGCGCAAAGTGCAGCGCCTTTGTCTTTTAAAGCTAACCTGTGTTATCTTCTCCTCACAGGCCGATGTGGTGCTGTGAGTGGATGAGCGGATGAAAAACAGGCCCCCAGAATCCGTTAAGGTAAGTTCAGCGATGTGCAATTATTTGATATTGAAAGCGAACCTGAATGTCTCTTTTCCTTTGCAGATGTTGCTGTGGTGCTCTGGATGAAGCGTGGCCTAGCGTGATGGAATTCAGGTAAGACTGTTGGAACTCGATTTGGAAGCACACGTTCTAATATTGTTTTTCCCCTTTCTCGTTATTGTAGGTCGCAATGTTCAAACGACAGCTGTGGTAGCGGTTCGCAGGAAGTCCTTAAGCTAGTACTCACAGGTGAGTGATGTTTCTTCTTCCCTCGGTTTCCACAGATTGCAGCCCAGTTGAGATGCTGGATGGTGTATTCTCAGGTAAAACAGAATAATCATTTTCTTGTTCTTGCAGGATTACAGGAAGATGCTGAAGACCAGGAGCGGGTCCCCTTACCTCCTGACATGGAAGAGATTTATAGATGACATTTGCGGCATATGGTGTGGCACACGTGCAGAATTGGACCTGTTTTTTGAGTACATCAATTCAATACATCCTCGTATCAAGTTCACCGTGGAAGTCGGTAATCCATATCTCCACTTCCTGGATGTTAATTTGAGAATTAGTAAGAACGTAGTCGCTACATCCATATATCAAACCAACTGATGCAAACAACCTGCTACATTACTCTAGCTTTCACCCCAGAGCTATGCTCCAAAGCTTACCGTATAGCCAAATCCTAAGGCTTAAGAGGATCATTTCTGATCCAGAAGTTCAAACACAGGAATGCAACAACCTGGTGGATGAATTTGAGAATAGAGGCTATCCTCAAGATGTTTTGGAAATTGCTAAAAACAGAGCATCAAAGATTACACGCACCGATTTGTTAAAAACAAAACAAAGTGGTAAGGACACACCGTTGTTATTTATATCGAAATTCTCAAGAGTTTTCAAATCGCTTTCTGGGATCATCCATGCACCCTCATATTATTCCAGGCCATATTATCATAAGAGTCTAGAGAGACTATTTTAGCCTCATACCTATTCTTGACTAATAGCACTAAGGGAAAACAACCCATGTCCCATGAAGTGGGGTGTGACGTTTCCTTACATCCGTCTAATGTGAATCTTAGGGTTTGTTTTAATTTAACTTTGTTCGAATGATCCCTGATATTTGTCACTTATGTTCAATATATGGGTCGTTATACACAATGAAATCTGGTATTGATAAATTCATTTTTTCACCAATGTATGATTAATCTAATGGTTTTACTTTTCATAGACCGGGAGACTCTCCTCCCAAATGAGGACCCAATAGAATACGTTGTCTTGTAAATCTTTTCCTATAGAGGATAAGCAGGAAACCGTGGTTAGAGATGTGTCCGACTTAATTGGGCCACTGAAGGAAAGCCTGAATCAAATAAGAAACGGGGAGAGGTGCCCAGATCTAAACTGATGGATCCCAATCGGTAGGAACCCGCAGAGGTGGTTAATTGCAGCACACTGAAAAGCTTACTAGAGGGAACGATAGAGCCCTCTGGGGGACCCACTATTCTACACACATCTTAGGGAGGGGCACGCCTATCACACCAATACACGACAGGGGAATGGATATGCGCAACAGTCAATCAAAACAGACAGTGCAGGATAACAGACCTTTGACAAATATCCCTACTGATTTTTTAAAAAAAATAAACTCAGCATACACCTCTCAAACTCTCAACTAAACACAACCTCTGTGGCACAACAAACTGCATGTACTTCAATACACCACAACAACAAAAACCACACATAGCCTAGCACAACAGCACATTACAGCTACAACCCGAAATATACTCCTACGCTCAGCGAACGGGGTCACTGAAGCTGCCACCAGCACATCCCAGCTCTCTTCCTCCTTTTCCTTGGAGTCCTGCTAACTTATCCTCCACACCACACTCTTGATTTTCAGAGGTGCCAAGTAACCATGCAAGTGGCGACAGTCTGCGGTATAAGAACCAATAACATAGATCCTTGATGGACCCCCATATTTAACAGAGGTGGGTTGTATCATCAATAAGGGGGCAAAGAGGTAAGATGTAAACCATTAGTGCCCGAGCGCTTCATATCGTGGGAAAGGATGAAGACAATTGTGTGCTCGATGGTGTTGAAGGCTGCAGAGAAGGGAGTGGCTTCTTATTTGTAACTCCATTTCTCCAGCGTAGGTATCTTTCATGGATTCATATGCTGTGAATATCACGTCGTCAGGCTGGGAATCCCTGGTTATTTTGATTTAGTACTTTTCCTGTGGAAAACCTGCGACGCCTTTAGTGTCCATCAGCATTGTGGCTGCTTTTTGTCTTCACCAATAGGACGTCAAGTGTATAGCCCCGCCCCAGCAGCTTCCCTCAGATTTTAACCACTCCAGCTGAAGGACCACCCCCTGTAGAGGATGTTTGCATGGAGGGGGCGGCTTGAGGGCGGATGTGAATCCATGAAAGATACCAACAATGGAGAAATTGAGTGACAGGTAAGAAAACTAACTACTCTCTTCTCCAGCATTGGATCTTCATGGATTCACATGCTGTGAACAGATTTTATAGCAGTATACATGTCCGGGGGAGGAGAAAGAAAAAAAAAAAAAAAAGGCAAACAAAGATTTGAAACATTTGCATTTTTACGCGCATGCCAGAAGTATACATACACAGTTTAAAAACCCCAGAAGCTGCGGGGATTACCTTACTGGAACAGCCGTTGAAGGACTGCTCATCCCATCTGCACGTCTTCCGTGTGCTGTTGTTGCAGGCAGTAGTGCCTAGTGAATGTGTGAGGCACTGCCCATGTTGAGGCCTGGCAAATGTCCTTGATGGGCACTCCAAACCAGAGAGCTGCCGAGGCTGCTGTGGCTCTAGTAGAATGTGACCTGGCTGTAGTCTGCAGTGGCCTGTTGGCCACTGTATGGCAGAAGGAAATCGCTGAGGATTTCCACCTTGCGATGCCTTGTTTTGTGATGGCTTTACCTTTGTTCAAGGGCCCAAAATATAATAAAAGCAGTCTCCCCGCTCTAAAGTATTTTGTCCGGTCCAGGTAGTACTTCTAACATCCAGGGAGTGCAATACTCTCTCCGTTGGGGAGCTGGCGTTGTGAAAGAATGTAGGTAAGGGCGATAGTTGCATTCTTGTTGAATTCAGATGGTACTTTCAGGATAAGTTGACGATTGGATTACTTTGCCCTTCACAAATCGGAGGTACAGAGGGTCCACCACTAGGGCCTGTAGTTCAGAGACTCGTCTGGAGGATGTAATGGCGATAAGGAATGCCAGTTACAAACTTGATGTGCACCAAAGAGAGGTTCAAAAGGGGAGTTTCATGAGGGCACCTAGAACTAAATTTAGGCTCCAAACCAGTGGAATTCTTTTCTTCACTGGAAAGACACGAAAAAAGACCCTTTAGGAAGTGCTTAAGTAGTCTGTCGCTTTACTGAGGGAGTCTCTTTTCCTGGTGAACCTGGAGATTTCTGCCAGGTGTACTTTTATGGAGATTACAAGACCTTCGTTTGCCAGCTTCAGTAGATAGGGAAGAACCTGTTGTGGCCATATGGTCAGTGGTAGAAGGTTGGACTGCTGTGAAGACCATGCGCAGAACCTTTTCTGCTTCTAGGAGCGGTTAGTGGAAGGCGCCCCGCCTGCCGCTGGCATGCGCTGGCAGTCCTGCAGGAGGTCTAGGTGGCCAACTTCGGCATGATCTGGATCCACGCTGTCAGATTGAAGGAGTCTGGGTCGTGGTGCAGAATTGCATCGTTGTTCTGTGACAGGAGGTTGGTGTAAGACCCCAGATGTATTGGGTCGTCTGCTGATAGAGGTCCGAGAACCAGGTCTGTCTGGGCCAGTACGCTCCGACCAGGATTGTCTTGCAATGGTACCTGCGGATCATCTGGATGGTCTTCCTGATCAGCAGGAATGGAGGGAACGCATATGCGAAGATGCCGCCCCATGGGAAAGAGAATGCGTCCCCCGAGAGCTGTGGCGTAGTAACCTGCTCGCAAAATTCTTTGCATCGTTTGCTGCACTTTGTGGCGAATAGGTCCAGAGGAGGCTGGCCCCACGCTGAGAAGATCATTTATTTGGTTGTTGTGAAGGCGCCATTCGTGGGACTGCGTAGAGTACCTGCCTGTTGTGTATCCCTGGAAGGTGGAATGCTTGCAGAGCGATGTTGGACCAGTGCCAAATAGCCTGAGATTCCTGAGACAAAGTGTTGGACCTTGTTCCGCCTTACTTGTGCAGGTAAAACATTGTGGCGTTACGGTCCGCGAGGATCCGCACTACTGAATTTTTGATCAGGGGAAGAAAAGACTTTACTGCCCAATGGACCGCTTGCAGCTCCAGGACATGTACGTCTAGGGTCGATTCTTCGGGAGTCCACAGGCCTTGGATCTGATGTTTGCCTAGTTGAGCTCCCCAACCCGCCATGGAAGTACTGGTCACGATAGTGAGTTGGTTCTACTACTGGCATCCCTTTGGAGAAGTTATCGCCGCAGACTATTTCAGTGACTTTGAGAGAGCTGGGGTGATTGTTATCTTGTCTCCCCGGGAACCTTGTGTCTAGGACCATCTAGTAGCTTAAAAAAAAAATATATAATAATAGCTGTATTGGTCGCATGTGTAGATTGCAATTGGGTATTAGTGGAATGCAGGACGACATGGTCCCTCTAGTAGAGCCATCCATTTGCGCACCGTGATTAGTTTGTTCAGGATGAAAGAGCGTGACTGGGTTATTATTTTTTGCACTCTGTAGGCTGAGGGTCTGACTAGTCCCTGTCCAGTGAGAGAATGTGCACCCAGGAACACCAAACATTTTGATGGCACCATGCAAGTTTTGGCGTACTGGACTGAAAATCAAGAGTTTGTTTGTCTCAGCAAAGCCGCGGTTTAACGTGTTGGGCTTCGGACCAACCTGTCGTCCAGGTATGGGTAGAAGTGGTGGCCCCGTTTTCTGAGGATAGCTGCCACTGGTGCTAGGCATTTGGTGAAAGTCCTGGGGGCTTGTTGGGCAGAATCCTGTGCAGTGCCCTTAGGGACCACTACACACAATTAAGACTACAGGTGGCAATACAAGTTTTACCTTTGGTACAAGCCTGTACTACTATGTCAGAGTGGTAGCAGTGGCGGAGCAGCCAGGCTTATCTCAAGAGTATATGAGCAGTAGCAGAGATTACACAAGTGGTCCACAATTACTGTGACTCAAGCAAACACTGACTCATGGTTTCAGGTATGAAAATATAAGTACATTTATTTTTTAAACCATTTGTTATAACCACGACACTTCTATTAAATTTAAAACCACACGAAAAATGTACTACAACTAACCAATTCACTTTGTACAGTATGTCTCAAGGTAAGCACCCTGTGTTATCAACAAACCACGTTACCAGGAATACAATTGCGATCACTTTTTGACAGTTCGGTCTACTAAATAAACACGTATCCTTAACATGAAAATGCTACTGGGGAAAAAACACATTTAACACCTGAGAGACCCAGAGGGGCAAAAATCACAGGCAATATTATAGTTAGGCAGACAGAATCGAGAATCACTTGTGACAGGAGTTCAAGAGTCAAAGGGCCGGAGCCAGGGTCAAGTGACACCAGGGGCCTGTTGCCGAAGATCACACAGTCAGACAGTTCACGATTCAACTTAGCCAAGAGTACTTTGATATTGTCAATGTTCTTATAACTTTTGCTTCCGAAGGAGGGGTTCACCCAGTTTCCTCAGCAGAACACAGTACCTTATTCGAATGGTGCAGCTGGTGCCCTGGCAGTTGTCCCTGATGGTTTCCCGCAGACCCACGGTTCCTGGAGCGGGGACGTCTGAAGGGGTCTGCACCACACAGGTATGAGGCCGGCAGCAGCGACAATGAATAAAAGGTGCGCTCCTTAAAAACAGGAGAGGCTCTTCAAGTGGCTATCCGGACCACTACAGCTGTGTGCAGCGATTTCGACCACGAAGACGACCTCTGGCTGAAGATGAGCTGGTTATCCCCACCAAGCTCAAGGGAACTCCGGACTGGATCTTCTCTGGTCGACGAAGGGTAGATAGCTCAGGACTGCAGCAGAGCTTCACCGGGACAGGATAGTTGCAGCAGTCGTCATTCTCTCTTCGGTTCCTTGTAGTTCCAGTGGCGACTGACTTCTAGCCCAAGAAACCTCCCTTTTATGCGCAAAACACCCATTCACACAGCCTGGCTGTCAATCACCCAGCAGGGGGGGGGGGGTTGGGGTTGTCCAGCCTGGACAACCACCTCAGCCAATCATGGCAAAGTGTGACTTGGGTTTCCTAGGATACCCTGTGCAGGGGGCGACTACACCCCTCCCTCACATTCAGCCCACCTAGACACCCAGAGGAGGGCTTCTCTGCAGAAGCCCGCCAAAAGACGGTGAACAAAGAAGACGAACCTGGTTTGCCGCGCAAAGTAAAACACAAGAAGGACTTTAAAAAAAAGAATAAACCCGACCAGAGCCAAGAGAAAGACAATTTGGTCAAGCGGGTTTATGTTCGAGGCTAATATAATAGCCTAAAACAATACCACGTTTATCAAATATAATTGCGGTAGAAAAGTTAGGGTAGATACCACTGCCACCAGCCAAGTCTAAATGTTAAAAGAGCGAAACAATGCTCTAGGAGGTACAGAGCAAAGGGGATACGAAGTAACCCTTTCCAGTACTCCATGGAAGATGGGGTGTACTGGATCTGTGGTAGATTGACTAAGTAAAGTTAATGGCAACTGTACCCTTTTCTGGGGGATGGTAGTCAGAAAAGGAGTCGGTGGGAAGTCTCAAAGACAACCCTGTGCCACTGCACTGCGGGTGCTGTGTGACACAAAAAAAAGAAGAGGGCTACTGAAGAGTACTCCAGAGTCCACAATCACAAAAAACAGAGGAAATTCACATGGCAAAACACAGGTAAGAGTGGGGGAAAAGCTCACACTCTTACCAAGTGGAAACAAATAAACTCCAGCAAAGCTGCTGGGGGACTCACTAGGTGAGGAAAATTAGCCATGAAATGAGAATTCTCCCTAACAGGGCTGATTTGAGGCCGAACAGAAGGACTCGGAACTGGTAATGTGTAGGGAGTATGCAGCTGGTGCGCCACTCCATCCAGGGGTCTTCTGTGCATGGAGGGCGCAGCTGGTGCACCCCTCCATCCAGGGGCCTTCTGTGCATGGAGGGCGCAGCTGGTGCACACCTCCATCCAGGGGCCTTCTGTGCATGGAGGGCGCAGCTGGTGCACCCCTCCATCCAGAGGGCCTTCTTTGCATGGAGGGCGCAGCTGGTACACACCTCCAGCCAGAGGGCCTGCCGCGTAGGGAGGGTGTCACCCTCCAGCCAGAGGGCCTGCAGCATAGGGAGGGTGCCACCCTCCAGCCAGAGGGCCTGCCGCGTAGGGAGGGTGCGCGGATCTCCTCCACACACATTCCAAGAGCTTGAGCCTCGGGCTAACAACATATCTTATGGAAGGACAAGTGGCAGAGAAGACACATCTTAAAAGAGAAGAGGGGGGTTACATTGGGACTGGGTGCCCCGCCATCCTAGTGCATGCTCCAGAGAGTAAGAGGAAGGGTTGGGGTGTTTTGGGGAGGCACAGTGCAAGGCGGTAGTGCTAGATTTCCAACTGCCTGCATGGTCCCATGTGGATGGTTACCTGCTGCCATAGCGTGGAAGGTGGGGGGGGTGAGTCTGGGGGTACAGATACGTTTCTCCTGTGAGCTCTGGCGGTGGCTCTGCTAGAATACGTTTCATTTCAGTGGGCCTAGGGGTACATTGGCTTCCCACCCCCTAGCAGATTCCAGTGCCCGTCCCTAGATCACGGTCCACGGTCCCTCCTCGGTGCCCTTAGCCCGGCATCACCCCAGCATCGCCACCAGGGACCACAGAAGAGGACTTCTCCCTGGCAGACGTCTACTGTGTATCTAGATGCCAGGTGAGTAAGTGGGCAGTTCTAGTCATTCATTTAGAAATCATCTGCTGTGCCCAGTGCTGGAAATGGAAATTATTAAACTGTGATCCACCAGCGGGAGGCACGGTGGGTTTCTCAGAGCCCCCAGGCCCCTATAAACAAACACTTCTATTTCAGGCGATTCATTCATTCTTAATAACCGAAAAGTAACTCAAGAAAGGATGAGCGTTTTCTATAATGTGGCAAGCAAAGTACAAAGCAAGGAAAGCTGTACTAAAATGTTTCCTTCAGAGTACAAATCTGACAAGTATATTGAGACGGGCCCGATGAGACGAGGACCTGGGCTGCAATCCCAGCCGCAACCGAAGCGCATCTTAAACCTTATCTAGTATCTACATGCAAAGGACGCTCACGGATCCCAGAAAACCCAACCCAATGACCAGTGCTGGTTGCGTTACATCCCAACCACACCTTGAACATTAAAAGCTGCAATAAGAGGTTAGACTGATAATGCTCAAGACCAGGGGTGGCAAGTGGTCGGGCGAGGACATGGGTCCCAGAATGATCATGCACAGAGAAGTAAAGTGCTAGGGACACAAGGTGGGGGCAGAGGGCATGGCTTCGAGACAGCAATACAAGGAGCTAGTTACTGTGTGGTACACTAAAAGGGAGCGAGGTATAAAAAGGGCACAGGCCAACACTGCACCACCTCCCGAAGTAAAAAGCCAGAATAGTCTTCCTGTCCTCTCTGGCTCTTGGCCAGGAAGGTTCACCAACCTGCTCATTCAGCGTTCCTTTGGAATGTAGAAGAAGAATTATAGGCAAAACAACAGCCTTGTGAGGATGGTTGGGGCCCAAGTCTAGATAGGATGTGGTATGGAGAGAGGAGGCACGTAGCCAGACATCCGTGCGAGGGTGGTTGGGGCTCAAGTCTAGATAGGATGTGGTATGGTCATCATGGAGAGAGGAGGCACGTAGCCAGACATCCGTGTGAGGGTGGTTGGGGTGCAAGCCTAGATAGTATGTGGTACGGTCATGGAGAGAGGAGGCACGTAGCCAGACATCCGTGTGAGGGTGGTTGGGGTGCACGCCTTGATAGGATGTGGTACGGTCATCATGGAGAGAGGAGGCACATAGCCAGACATCCGTGTGAGGGTGGTTGGGGTGCAAGCCTAGATAGGATGTGGTACGGTCATCATGGAGTGAGGAGGCACGTAGGCAGACAGCCCTGCAGGCACTGCGCCTGCTCATATTTCACTGCATCTCTCCATTTATACCCTGATGCCAACACTTTTGGCTCGCTATGTGGTGTTAGTAGGTCACCTATAAGCCAAAACTAAATATAGGTTCAGCGATGTTAATTGATTTGCACAGGATCTAGTCTGGTACCTCCCGTCTTTAGTTTTACACCAACATACAATTGATATTCACAGCTGAACTAGTACTGGTCAATAAAGCGACTTGCAAAGCACCAAAAAGCAGGCTAAATTACCAGAAGATACATAGAGAAATCTTTACAGAAGACAGTGGGAAAAATAAGGAGTCACACGAAAACACACTGAAAGAGCCCACAAACCGGCACACTTCTCTGCAAGTGGCACAAAGGGGGCAGATATGGCTTTTGTGAGTTTGGTGCAAATCTGTCCAGTGGTTCTTTTTGTAAATTTGGCATAATACCAGGCACCCCGGCACCAAAAGTGCGGCATATCGTAGGTTAATTTGTTCACACAACTGTTACACTGGCCGGCAACGCATGATAGACACAATAGGGAACTAAGCAGAAAGGCCGATTCCCCCCCCCCCCTTTATTATTTCTGGTTGTATGTGTGTGTAAATACCAGTAAAAACGTTAAACGGCCAGCCTTAGTTATGATATTAAAAGAACATCAAGTGCTAAAGGAAACGTAAAATATAACATAACTGTTCAATGACAGTGGGGGAAAAAAAACCTTCAGTTAAAAGGACTTTAAAAGTGCCAGTTAAATGCTGTAGTTTCATCAATTAGCTGTTGCACAAAGTTGTTTAAGGAACTCTACCAGAGGTCCTTACCTAGCTAGAGGGCAGAGATTGCAAACTCAAGATTGTAGTGTTACAGGGCTGTCCATCCTGCCCACCCACTAAACTACCCAGAATTCTCCTTCTCATCTTCCTGCAGCCACTACACAAAGGCAAGGCGGGCCCAGATTTGCAGGACACTTCCAGGAATACACACTCCGCCGTCTATATGTTCTGCTTTTCATTTCATCACCAAGAAACCCCAGCAGGTTGCAGCATCACACAGGCTGCTGAGCACAGCACCCAAGCATGTTAGACTGAGGTTTAAGGCGTTGCCCAGCCGGTCAACAAACTAAGGAAGGTTCATTGGATTCCCGACTTGCTCAAATGTCGAGCACCTCTGCCCCTCAACCACAAGTGCTTGCCTCCCATAACCTTTACTGTGTAGCCTTTGCTAATAGTGGAGTTTCCAGGCTGCCCACCCTCCCCTTCGCTCATCTGTGAGCTTTTGGAATGCAGATTTTGTTGCACATGGGGCACCATATACCTATATGACAAAAGGTGAAAGGGCGATTGAAAATAGCAATGCGAGTTAGTGCCAGTGGTAAGGGAGCGGGTTGCTTTGCCTCATCCGGAATGCTCCCCTGCAGTGTTTCTGATCAGACTATCGTATGTGCCAGAGGCCTAGTCATGAGGACATCAATACTAGTCAAGCCACGACTCCGGTGGCTCACCAGAGGCAAAGCGCTTTGCTTCTTCAGGATCTTGAGCCCTTCAAGTCTCTCCGCCAAACTCATAGAAAGCAGATTGTCTGGAAGCAAGTACTTTAATAAATATTTGAGCATTTATATAGCGCACCTAACCCAAAGGTATCTAGGCCTACTTAAAACCTATACCTACCCATCCATCCATCCATCCATCCATCCAGCAGGCTTCGCATCTGCTTCTCCCACTAATGACTGCTCTCCCACACACACTTTCTTACAGAGCCAGACTCAGAGCAACCAAAAGTGGCAGAAAGGCTATATACATTACACACAAAAAAACTGAAATTCAGCAGTGTTGTAAACAATGCCTCCTAAATCCCGAACTGCCCAACCCACGACCACACTGAAAACTGGTGTATTGTGGTGTGAAAATACAGCTCCAGATGGAGAAGCCATGCTAGGCCCCTATTCAGAGAGTGAGGTGGGCTAATGTGGAGTTCCATTGAAATATAAAGCCAGTACAAAACATTGTTCTACGATATAAGGCCTACTGAATGAGCAAAAATGGGGCCATTTCAACTTTAGTAAAATACAAAGACACAGAGTGTGCCTTAGAACCGTAATATTGCCAACTGTGTCCAATGGAGTCAAACAAAAAGAAACAGGTGGTGCTGAAAAAGTTTCTTTTGCGTAGATTAGAAAAAGGCACCTTTGACAGATTTAAAACTGCAGCAGTGCATTGGAAAGAAAAGATACATTTGAAATACGGTGCATTTGGAAGATAAAAAGGAGGAATGATGCCTGCCATTTAAGAAATAAAGCCAAGTGACAGATTGCGTTATCAGGAATAAAGAGACTTCATTTCCATCATATAAAATGACAGCCTGTAAGGAGAAAGGCCCATTTTGTTTTTTTGTAAGAGTGAACACTGGTTTCCTGAGTTAACGGTGGCCGATCTGTGTGCATTAGATGAATAATGAATCTACCCTTGTTCTAATACAGTAGAAAAGAAAGATGGCATTTATAACAGCAGCCCTTGGTGTAATACAAACATTTTACATGTTAAACACATCGTGTCAATG
The DNA here is from genome assembly GCF_040938575.1 of Ambystoma mexicanum. Lineage (NCBI taxonomy): Eukaryota > Metazoa > Chordata > Amphibia > Caudata > Ambystomatidae > Ambystoma > Ambystoma mexicanum. The sequence continues at coordinate 19,715,304 of NC_090935.1, forward strand.
TAAAACGCTATTCTTTTAGAATTATGCATGTAGCTTGTTTTTACCCATTGGACTGGAAGGTCGGGGCCTCTGAAACTTTGACCTTAAGTCCTTTGGCTGAGGACCTCTAGCAGAAGAAAGTCTGGTTTTCTGTTTAAACATACATACATATAGAGGAGTAGATTGGAATTGTGGAGGTGGCAGATAAGCCAACCAGCAGACGTGACCTTAAATTCAGGCCCCCCCCATTAACTGTGCATTAGCTTTGGGGTGGTGTGGGGAGGAGGAGAACCTCTGAAGCCCAGGAGGGGATGGCATGATCACATTGGCTAGCCAGGTGTCCTAATCAGGTCCAGGAGAGAAATTAAACCTAAGAAATGGTGGGGCTGGTGTGAAACTCAAGCACACTTGTGGTGCCTTGCCATTGACTAACAATGAATATAGCTTTTGCATAAAAAGCGCATCATGTGCTCCACCAAGCTCATCCCAGGTTCATATTAAAGGGGATCTGAAGCCTGTTGGGACAGTGTAAAAATGAATTTTGGGTGATGGATACAAGTTGAGTTATAAAGACAATTATGATTCCGACCTTCTCGTAATTTAAAGGGAATAGAAAGTTGGTGTGAGGATAGGTTATGGAAGTAAGGTTCGAATCAGGAAGGGGCAGATTTGTGACTATTTCAGCTCAGTCGTAAATCGATAAAAACTGTAGCTCTTCCCAGGAAGGGTATGCCAAGATATTATTAGTATTTCCCCGACTCACCATTAAATGTATAACTCAAAAATATATATGTGCCTCCATTTATCTGAAAAATTAGGGTAGCTGCCATGTTAATCTGTCACTGAAAAAGTTAAACCCACTTGTCATTTTGGAATGACAAACCTTTCTCCTCCGTCAACACCCATCACCCACCATCCCAGATCCCCCCCACAACCCCCTGGCAGTGGGTGTATTGGGGGGCAAGGGGTGGGGGTAGAGCTGGCCAATCCGTAGCGTGGGAAATATGATAATAATGGACTTACCAGCCCTATGAGAGATCGGTTTTCAAATCGGAGAGGAATCTTTCTTTGACTTTTCAACTCTTGGGACCTTTCTTTCGACGCCTTTCCCACTCTATTGCTGGAGGTAGGCTGCTTCTGGGCTCATTCAAAGAACTAGCAGAGACAGAGCTGCCAAGGCCTTAAACATTTCAGGGGAGACGGTTGCCTGCCAGTTGAGGAGCCAGACCAAGTCTGGGGACTACCCTTGACCAGATCTGTGCTGTCCTCAGAGCTGGATGCCCCATAAGCAAGGCCTACAATGTATGTAGATTAATCCAAATGCCAAACAAAGTGTGGGGGTAGTGGGAAAATCTGCCAAACTTAATCTTCACTGCACATTGCAGTTGGCGGGAGCTGTGTAGATCCTTTGCGCATTGAACTGACATTAAATCAATTCCCATACAGAAAATCGCGGGATGAGTGTTCTTAGAGTTCAAACTAACAAAGTTCATGCCCAGTCCATTAGAGCCAGTGTAGACAATAAAGTACTTGGGTGACTACCTTTATGAAACCCCTGTCTCCGGTAAAGAAGGGGAGTGTCCATACATATCCCAAAATAACTTCACTCTAGAACGCTGCTGCTATTCAAGTGAATTTAAAGTGTGCAAAACGAAATCCCCCCCCCACATTTACTTGCATCCAAAAATGATTTCCCTAAAGCCCTGTATTTCATGCTAATAAGCCCAAAACGATTTTCCCCATTGAGTTCCTTTCTTAACTCTGCCTTTTAAATACAAAACCCAGAACTATTTTTTTCCATTGTGTCTATTTGTCAAACCCTGCCTTTTAATAAAGAGCCAAAATGATTTTGCTACTGTATTCCCACCCCCTGTACCTCGCATCCAAATTAATGGGTCCTGTATAGATGCCTGGGGTGGGGTTGCTGGAAGAGAAGAGCATTGCGATAACCCAAGCCATCACCGGGGGTTGTTCACATTCCATGATTATTAATGTGCAAGAAATCTACTGTGTGCGTTTGATGTACAGTCTCTAAATTTGACTTGCGTGTGTAGCATATGTAAGTTCTTAGAAATACAAGTCAGTCAATTGGTGCAAGTAATTTGAAATTGTGTAGTGCCACAGCGTTGGTGGCGGTTTTTAGTTGATATACTCTTTGTGCAACAATAATATATAGTACTATACACCGTCCTGGTTCCTAAGCTCATTGGTGGCACAGAGCATATTTGGAGGGGGGTGAGGGGCGTGGGAGAAATTACCGCCAAGTTTTGGTATACAACGGCATGGCCAGCTTCTACCCTAAGAACCTATTGTACTCCCAAGCATGTCTCTGAAAATGCACTATTACCCGCCAGTTTACCGCAGCAGCCCCAGGTCTGCATTCTCCGTGGAGGAGGAGGAGAAGTGTATTTGGTGAATGTTACTATCCTGCCCTGGAATGAAGCAGAGTCCGCTACACTGCACACACTTTTCTTTTCAGCAATATGCTTTGAAAGATCATGGTGTCGATTTTTTGACATGTTACTGTTTCCAATCGCACTAATATGGACATACCCTAAAAGACGAAGTTGCTACATTTCCATTCATTTGTCTTTGAAACTTAGTAGAAATAGTTGAATACAAAAAAGTAAAAACAGTCCGTTATTGGAATATCTTGGTTTATGCAATTTAAGACCAACAGAGCGTTACAGGTTACAGCCCCTCTACTGGCTATTGCATGCACACCCGACTCTCTTTCGCAGGGATGGCAAGAGTAATGCCATGGGCTGAAGAACAGGGCGGCTCAGAGAGTGGCAGAGCTCCAGTCCCAACACCTGTTGAATTGCAGGAGGCTTTGGCACCTAAACTGCCATTCAACGTAGGTTTTTTCAATGCATTGCAAGGGTTTTGTTGCGAGGAGCCGGTTCATGCTGCCTGCGTCTTCCGTGTTTTCACCGAATATACATAAACCACACTTTGACATGATGTAGCGTGGGGCGCCCCCATATATTTGTCTCGTGATTTATACAAACACTGGCAACACGGTGGTTACAGCTCATAATACGCATATTCCCCTCTCAGTCGTTTAAAACTTAATAGTACCTTCCTGGATTTTTTATAAGTGCACCCATTTACAGGCATGACTGCTTATGTTTTGCAGCCATTATTCCTGCTTAGAGGAGCACATATCCGAGCCATTGCAGAACCTTAGTCCAGGCCTAGTTATAACGTTGCATTGTGGGACTTGCAGTCTTGATTATAAAACTAGGACTACAAGGGCCAGAAAGAAAAATTGGAAAGGGGGGGGCGCAGGAGCCCCACAGCTGAGACTGGAAGCAGGAGGGGCCCTTGCGTGGGGGGCAGGAGCCCCACAGCCGAGCCTGGCAGCAGGAGGGGCCCCTGCGTGGGGGCAGGAGCCCCACAGCCGAGACTGGCAGCAGGAGGGGCCCCTGCGTGGGGGGCAGGAGCCCCACAGCAGAGACTGGAAGCAGGAGGGGCCCTTGCGTGGGGGGGGGCGGGAGCCCCACAGCCGAGACTGGCACCAGGAGGGGCCCCACACCGAGACTGGCAGCAGGAGGGGCCCCTGCGTGGGGGCAGGAGCCCCACAGCAGAGACTGGAAGCAGGAGGAGCCCTTGCGTGGGGGGAGGGGGCGGGATCCCCACAGCCGAGACTGGCAGCAGGAGGGGCCCCTGCGTGGGGGGGGCAGGAGCCCCACAGCAGAGACTGGCAGCAGGAGGGGCCCCTGCGTGGGGGGCAGGAGCCCCACAGCCGAGACTGGCAGCAGGAGGGGCCCCACACCGAGCCTGGCAGCAGGAGGGGCCCCTGCGTGGGGGCAGGAGCCCCACAGCAGAGACTGGAAGCAGGAGGAGCCCTTGCGTGGGGGGAGGGGGCGGGATCCCCACAGCCGAGACTGGCAGCAGGAGGGGCCCCTGCGTGGGGGGGGCAGGAGCCCCACAGCAGAGACTGGCAGCAGGAGGGGCCCCTGCGTGGGGGGCAGGAGCCCCACAGCCGAGACTGGCAGCAGGAGGGGCCCCTGCGTGGGGGGGGGGGCAGGAGCCCCACAGCAGAGTGGCAGCAGGAGGGGCCCCTGCGTGGGGGGCAGGAGCCCCACAGCCGAGACTGGCAGCAGGAGGGGCCCCTGCGTGGGGGGGCAGGAGCCCCACAGCCGAGACTGGCAGCAGGAGGGGCCCCTGTGTGGGGGGCAGGAGCCCCACAGCAGAGACTGGAAGCAGGAGGGGGCCCTTGCGTGGGGGGGGCGGGAGCCCCACAGCCGAGACTGGCAGCAGGAGGGGCCCCACAGCCGAGACTGGCAGCAGGAGGGGCCCCTGCGTGGGGGGTCAGGAGCCCCACAGCAGAGACTGGAAGCAGGAGGGGCCCTTGCGTGGGGGGGGTCAGGAGCCCCACAGCAGAGACTGGCAGCAGGAGGGGCCCTTGCGTGGGGGGGGGGCGGGAGCCCCACAGCAGAGACTGGCAGCAGGAGGGGCCCTTGCGTTGGGGGGGGGTGGCGGGAGCCCCACAGCCGAGACTGGCAGCAGGAGGGGCCCCACAGCCGAGACTGGCAGCAGGAGGGGCCCTTGCGTGGGGGGGGGGGGCGGGAGCCCCACAGCCGAGACTGGCAGCAGGAGGGGCCCCACAGCCGAGACTGGCAGCAGGAGGGGCCCCAGGCCCTCCTCCCCACCTGACACCAGCACAGGGTCCCCACTGCAGGGCTGTGCAGGCCGACATGCCCCGGTCACTGGCTTTGTCTGGACACGCAGGGCCTGCAGTGACACACTGCAGTGCATGCATCTCAGTCCTGGGCACCGGGCCCAGCGGCGGCGCTCGCGGGCGGGCGGGCACGCCCTCACCTGCGGGCAGCAGACACTTCCCGGGTCTCTCAGTGGCGGCGCTCCCGGTGCCGGTGCTGCCGCCGCCCTGGATTTGAATCTCTTTCTTCCCGCAGCAGGATTCTGACCACTAGGCAGCAGTAGACATGAACCGGCACAACAGTCGCCATCTTACTTGAGGGCGGGCGCCATCTTCGGTGAGGATGGACGCCATTTTACGCCGGGACAGAGCCTCTGTTAGGGTATAGAAAGGGGCCATTTTAGATGAGGACGAGCGCCGGTTTTCTATGGTCTCCTGCATCACCATGGCAGCGCGAGGGAAGCGGTGTGCAATCTTCCGGACCACGCCCACCTGGATACCCCGCCCACCCACAGATGGCTACAGCCATACAAACAGCAAAAAAAATGAAAATACGGCGTTATAGCCCGCCCCCCAACTGCTCTGTTCCTGGGATTGGCCAGTGATCATCGTTGTAGTTCCGCCCTGCCCATTCCTGTCATCTGTGGGGATGCAGAATATCATACAATGCCAGAAACGCCCCGCCCTACAAATGTTAGCTGAGGGGCGGGGCTTCTGTGCCCTTTAAGAGTACTGCCCCACACTCTGCTATGTCCTGTTAGCCACTGAGGTTGCTTGGGGCGCCCAGAGTACTGCCCCACACTCTGCTATGTGCTGTTAGCCACTGAGGTTGCTTGGGCCGCCCAGAGTACTGCCCCACACTCTGCTATGTCCTGTTAGACACTGAGGTTGCTTGGGCCGCCCAGAGTACTGCCCCACACTCTGCTATGTCCTGTTAGCCACTGAGGTTGCTTGGGCCGCCCAGAGTACTGCCCCACACTCTGCTATGTCCTGTTAGCCACTGAGGTTGCTTGGGCCGCCCAGAGTACTGCCCCACACTCTGCTATGTCCTGTTAGCCACTGAGGTTGCTTGGGCCGCCCAGAGTACTGCCCCACACTCTGCTATGTCCTGTTAGCCACTGAGGTTGCTTGGGGCGCCCAGAGTACTGCCCCACACTCTGCTATGTCCTGTTATACTATGATATTGAGCAAGGCTCTCAACTCACATGCTTTTGGCGGGTCTCACCCGCCTTGTAAAGGGCAGACTCACACGCCAAGCCTCCTGCACGCTCATTCATTCCAATGGGCGTCTTACCCGCCAAAAACAAAATAGTGTGATTTCACCCGCCTTTGCGACACAAATGGTTGAGAGCTATGTATTGAGTCTTTCATTGCACACCATCTGTCATTTTCATTGTTTCTAGGATCTGCAAGAAGTGGGTGTTTCAGACGTAAAGGAGAGAGTTAACTGCTTGTAACCTTGAAGCTCCACTAGAATAGTCTCATTCCAATGAGTAATGAAGTTAGATGCCCCTACACAAGTATGTTTATCACTCCTCCACCGTCTCTGAAGTTAGCGCCTCTCCCATCATTTGAAGAGTTAGCCCTGCCTAAACTTTAGCCTAGGTGCATACCTGGATGCGCGCACTTGCATTTTGTTAGGCAGAGAGGTGTGGGAAGCATTTCCCCTGAAACCTGGCGGTGTTGATGTTTTACTGTGTTTGTTCAGAAAAACGTACTTGAACAAACGCAGTAAAACTTTAACACTGATATTTTCAAGAAAGACTTCCATCGCCTCTCTGCATATTGCACTTTAAAATATACTATTTGATAGTTGCTCCCCAGGGATTTACCAAAATCAGAGGGGTAGCGAAAGTAACATCACACGACGCTTGACCTCTGATGACATCACAGGAAGTTATGTCATTTGACCCTGCCCCAAATTGACATCACAGGAAGCGATGGAACACGACCTTTCACCCCTTGACAAAACAGGAAGTTGCTTCACATAACATTGGTTCTGAGTACACTACGAAAAATATGGTTACGATATCACTGTAAAGTGATATACATTTCATACAAGAATGAACCACCATATGTATCGTTAATATCAGTGTGTAAAGGCCCATATTACCAAATCACTGTGAATGCAAGCAGACGACCAAGGCAAACGATAATTATGTGTTATTACATAGCACTTACACTTAAGCGCTCCATATAAAACAAATATACATACAATTTCACCCAAACTGTGTTGGTACTGATTTATCAACCTCAGCAGGATGAATTGCTGGGAGTCGAACCTGCAACCTGCATATCACACACACATTGCAGCAGCAATCGCTCAACCCACTGAGCTATTTTACCAGCTATAGCTATCAGAAAACCAGCCACTCCAGAAACAAAGAGCCACATGCTGCTGGCCACAGCCCATGAGCCTCAATGTAAAAAAAAGAAGAAAAAAAACGTTTTCGGATTTATTTTTTTAGGGGTAGCAAGGGAGACCCCGGGGGTCAAAGTTGCGACCTCTGGCAACCCCTAAATGACATCCATGGGTCCCCACATCAGACCATGGGGAGTGAGTAGGGTAGAACAGTGGGGGCAGAGCCTCCAGGTTTGCCCCACCTATTTTCTGAAGTAGCCCCTCCCATCACCTCTTAGCCCCCCCCCGAAATGTAGGTTTCGTTGCACCCCCGTACAATACTGCCATTCGAAGGACTTAAATATGGGGACTGCATAGCTTACTTGTGGTCCTCTTGTTTCCATCATTTTAAAATGCCCTCTACACGTGTAACAGAACACACACATATCCTGTGCTCTATACTAGCCATATGCAGCAAGTTTAAGCACAGTGCTACATATATCATTCTGTCCCGTGTGCCGTTTTAACAGGATTTAATTTACAGGCTTCTCGCCTAAGGGTTAAACCTTGCCTTCGGCAAACTTCTTTCCAAAAACGTGGTTGGGATCCAAAGAAAACTCCCTTTAATGCGCAGCCCTAGATGATAGTGTGAAAATGAAAGTAGCTTGCAAGCAGCCAGACGTAAGTTCACATGGGAAAAAGAAATCCTGGTGTGCGAACAGTTGTGCCTTGCAGCGAATGGCATCCAAAGCCCTGGGCTCGCCTGCTCTACCCCACCTACTCTCCCAAACTACAGCTGGCCGAAGAGCACCCTGGGCTCACCTGCTCCACCCCACCTTCCCTGCCAAACTACAGCTGGCCAAGGAGCACCCTAGGTTCACTGGCTCACCCCACCTACCCTCCCAAACTACAGCTGGCCGAAGAGCACATTCCACGATGACTGGAATCCAGCAGTTCTGCAATTCACCTTCCGGACAATGTTAAATGGTAAACCACTTTCTGGTGCAAGCAGGGACGAGGCTCGGACTGGCCTATAGGGCAACAGGGTAGCCCCGCCCAACCACCGGTGCTTAGAGCCATAAATACAGAATGAAAATACAGCGTGGCCACGCGGATAGACCCTGACCCCCAACAGCTCTGTCACTGGGAATGGCTGAATAACTTCTTTCACTACAGATCCGCTTATTATAAGCGACGGGGCTTCTTTTTGCCCAAAAGTCGCTTATCATTTTTGCAGGTTGCTCGTTGCGGTTTTTGTCCGCTTGTTTCACATTTTAAGTACGTATACTCGCGCTTGTTCTCTACAAGAGGACAAAAACCGCAACAAGCAGATTCTACAGGAGCACGACTCAACGTTTTTGCACCTTTCCACAGTCCACGGACATGACCCTACTTAGCCTTGGAATACCCTCGGGAACTACATGCACCCCATCTCTTCCTGCCCAAGGCCACCAACACTCTAATGCATGGCAGTGTGCTGGGCTGCATTAGGGCTCTCAGACCTCACCTCGTAAACAGTCCTCTATTTTTTACCAACATTTGTAGGTCCTTTACAGTCCACTCCAGTATATCACCGAAGTTCAGATGTACAAACATTCTAAACGTTTTTATTGTTGTGGTCACTGGCGGATATCTAGGGCTGATGTTTATTCTAAAATGATGGCTGTCCACAGCGTTGCTTGAGACTTTGGTTATTTTTAGGTCTTCACAAACGCCCTAAAATGAGAAAATGAGCGCATTTGCTGACCATTTTATTTGTAAATACGGGGTTCCACTCCCTTTATCGACTCCCCGTTGTGAGGAGCCAGAAGGTGTCTGTAATGCTGGAAATGCATTGGAGGGACAGGGCCTCCCTGTCCTTGTCCTGTAGTCCTTTTTCATTTGTGTTCTGTATTGTTTTCTGCCCCGGAGTCCATGTGGGACTCCTGGCAGTGCAGCGCTTCCTGTTTTTGGTTTGGTGTACAGACCCATGGGATACCCCTATGGCACCCATGGGTGGGTGATATGATATGATATGGTATTTGTAACGCGCCTATACACAAGTGTTTCAAGGCGCGACGAGGCAGGGAGGGAGGGAAACAAGGGGAAGACAGACAAACGATCCTACTAGGCCAGGTGTCATTCAGATCGCGCAAGTGCAGAGGTAAGGGGAAAAGGAGGAAGTGCAGGGGGAGGAGGTGGGGGGGAAGTGCAGTACAAGGTAAGTAGCGTAAAAAAATAATAAATAATAAATAATAAATAAAAAGGGCCAGCTGGTGGCAAGTGCGAGGTAAGTGCAGAGCAAGTGCTGGGAAGGGGGCTGTAGGGATACAGTGACAGTCCCACAGTGCAGGGGGAGCCAGGGAGGCAGTGCAAGTGGAGAGTGGCTGGGCCCTGGACCGAGGTTGCTGAGAGTGGCCCAGATGCAGGTTTAGTGCTGAATTCAGTGGGGAGTTAAGCAGGATTAGCAGGGGAGAGGGAGAGAGAAGGCAGAAGCGAAGAGGAAGGTTTTGAGGTGCTTCCGGAACCGGAGATGGTTCTCCTCAAGTTTCAGGGAGGCAGGAAGGCTGTTCCAGAGGGAGGCCCCTGCTGCGGAGAGAGATCTACCCCCAGCTCGTTGCTTCGAGAAGCGGCTGACCATGAGGGAGTTGGAGACGGATGAGCGAAGGGCTCGTGAAGGAAGATATTTAGGAAGAGAGAGTTGAAGGTATTTAGGTCCCAGGCCCCAGGTGTACAACCGTGTGCCCCTAATGTATGTTTTTGGGCACCTGTGTGTGGCCCACATAGCAGGGTATGGGCTGGTGGCAGCTCCATGCTGAATTTGACAGGTGCTCTGAGTATCCTCCATTTTGGGATACCCAGGCCCTGCCATTGGAATCAGTTGATTCCTGATAGGAAACAAGATGGCCCCTGTGGCCTCTTGCTTTCTATTGCCTATTACCTTGTTTTCCCGAAGTCCTGGGAAACCCTGACTCTGTCCCTTCCCCCTGACTGGCTGTTGGGTGGAAGTTCCATATATGGTGTTGTTGTGAAACCAGGCCAGACTGGCTGGAGCCTTCCCAGTGACTGTATGTTGTGGGTACACCCTGTAGGTGGGACCTGGGTGAATGAGTGTGTGATGAATATGTACTTCTTGTTGTGGATGTCTGGTTTCTGGTGTTTGACACAATGACTGAGACAGCCCTGCCCGAAACTGGTATGAATGCAGAGTGTAGTGTTGAATGGCTGGGTACTTGTCCCAATACACATTCCTTGTTGTGAGTGTCTGAGAGGGAGGAGAATGGCCTGAATGCACTGTATGCCTGATTGGCTGACTGACTGCTGAATGCCCTTCTGAGTGATTGGTTGCCTAAGTGTGACCCAGCAGAATTAATGAGAGATCAACTAGTATATCTGGGGGCCTCTCACTGCTAGAAATCGTTCAGAAGCTGAAGTTGAAACTGACGCTTGATCTTGAAAACCGAGCCTGAAGAAGAAGGTTGACTGCTGTCTCCCTTTGCCGAAAGCCGCTGAGCCGGCGAGACTGATCCGCGAGAGGACCTGGTTAGGCGGCATTTTCCCATGCTCCGAGGGACCATCGAGCACTGCTAACCTTCACCGAACCTCCCTGGAAGTCAGACCTTCGAAAGGCTGCCGACCGGAGACAGGGTCCGCCGAGGAGAACGAAGATAAGCACTAGACATTCCGTCCACCATCGTCGACCAGAGGTCGCAGGTTTGCTATAACCGCTGGAGGCCCGTCAAAGCTGTGTTGCCCAGAAGAGGGACCGCTTAATGCCGTGCCATCGACGACCGGAGCCACACCCTCCTTTGCCTAAGACTTTTGATTCACGGACGCGCTCGTCCACATCGCCGCCCTCCTTATCCCACCAGAGAAGGCCAGGCCATCGACGCGCCGAGGAGCATCCGCCGGTGGGTTTCCCGCCACCCAAAGACCGTAGAGACGCCGGACGACTCGGCGCCCTTGCTGGACCACAGTTCTTCACAAACTCTTTGCGGTCCGGAACTATCGACATTGAGGTGCCCTGCATGCCTCTTCCTTGCCGGACGTCTTTGCTCCGTCATCGACAAGCACCGCTGGGACCGAAGCTGCCGCCTCGACGCCGAGTTCACTTTCTTCTAGGGATCTTGAAGATCTGTTGCTCCTGCTTTAAAGGGAGCCGCTCAAGAAGCATCCGTCGACCATTCGTCGTCGAACTCTGCTATTCCAGGTACATTGGGGTGGTAGAAACATTGTAGAAGGAAATAAGACAAATAGAAAAGTATATGGACTGGGCTTGTGATATATCTTTATTTTACAGGTTTCCCAGGTGAGGGGATCTCCACACAGAACTTTGTCTAGGTAACCGGGCCAGTATTCTGCCAATTGTTCTAACCAACTGCTTTCCTCCTATGTCTATTGTTGGTTACCTTTATTAAGTGATTTGTGTGACATTTAACCAGAGTACAGTTGATGCACTTTAATGAAATCTGATAATAATTGTGGTACCACTTAGAACTGTATATATTTGCCATTGTAGATTAACTGAGCACAAAGTGAGTTATTGTGATTGTGTATATAACCTTGAACCTTAATTATATAAAGACTGTGTTTTAACTAATACAGTGTGTGGACATCACTTTGTGGGTGCTTGGGGACTACACTGTACTTAAGAACCAGCCTACATCACCTCCTGAGAAGCTAAGACTTGATTGCTCATCCATTGCTACCGTAATAGAGAATCCTGGCAGGGGTCTTCTGTGCCTCTCCTCTACCATATAGAGAGCGGAAGTACAGACCCCCCTCTCCGGTCTTTACAGCTGGTGGCAGCGGTGGGATGCTTATGGTTTTAAGAATCAGTGTATAACCGTGCCACTTACAAAATATCTGCACTTTGTTAAATTGAGGTTTAGTTGTGTACAAGATAACTGCATTACAAGCAATGGAATCTATTGCGAATGGTAAATTGACTAGGATGAGTTTAGAGCAGGGGTCACCAACCTTTACGTTAGCTAGAGCTACTTGTAGTGGAGGCCAACAGTGGAGAGCTACTAACGGGCGATATCGGGGTGGGGATATTTATAAACCTCGGAATTTTTACCAATATTTTTTTGGCTCGATTATTTCCCCTCTACAAACAGATGGAATAACATATGCCTTCATGAATATATTAAGAACTTCAAAAACCTCTTTGTTGCATTATTTATTTATTAGTAGCTGTCTCAAAAAGACAGATATTTGTTGGACTACCACACAAATATCCTGTAATTTTTGTGCCCCTTCCTTTGCGTTTTATGCAGGCTTTCTACATGCTAGGCACACTATTGTTTTCCAAATGTGCATTTCACACTTACAAAAAAAAAAAGAAGTAATTCCCAATTGAAAAATGTTGCTTGCGTTCACAAGTTTTCTTTGATTTTTTTTTTTTTGTCAGACACCCACATACTCTGTTATTTGCCAGTAAGATGGCTCAGCGGGTTGAGCGCTCGCTGCTGCGATCTGAGCGTGATCTGCAGGTCGCAGGTTAAAATCCCGGCAAGGCCAACTCAGCCTTTCATCCTTCTGAGGTCGATACATGAGTACCAATTTCAGTTGGGTGATATTGCATGTAAATATGTGCTCTGTAAAGCGCTTTGGATTAAGGCGCTATATAAATAACACACCATTATCATTATTTGTGTGCCCCTCTGTGTTTTAGCACAAATTATATTTATAAAGATGTTATATGCTTGTCAAACTGGTTAATCACAAATAAATGCTTCTGTTATGCTGACAGCAGTTTTTAGGAAATTAAACTGTGGGTCCATGGGTGCCAACTTTTGATTTTCACAGGGGCAGAAATATCCCCATGTCACAACTCGCTCCCTTCGCTCCCGTTTCCACCACTTGGGGGCATGATTTGGGGTATATTCCCTACTGGACCTTTCCTCCGAACCTTATGCTACGGTGCTGTGATGAATTCGGAGCGCTAAATCCCTATTTTCCAAGCTACTTCCCTTCCGGATCCATTCCAGGTTTCTGGCAGCCAGCATGCTTCTTTAACCAAATGACTATGCTTCCCAGAATGCCTGGCCCACTGCTCCACCTCCACCCTTGCAGGACAAGGTTGGGTGGAGGATAGGCAACAGCTGTGGCTGCAGGTGCAGCAATCAGCACACCTGAGGCGTGTGCTCGTTAAGCAGCTTTAAAAGCCTCAGTCTTACTTCAGTCCAGCGCTGGTCATCGTTTGCATTGTTCCTGTTGTGACTAGTCCCTTGTTCCTTGCCTTTGTACCTAGTTCCTAGTTCCTGTTTTCTTGTTCCTCCGCCCTGAATCTCGGGTTCATGCGCTAATTGATTTCTGCTCCCTTGATTCCCTTTTTGTCTTCCTCTGTTTGCAGGCAGCATTTCTCAGTGCTTTCCCCTTTTAGATGCAGCCCAGTTTGTCTGTGTTCTATATTTCTTTGACTCTGTCCTTTGCTGCTGTAAACCCGTATGCCTTAGCCTTCCTCTTAGATTAGCTTCCTGTCTTTTCCTTGCAGGGGTAGGGAGAAGTTTGCATTGGTTATTTCGTTTTTCCCTGCTCCTGATCCTTACTTTCTATTGGGATCCATTCCATGTTTTCCATTGCACTTCTGCATTTATTTCCCATTTGATTATTAGGTGTGGTGTGCGGTTGTAGCTAGCTCCTGTGTGAATGCTTATGTTTTCCTCACTAATTTGTAATCACTATTCCAACTTAGGTATTTAGTTTTCCTCCCATTGCTGTTCTAGCCTTTCGGGGTCCCAGTTTCATCAACAGGATTCGTGGGCTAGCTGACATTCAAGAGGTTTATCTCGTCCTCGTGAGTACAGTTCTTTAGTTCCCTTATTTAATACCATCAAGAGTGTTAGTTCACAGATCCTGTCATTGCTTGCCCTCCACGTGGGTTTAGCGCTGTCAGTACCTGTAACAGCAATTGGGGGTAAGGCGCTTGCCGACTTTCCTCGCGGTCAGGTGCTTGCCCCACATCCCTTTTCATATATTGGTTTTGTTGTCACACTCTATTTGCACTCCTGGGTTTTAGCATACATGAGTCGTTGTTCCTGTGTGCACGTAGTTTAATTCGAAGCTATTCACTGTGTGATTTAGTGCACATTTCCCTTGCCATATTCGCTGCCTTTGTACTCGCCTGACTAATCCTGACACCCCACCTCAGCCCTGAATATATGCAAGCAACCAGCCCAACCCATACCCTGGCCAAACACATTGTATAGCACTTTTTTTTATAATGCATTGCAAAAAGTCATACGAATTACAACCTGTAGTTTTGAATATATAACATCTCAGCATCGGTCTGTCAACCTGCTGAACTACCCTGGTAGGCTTCTACTGTACAGCGTGTCTATGGATTGCTTAATGTACTAAAAGTGGGTGTACTTGTGTCATGAAGTGATTTAAAGTGGAAATGTACGGTGTGGAATTTGGAAAGAAACCACCTGAAAGAAATTGCACCATTTTTTAAATATTATTTTGAACATTTCCAGGCGAGCGGCAGTGCTACTGTGATATTTTCATTGCGTGATCACAATGATCCTGATCCTGCCTCAGCCCCTCCAACATCTCTGGCAAACAAGAGCAGCTTGCTTAATAAAGACTGTCGTGGGGGCGCACAAGGCCAACTGTGGTACTACAGGCGGCCTGCAGAAGCATAACGTGATATTGACATTTGTCAGTGGATTTACAAGCAGTTCCAAGTGGCACAGTAGCCAAGCTCTCTGCCTGCAATTGGGCTGACTAGGGTTCGGCAGAACATGGCTGCAAAAAGCAACATTAAATAATATAACTTAGGATAAATGTTTATTTTTCGGTATCTTCAGCGCGGGCGACTGAAAAGGCTCAGGCGAGCTACTAGTCGCCCGCGATCGACTGTTTGGCGACCTCTGGTTTAGAGGCTCCCCAGAATGCTTGTGAAGCCTGGGCGTTAGACTTGGTGGATAAGTCTAGGGCTGAGCTGCCCTAGTGGACTACCAGACTGATGGTGAAACTCTTGAAGGGGAGGATGCAACCAATGAGGACTCTGCCCCGGGGGTTGTCGCTGAATCTATTTCTGGGAATGCCACCATTCCTGCTGCCTCTGTTCCGACCCCCAGCAATTCCATGGAACTTGAGCTATTAAGGATGAAATTGGCCTTTGAATACCGCAAGTTGGAAATAGAAGCTGAGCTTAAGAAAGAGGAGCTGGCACAGCAAGTGGAACTCAAGAATAGGGATCTTGAACTCAAAGACCAGGACACTGAATGTCAGAGAATCTAGCTAGAGAAAGCTAGAGTGGAGACTTCAGCTAAACCGGTTGAGAGTGTCAGGTCTGCAGCCACCAACTTTATGAAAGATTTGGTTGGTGTGTTTGTGGAGGGTTCAAATACCCTCCAATGGATTGAAGCATTTGAAATAGCGTGTACAAATTCATGATGTTGATAAGAGAGACTGGGCTATGTGTTTGTTAAGCAGAGTGCCTCAGACTGGATATGACTGTATTCTGAAACTGGGTGTGGAAGAAAGGGGTCAGTATGAGGGCATGAAGTCTGCTTTGATTGCCAAGTTTGGCAAAACACCCACCCAATACCTTCAAAGGTTCAGGAATTTTAAGAAAAGAGAGAATGTGTCTTGGGTTGACTGGGTGAGTGCTGCACATATGAACATGATGGGGTGGATTGATGGATACAAGGTGAAAACTTTTGTTAAACTGTCCCACCTGTTGTTTTTTAAGAATTTTTCTGAAGCCTGTTCACCAGAGATGTGTGAGTATGTTGCTGACCAGGACATTTAGGATCCCTTTAAGCTGGCTAGGCTGGCTGACAAGTGTGTCTCCCACCAGGTGTCCCCTAAAGACTCCAGTGGGAAGGACAAGGATAAAGAAAAGGGGACCTCTCAGAAAGCTGAGGAGTCCCAAAAGCAGTCACAGTCGATTAAACCAAAACCCTCTTCTCCCAAAACCCAAAGATTTAGTGGGGATAAGAGTAGTGGTCCACCTGCTGCAAAGCAGGCTCCCAGTGGTTCAAGTACCGTAGCCCGCATTCCTGGCACTTGTTGGGACTGTGGGGCTCCTGATCACAAGAAGGGTGACCCCCAAGTGTAAAGGTAAGGCACTTAGAGTCCAGGCTCTCAGCCTGACCTACCCTTATCCCATTTCGGAGGTGGAGGCCACTGTCCTCCCCTCCTCTACAGGGATCACATTCGGTGCTCCTGTAGAGATTTCCTTAGTGTCCCTTGGGGCCTGGGTCCAGTATGCAGAAGTACTACTGACAATCCCACAGAACACCCGTAGGTTTTTGAGAAGTGTCCTCTTGAATGGCCAGCCCTCTACTGGTTTGAGAGACACTGGGGCAAGCATGACAGTTGGGGACAGGACCCTGCTCAAGCCAGAGAACTATGTAGGTGCTCCTCTGAGAACCACCAGGTTAGCTGGTGGGCCTCCCAAATTATCGCCTGTAGCCTTAGTCACACTCATGATTGGAGACAAGACAGCATAGCTTCCTGTCCTAGTTCAGCACAATGTCCCTGCTAACATTCTATTAAGAAATGATCTAGTAGAGTTAGGGCTGATCTTGGATGGTCTACCCATGACTGCCTCTGCAGTCACTAGGTCACAGGTGACACTGGGTCTGGCTGTGAGTCAGGTACCCGAGCCAAAGGCGAGGCCTAAGGCAAGACGAAGGAAGAACAAGAAGGCAACCTCTGTGCAAGGGGCTCCTTCTCTTCCTGCTGTTCCTACAGCACCCATTGGGATCCATGCTCCAGACGGGCTGGGTCCAGTGGAAAACCCAAACTCAACTCCAGAGGGAGAAGAGGCAGAAGACCCTCCTGCGGGAGAGGTTCTCAACCCGGAGGACCACCCCGACCTTCAATACCTGTTGGCTGAAGGAGGACCCTCCCGGGCGGACTTCTGTAAGGGACAGATAGAGTGCCACTCTCTCGAGGGTCAAGGAAACAGGCCCTGTCCCAGGCACAAGAAGTGCCTTGGACTTTCCGGATCCTTTGGGAGGGCAAGCTACTTGTTAGTGAGCCCACTAAGCCTGAACCTGGTGCCCTCAAGAGGTTGGTGGTACCCCAGGTTTACAGGCCCTTCCTGCTGCAGTTGGCGCATGAGGTGCCCTTGGCAGGTCACATTGGTACCAAGAAGACTAAGCAGAGGCTCTCTGCCCATTTCTACTGGCCACGGATGGGAGTAGAAGTGGAGTCCCACTGCAGGACCTGCCCAACTTAGTTATCTGGCAAGACTGGAGGCAGTGTCATTGCTCCACTGCAACCATTGCCAGTGGTTGGCATTCCGTTTGAGAGTGTGGGCATCGACATTGTCCCCTTGACCCTCCCACTTCAGGTGGACATTGGTTCATCCTGGTCTTGGTTGATCATGCCACCAGGTACCCTGAGGCTATACCCCTTCGGACTGTTACTGCCAAGGTGGTTGCCAGGGATATCCTGGGAATTTACACCTGTGTTGGCTTCCCTAAGGAGGTTGTCTCTGACAAAGGATCCAACTTCATGTCTAGTTACATGAAAACCATGTGGAAAGAGTGCGGGGTAACCTACAAGTTCTCCACCTCTTACCATCCCCAGACCAATGGTCTGGTTGAGAGGTTTAATAAAACTCTCAATGGCATGCTAGGCGCTTTGGAAGAGCACCTAAGGAGGAAATGGGATCTCCTCCTGCCATGCCTGCTGTTCGCTTACAGAGATTTACCTCAAGAGGGTGTTGGTTTCAGCCCCTTTGAGTTACTCTTTGGACATCCCGTGTGGGGGCCCCTTACCTTGATCAGAGAAGGTTGGGAAGCTACCCCTCCAGGTCCCGCCAAGCAAGTGGGGGACTATGTCTTAGGCCTCAGACGGAGGATGACACAGATGATGGGTCAGGCGACAGCGAATCTCAAGGCCAGCCAGGAATTGAATAAGTACTGGCATGACCTTTAAGCCTCGCAAGTGGATTGGACTCTGGGACAGGAAATCCTTGTGATGGAGCCTACCAAGCCTAGAGCTTTGGCAAACAAGTGGACTGGACCCTTCAGGATCATCTCTAAAATGGGCAAAGTCAATTATCTGGTTAACATGGGAGTCCCTGGGGTAGCCCCTCAGGTATTCCATGTTAACAGGCACAAGCCTTCCACAGGCGAGCGGAGGTCTCATGTCTCTTGCTAGCTTCTGAGCTCCTGATTTGCTGCATAGCAACCCTCATGATGGCTCAGTGGAGGGAGTACATCTCTATCCAGATCTGACGACAGAGCAGCAGAGGGCCTGCAGGGCTTTGCTCCAGCAGTATGCCTCTCTGTTTTCACTGACACCAGGCCTTACACCGTGGTGTAGGCACGACATTGACACTGGTGACAGTGTGCCTGTCAAAAGCAGGTGCCACCATATGTCAGATACAGTTAAGAACCACATCCAGGCTGAGGTCGCCAAGATGTTGGATCTGGGTGTTATTGAAACCTCAACCAGTCCCTGGTCCTGCCCAGTGGTCCTTGTCCCCAAGACAAGTTCCCAGGCAGGTGCCAAGGATTGGAGATTCTGTGTGGACTTCCGAGGAGTCAATGCCGTCAACAAAGCGGACACGCACCCATTGCCCAGGGCTGATGAGCTTGTGGACACCATAGGTGCTGCCAAATTTGTGAGCACCTTTGATTTTACCTCAGGCTATTGGCAAATAGCTCTGACGGACCATGCCCAGGAAAAGCCAGCGTTCTCAACACCCGAGGGACTCTACCAGTTTAGGGTCATGCCTTTTGGGTTGAAGAATGCCCCTGTCACCTTCTAGAGATTGGTCAATCATGCGCTCAGTGGGCTGGAAGCCTTTTGTGTGGCCTACTTAGATGACATTGCCGTCTACAGTTCCACCTGGGAAGAGCATTTGACACATCTGGATAAGGTGTTGCAGGCCTTGAAAAGGGCTAACCTCACTATCAAGGCCACCAAGTGCCAGATAGCTCAGGGGAAAGTCACGTATCTTGGTCATGAGGTAGGGGGGTGTCACATCCAACCTCTCCCCAGTAAAGTACAGGATGTGCATGACTGGGAGACTCCCACTACTCAAACCTAGGTGAGAGCTTTTTTGGGCCTCACTGGATATCACAATTTCATGGCAGACTATGGAACCATAGCTGCACCCCTGACAGCCCTGACTTCACCCAAACAGCCTAGGAAGGTTAATTGCACTGAAGACTGTCAGAGGGCCTTTGATGGCTTGAAAGAAAGTCTGTGTAGGGCACCTGTGTTGTGTGCGCCTGACTACAGCAAATCCTTTATCGTCCAGACGGATGCCTGTGACACCGGAATTGGAGATGTATTGTCCCAGTTAGATGACAAAGGGAGGGAACATCCTCTCATATTCATCAGTAGACAACTCGAGGGTAGAGAATCTAGGTGGGCTACTGTTGAAAAGGAATGTTTTAGCATAGTTTGGAGCCTTAGGCGTTTTAGGCCCTACCTTACGGGGTCTACCTTCAAGGTCCAAACAGATCATAAACCCCTGAAGTGGCTTATGCAGATGAAGGGTGAAAACCTGAAACTGCTCAGGTAGTCCATTAGCCTGCAAGGGCTAGACTTCACCATAGAGCCTAGACCAGGGAAGAGTCACGATAATGCAAATGGCCTTTCCAGAAGGTATGTTGACCATCTGGATGAGGGTGTCTATCTCTTGGGAGATTAGGCACCCTAACCTAGGTCTGGGGGGTGACTGTGATGCTGGAAATGCATTGGAGGGACAAGGCCTCCCTGTCCTTGTCCTGTAGTCCTTTTTCATTTGTGTTCTGTATTGTTTTCTGCCCAGGAGTCCATGTGGGACTCTTGGCAGTGCAGCGCTTCCTGTTTTTGGTTTGGTGTACAGACCCATGGGATACCCCTATGGCACTCATGGGTGGGGGTACAACCCTTTGCCCCATGTGTATGTTTTTGGGCACCTGTGGGTGACCCACAGAGCAGGGTATGGGCTGGTGGCAGCTCCATGCTGAATTTGACAGGTGCTCTGAGTATCCTCCATTTTGGGATACTCAGGCCCTGCCATTGGAATCAGTTGATTCCTGATAGGAAACAAGTTGGCCCCTGTGGCCTCTTGCTTTCTATTGCCTGTTACCTTATTTTCCCAAAGTCCCGGGAAACCCTGACTCTGTCCCTTACTCTGACTGGCTGTTGGGTGGAAGTTCAATATATAGTGTTGTTGTGAAGTCCAGGCCAGACTGGCTGGAGCCTTCCCAGTGACTGTATGTTGTGGGTACATCCTGTGGGTGGGACCTGGGTGAATGGAGTGTGTGACCAATATGCACTTCTTGTTTTGGATGTCTAGTATCTGGTGTTTGACACAATGACTGACTCAGCCCTGCCCGAAACTGGCATGAATGCAGCGTGTAGTGTTGAATGGCTGGGAACTTGTCCTAATACAGCTAATACACATTCCTTGTTGTGAGTGTCTGAGAGGGAGGAGAATGGCCTGAATGCACTGTATGCCTGATTGGCTGACTGACTGCTGAATGCCCTTCTGAGTGATTGGTTGCCTGAGTGTGACCCAGCAGAATTAATGAGAGATCAACTAGTATATCTGGGAGCCTCTCACTGCTAGAAAGCGTTCAGAAGCTGAAGTTGAAACCGATGCCTGATCTCGACACCCGAGCCTGAAGAAGAAGGTTGACTGCTGTCTCCCTTTGCCGAAATCCGAAAGCCGTCGAGCCGTCGAGACTGATCCGAGAGAGGAGCTGGTTAGGCGCCTCTTCCTGTGCTGCTGACCGGAGATGGGGACCGCCGAGGAGAACAAAGATAAGCACTGGACATTCCGTCCGCCGTCGTCGACAAGGGTTTGCAGGTTTGCTGGAGGCCCGTCGAAGCCGTGTTGCCCAGAAGAGGGAACGCTTGACGCCGTGCCATTGACGACCAGAGCCGCACACTCGGAATCCGTCCTGAACTCTGTACTCGATGACCTGGTATGTTTGGTGGACACGGGTGGTGTCGGAGCAGTCCTACTTTTAGATCTGTCGGCTGCTTTCAACACCGTCGATCACTCCATCTTGCTTTCTCGTCTTTCCAACGCCAGTCTGTCCGGCCAGGTTCTTGATTGGTTCACTTTGTTCTTATCTGACCGCTCTCAGTCTATTTCTCTTCCCCCTTTTCGATCTAAGCTGGCTACACTTGTCTGTGGTGTCCCTCAGGGCTCAGCACTCTCTCCTATCCTTTTCAATGTCTATATTAGATCTCTTCTGCTTCTTATCCACTCTCATGGTTTCCGCTATTATTCTTACGCGGATGATACTCAGATCCTCATCCGCCTTGATCTTACTCAAGCTGAGACAGCCGTTCGCCTCAGAAACTGTTTGGAGGATCTAGGTCATTGGATGATGACAAATTGGCTAAAACTGAATGGCAGTAAGACCGAGGTCCTGGTGGTGGGTACTTCTTCCCCCCTTCTTTTTTGGACCTCGCAATTCTGGCCATCGAGCCTGGGCCCCCTCCCGCTCCCGGTTCAATCGGTTCGTAATCTAGGTGTCAAAATCTCTGCCTCCCTGTCTCTTGACAATCAGGTCGCCTCTGTTTGTAGTGCGGGTCATTTTAAACTTCGCATTCTGTGGAAAGTCTTGTCCTTTATTCCTGCTGACTGTCAGGCTCCAGAAGTGGCGGCCCTGGTTCTCAGCACCCTTGATTATTGTAACTCTCTTTATCTGGCCCAGCCTCGCTATCTGACCCAAAGGCTTCAATTGCTACAAAATGCTGCCGTTCGCTCTGTACTTCGCCCCCCCCTTTGGATCCCATATCTCCCCGTTGCACAAGAAACTTCACTGGCTGCCTGTAGCCAGCCGGATCTTGTTCAAATCGATGTGCCTGGTGCATCGTGCCTTTTATGGCTTGGGCGCTGAGTATCTTCAAGCAAAGTTTACCCACTACACACCTGCTCGTCTGCTGCGCTCCCAATCTGCATGCCTTCTCAGTACCCCCCGCTACCGTTTGTCTCGTATGGGAGGCCGTGCCTTCTCGGTGACAGCTGCTAGAGCCTGGAATGATTTGCCTTTGGCCCTCCGCGCTACTGAAGACCACTTCACTTTTTGCCGGCTGCTTAAAACTACTTTGTTCTAAGCCTTTCTCTCCTGCTGTTGTTACCTTACTGTTTTTTGATTCCTCCTGCTGTAGCCAGCGCCAAGATGCCTTTGGGTGTACGTGCGCTTTACTAAGTGTACATAACATAACATAACATAACATAACATAACATAACATAACACTCCTTTGCCTAAGACATTTGATTTACAGACGCGCTCGTCCACACCGCCGCCCGTCTTATCACGTCAGAGAAGGCCAGGCCATCGACACGCCGAGGAGCATCCACTGGTGGGTTTCCCGCCATCCAAAGACCGTAGAGACGCCGGAGTACATTTGATGCACTTTAATGAAATCTGATAATAATTGTGGTACCACTTAGAACTGTATATATTTGCCATTGTAGATTAACTAAGCACAAAGTGAGTTATTGTGATTGTGTATATAACCTTGAACCTTAATTATATAAAGACTGTGTTTTAACTATTACAGTGTGTGGACATTCCTTTGTGGGTGCTTGGGGACTACACTGTGCTTAAGAACCAGCCTACATCACCCCCCGAGAAGCCAGGCCTTGATTGCTCGTCCACTGCTACCGTAATAGAGAATCTTGGCTGGGGTCATCTGTGCCTCTCCTCTACCATATAGAGAGCAGGAGTACACACACCCCCCTCCAGTCTGTACAGTGTCTCATCCACTAGTCCCCAGGGATCTATCATCCAGGTGGCCAGGACATGGCCAGCGCATTTTGGAGCCAGTTCCTGGGGGTGGACCAGTGCAGGAGGATCATCTGGGTGATATGATATATGATATGATATGATATATGATATGATATGGCATTTATAACGCGCCTATACACAAGTGTTTCAAAGCGCGACGAGGCAAGGGAGGGGAAAACAGAGGAAGACAGACAACGATCCTACTAGGCCAGGTGTCATTCAGATTGCGCAAGCGCGAGGGTAGTGAGAAAGGGAAGAGTGCCAGGGGGAAGGGAAAGGGGGAAACTGCAGTACATGGGAAAGAAGAATAAATACGATAAATAAAACGTCCTGATGGTGGCAAGTGCAAGGTAAGAGCAGACATAAGTGCTGGAAAGGGGACTGAGGGGATACAGAACCAGTCCCTAAGTGCAGGGGGTTGCCAGGGACGCAGGGCAGTTGTGCAAAAGGCAGGACCTGGCCCCAAGATCAGAAAGGGTGGCCAAGTAACCAGTGCAGAGTTGGCAGGGAATTTCAGCAGGGGAGAGAGGCAGAGAAAGCAGAAGCAAAGAGGAAGGTTTTGAGGTGTTTCCGGAACCGGAGATGGTTCTCCTCAAGTTTCAGGGAGGCAGGAAGGCTGTTCCAGAGGGAGGCCCCAGCCGAGGAGAGAGATCGTCCACCAACTCGGTGCTTGGAGAAACGGCTAACCCTGAGGGAGTTGGAGGCAGATGAGCGAAGGGCTCGAGAAGGAAGGTATTTAGGAAGAGAGAGTTGAAGGTAATGTGGACCCAGGCCCCAGAAGGCCTTGTGGATAATGGAGAGGGTTTTGAAACTTAATCCTTGCAGCCACTGGGAGCCAGTGCAGATATTTCAATCCTGGAGAGATATGATCCCTGGGCTTGAGGCCATGGACAAGTCTCGCAGTCCTGTTTTGGATGAGTTGCAGAGGGCGGAGAGTAGATGCTGTTGCAATAGTCCAGCTTAGAGAGAACCAGGGCTCTGGAGATGGTGAGCTTCTGTGGGAAGGAGAGGAGCGGAAGAATACCTCTTAGGAGGAGCAGCTGGTAGTGTGACTTTTTTTTTTTAGCTTTGTTTATTTTTGAACAAGGCAGGATGACAATTACACAACCACTTGCAACATCGTAAAAGCATTTTAAGCATGTTAACCCCCAGACCCTTTCCCGTGCCCCTTCCCTCCCTCCCCTCCCCCCAGGTCCGGGCACCCCCCTCCGGGGCCGTCTGTCCCGCACCCCTGCCACTATGTGTCCCTTTCGGGGTTTTCTTGGTCTTGCAGGGTCCAGCGAGCGTTAATGGGTTTATAGGTCAGGGCTGGGAATCGCCGGTCATATTCCAGAACTGGGGCCCAGATGTTCTGAAATCTGTGTAGGGCACCCGCCTTTGCCGCCGTTACCTTTTCCGCCACCAGTATGTCCCAAAGTTTCGTCCACCACTGGGCCATCAAGAGGCCTTCTGGGGCCTTCCAGGCGCGGGCCAGGGTTGTTTTCCCAGCTAGCAGGCACTGGGTCAGCAACTTCGCCTGATTGCCAACCCGTGCGTAGATCGCTGGGATTGGAGCTCCCAGCAGGACGGGCTCCGGCTCCAGCGGGATCGCTGATCCAGTGATTTGCGCAATGGTCTCTAGGCATGTCTTCCAGAATTGCTGAATCCGTGGACATGTCCACCACATGTGGAAAAAAGAGCCTGGGAGGCCGCACCCTCTCCAGCAGAGATAGTCCACTTGGGGATTCATATGATGAAGTCTGAGGGGCGGGTAGTACCACCGTAGCATGATGTTATAGGCGCTTTCCCTGTTTGTGATGCAGGTGGACGAGGTGTGCGTCCGGGTTCAGATGTCCACCCATGTCCGGTCTTCTATCGGGTGACCCAGGTCCGCTTCCCATTGGGCCATGCAGCGCGTTCTTGTGCTCAGGAAGTCCCCTAAGAATCGCCTTTATAGGGTAGATATCTTCCCGTGGGCCGGGAGGTCCCTGAGTGTCAGTTCCAGGGCGGTGGGGTGGCGCGTTGCTGCCTGCAGAGTTTGGGGGTGTGTGCACCAGTGACGCAGTTGAATATAAGTGTATCTGTCTCTTTCCTGGAGTTGGAATTTTTCTTTACATTGCTCGAATGTCAGGGGTGCCCCCTCCCCGTATAGCTGGTCTATGGTTTCAAGGCCGCCGTTTATCCAGTTTTGGAAGTTGCGGGGGCTCGTGCCAGGCAAGAAGGCCGGGTTAAAGAAGACCGGGGATTGAGGGCTCAGGCCTCTCGGGACCCCCTTCCGTTTTAGCGCCCAATCCCAGGACTTATAGGGTGTGATTAGTTGCCAGGAGAAGGTCTCCCCAGTGTGATCAGAGAGGGGGTGGGATGTGTGGCAATAATCGAAGTGGTAGTGGTGTCCGTGACTGTTCCAGCTCCACCCATCTTGGGCGGTTTGTGATTGTCTGCCATTGTGGATTTGCGCTAATTGGGCTGCCACCCTGTAAGCCTGTAGGCCCGGACTCCCAGACCTCCCATTTTGGAACCCCCCAAAGCGTTTTAGGGGGATTCTCGCCTTCTTACCTTTCCAGATAAATTTCAACATCTTCCTCTGTAGGTTGCGAAGGGCTGGAGCAGGGATCGCCACTGGGAGGGAGGCGCAGGCGTAAAGGAATCTCGGGAGGTGGTTCATCTTGCACGCTGTTATGCGCCCTAGCAGCGAGATCTCCTGTGTCGTCCATCGTGTCAGGTCCCCTTCCAGTTCCCCGAACAGCTGGGGAAAGTTTGCCTTGTATGTGTCTTTCGGGTCCGCTGGGATATAGACCCCCAGATAAGGGATCGCCCTTTCTTCCCACGTGGTTGGGCACATTTTAGCCAGTGGTTCCCGTTCTCCCGGGGTGAGGCCGATGCTTAAGGCCGTAGACTTAGCGAAGTTTACCGAAAAGCCGGAAACCTCGCTATAGCTGTCTATCTCTTCTAGCGCGTGTCGGAGGGATGAGCTGGCTTCTGAAAGCATGAGTAAGACATCGTCGGCATACAGAGCGATTTTATGTTGCGAGGGGCCGATCCTCGGGCCTTTGATCTGATTGTTGAGTCTGATTCTTTGGGCAAAGGGCTCCATGGTCAGGGCGAACAGCAGTGGGGACAACGGACAGCCCTGTCTAGTTCCGCAGGTCAGGGGGATAGGGGCCAAGTGGTGTCCATTGATTCTTAGGAGCGTTTTCGGGCCAGTGTAGTTAGCTAGTACCATTGATTGGAATGTTGCCCCAAAGCCGAAGGCCCCCAAGGTGTTTTTCATAAAGGACCAATCCACCCTGTCGAAGGCCTTGGTCGCATCTAGGGCCATTAGGACCAACTTCTGGGAGTTCCGGGCAGTAAGGTCCACCAGGTTGAGAGTCCTCCGGATGTTGTCTCCTGCCGCCCGATGTATGATGAAGCCTGCCTGGTCTGGCTGAATGATCCCCGGTAGGATGGGTCCCAGGCGGTTCACCAAAATTTTACAGTATAGGTTCGCATCAATGTTCAATAGAGCAATCGGCCTGTACAAGGCTAAGTCTCGTGGGTCTTTCCCAGGTTTGGGGAGGAGGATGGTGGTCGACTCCTGCATCGAGGGCGTCACAGATCCTGTCTCCCTGAAGGAGTTAAAAAGTGTGACCAGGTGGGGAACCAGTTGGGGCCCTAAATAGTTTATAGAACCTTGCTGAGAATCCATCTGGGCCCGGGGCTCGTGGTTTAAGTGACTTGATGGCCTCCTCAATCTCCTTCTCTGTGATGGGCACCTCCAGCTCCTCCCTTTCGGTGTCAGAAAGCCGCGGTAGCGCTGCTTTACGTAGGTATTCCATTTGTTGCGGTTGGTTTTGTGGATTGGCCGTCATGATCTTGGCAAAGTAGTCCATCACTAGCTGTTACTTTTTGGGTTCCGAGAATTGGGTGACTCCTTTGGAGTCACGTAGGCCCGTAATAAAGTTGGTCCGTCTTAGTTTGGCCAGTTTGGCCACCAAGATTTTATTTGCCTTATTGTCCTTCGCGTAATACGATTGTTTAGCTCCAGCCATGAGTAGGGCGGTCTGTTCTGCATAATGGGCCTCTAATTTCTTTCTGGCTATGCGCAAGGCTTTCTGTGTCTTAGGGGACCAACCTTTCTTCTTGTGGGTCTCTTCTGCGGCCTTCAGTTCGTCTTCCAAGGCTGTCCTAGTTTGTCACCTATTTCTATGGTAGGCTGCTCCCTGGGCGATCAGGGTACCTCTGATGACTGCTTTCATTGCATCCCAGGTGTTCCCCACCGAGGTATCGGATGCTGGGTTTTCTTCAAAGAAGCTCTTGATAGCTTGTCCCGATCTTGTCCATTGTAGCCATCTCATTGAGGATGGGGTCGTATAAAGTCCATCTGCGTGGGCTGTCAGATTTTGGGTTCTGCGCCCGGATTTCCAGGATCACTGGGGCATGATCTGATAGGGCTCTCGTGCCGATGGCCACCTCCTTGACGAAGGCTAGAGTCTGGGGGGAGGTTAAGAGGAGGTCAATCCTCGAGAAGGTTCGATGGACGCCTGAATGAAAGGAGAAGTCTTTTTCGGTGGGGTGAAGGACCCGCCAAGTGTCTACAACCTCCAGTGAACGGAACATCTTGAGGAGGCTCAGTGCCTGGGTGAAGTCGCTTGAGTTCGGGGGGTGCGATTTATCCTTTTTGGGGTCAGGAACGCCGTTGAAGTCTCCTCCGATTATTGTCTGGCCTTCTATAAATGATGAGAGTGAGGTACTCAGTGAGTCGTAAAAATGTGACTGCCCGGTGTTGGGGGCGTAAACCGAGATCAAGGTGTAAAGGTCTCCTAGCGGAAGGCATTTGACCGCTATGAAACGGCCTTCTGAACAGGCTTTTGTTTCCAAAATCTGTGGGTTCAGGTCCTTCCGGAAGAGGATCGCAGTGCCCCATTTTTTAGTTCCCCGTGAGGCGAAGAATTGGAAGGGGAATGATCGGGAGCGGAGCCGGCCAGTGTCCGACTGTAGTAATTGCGTCTCCTGAAGCATGGCTATTGCCGCCTCTTCATCCTGAAGTTTGAGCAGAATTGTTTTACGTTTGGCAGGTGAGTTCAGCCCATTGACTTTTAAGGAAGGAGTCTCAGGATTTGGTGGTCTGCCAACCGGTCATGTTCCGTGAGTTGAGCTGACGGAGAAGGGGGGGAGCCGGGCAGAGGTGGGTCAACTGCCATTACTATTGAGCTTTAGATGTGTGTCATCCTGCACTTGAGTTTTTAACATGCGTCCCCAACGGGGGGGCGTAACCCTAATTAACGGGTGGGCCGACATTGTGTGTGCGGACGCACCCTTGGCCAACTGGGCCGATGGAGAAGTCAAGGTGTAAAGTATCGTGGGTTTCCAAGGATATGATGTTGGAACTATCCCTGGGGTGGGTATGGACCGTGGGTGTGTCCCGCCGCCACCGTCGAAGAGCTCTATTTATTCAGGGATGAGCTGGCGGTTCTGTAGTGAGTGAGGGCGAACCGGCCGAGGGCCGAGGTCAGTGTGGCCCATATTTCTGAAGTGCACCTCACCCCTAGTTATCTCCTCCTGTGGTTCCGCTGAATCTTCGACCAAGAGGACCGCCTGGGCTTTGGGGAGGGGGGTGGTTCAGAGTCCCCTGCCTTTTCCGGATTTGGTGAGGCGGTCTCTCTGGGTGAGGTTTGCTGCCTGATTGAGTTTGCGTCCTCCAAATGAAAACAGTACCTCTGTATGAGAATTGTAGCGCCGTTGGGAACAACCACCTGTACCGCACCTGTTGGTCTTGGAGGAAGAGTGTTAAGGGGCGGAGCGCCCTCCGTTTTTGTAGAGTGAGCAGCGAAAGGTCCTGGTAAATCTGAAGAGGGGAGCCCTGGAACGAGAGGGAGTCTCCCGTACGGCTAATCGCTGAGATGGCCTCCTTAGTTGTAAAGAAATTAACCCTGGTGATCACATCTGGGGGAGGGTCTGAGTCCACTCCCCGGCGTGGGCGCAGTCGGTGGGTCCGATCTAGCAGTGGTTGGGATTTGTCTAGATCTGGTAGCAGAGCTTGAAAGAAATCCCCTATGTATTCTGTTAACTTGTTGTCGGGGACAGAGGATGGGACCCCTCAGATCAGGAGATTATTTCGACGCGCCCTATTTTCAAGGTCCTCCTGTTTAAACTCCAGAATCTCATATTTATCTTGCAGGGTGTTGATGGATTGCTGGATTTCTCCAAGGGAGGCGGTGTGGGCTTGTGTCCGATCTTCGACCTCCCCCAGCCGTTGTTCAACCTCTGTTACCCTCTGGTCTGTCTGCTTTACTTTGGAGGTGTTTTCCGCTAGGCAAGATCGAAATTCAGCCTTAATGTCCGCCATAAAGGCTACCAGATCCCCTCTAGTGGCAAGAGCGTCTTTTTCCTCCGGCTGTTTCTGTGGGGTCAATTTGAGAGGGTCCTGTTTCTTGCCTTTGTCCGCCCCTGCAAACATAGTGGGGATGTCCGCGGCTTTGCCGGCTTTCGTTTGCCTGGACATGGTGGTTGTGCGGAGGGGTCGCGTTGGTGAGGCTCCAGCGGCCACCAGGGAGCCCCAAGAGTGTAACGGAGGGCTCGTAGGTGAACTCTCCTGGTGGGCTCCCCCCAAGGGCCAGGACTTGCGACTTCTTGAGTGTTGACGGGCTGGTTGATTATGTGTGTCCATTGGTGGCTATTGTGAGGCGATTTGCATGGGGGGCACCAGAGGTCCGTTGCTTTGATGAGCGCTGGATGCGTGCTTGGGCGAGGATGTGGGCCGGGGCGCCCCAGGAAGAATGTGGGGGGTGAGGGTTTGTATCTAAATGGGGCTTAGCTGGAAGTCCTTCACCGGGAAGGGTCTGCGCTCTTTGCGTGGGGAGCGTAGGCTGTGTTCCGGAGGTTCTGGGCTGTGCCCCTGCGCTGCTTAAGGGGCTGAGGGCATTCCCCCCGTTGTTGCTAAATTCGGTCTGGGCCTGTGGCCGACGGATACTGCTGGGGAAGGTCTCGTCGCCGCTCGGGTCCGACGACAGGGTTCCGGGGGTGAGAGGGCCCCGGGTGGCTGCGCAGGTATAGCTGTAGCCGGGGTTCTCACCAGGGTCGCGACCGGCTCTGCCTCCTTCTGGGCCCCGGGCGGGTTCCGTAGGTGGGATCGCGGCTGTTCGCGCTGTCGGTTGTCAGTGTGCCCCTCCTCTTCGTCCTCTGCCAGCTTCTCTCATCTCGGCCCGTTTCGCTCGTTAGGGTTAGCGGGCGTCCGCCATGGAAGCCCCACCACAATTAAGCCTCCTGTGTGAGTGGCACCATGACTCCCAACACTGACACAGTACAGAAATCCCACCCTGCCCACCCTACAGTAATGGAATTCCAAACCATAAACTGACACATCCACAAATGCACCACACATAAGTAGGCCGAGTAATGACAATGTACATCCCACGAACACTGTCCTCCAAATGGCCAGGGAAATGCATGGAGAACAGTACAGAATAGTGACGACCAGCAAATGCAACATTAGCCAAATGGATTTGCAATGACACATGAGGCAGCCACATTTGTCATGCAGAAGTAGATGGAAGGGCCCCCTTATCCTGCGACAAGTGAATGAGTACTGTTACATACAGAAACCTAGGCGTACCAAGTGGAGAGTACCCCATTGATTCAATCATGCCCGTAGGACAACACACTCCACAATGTTATAGGCCAAATGCTAAAAATGGCAAAATGACACTGATTACAGAGCTCTGTACACCCACTGGACTTACCTTGTCCCCATACCGGTTTTCTGTCCCCTGCAGGTGATTCTGGATATCCCCAGTACACGTGGCTCATGACCCCTGTGTGTCACCCACACACGGCGGTGGAGCGGGCATACAACCTTGCCCATGCCCGTACACGGATCTGCGTGGAGAGGGCATTTGGACTGCTGAAGGCACGCTTCCGGTGCCTCGACCGCACGGGAGGGGCATTGATGTATGCACCAGAAAAAGTTGGCAAAATTGTACTGACATGTGCCATGCTGCACAACATCTGCTGTCGCAGAAATGTGCCACTGCCCCCAGATGCTCATGTGCAGTCACCTGAGGATGGGAGTGAGGGCGATGAAGTGCCAGAAGGTGTTGCACATGCACAAAGGGTTGGACAGAGGGAAGGGAGGTTGGCCAGACAGGGATTGATTGATGGATTCCATTAGAAATGGGTAATGGGTAAATTGGAAATATGTCACTTCAACATTGAATTGTATCAGTAACAATCACTACTATCCATGCATTGTGAATTTTCTAACGTGATTTATTTACCATCCAACAAACCCCCCTCCCACCAGTAAACACCCAGCACACTAACCCCCTCCCCCAGTAAACACCCAGCACACTAACGCCCCTCCCCCCAGTAAACACCCAGCACACTAACCCCCCTCCCCCCAGTAAACACCCAGCACACTAACCCCCCTCCCCCCAGTAAACTACCCCCAACTGTGCAGATAGGCACATGTGTCTCATCAGGGCACCAACAACAATGCCATGCACCACTAGGATGGTCGCGGGCGCTTCCCTTTTCCGGGCTCCTCTGGTGTGCGTGCCCTTAGGTGGCGCATAGACCGGCGCCTAGGTGATGGCTCTAGGGAACCCTCCGTGGGTGTGGTCGATGTTGAAGGGACTGAAGCGGTGGCCATCATGTGCTGTCGCATGAGGTTGTTTCCCTCCCGTGTCTGTTCAGCAAGTGCTGAGACTGTCTCCGTCAACTCCCTCACTCATTGGCGGAAGCCTGTCAGGGCAGCGGTACATTGTTCAACAACTCAGCGTGTACGCGCATTGTCCCGCGCTATGTACTTGCACCCATGCCTTATTGATGCACTGACAGCGTTGATGGGCCGGCTCTGCACCTTGGCCATCGATTCCACCCTGGCCTGTTTGGCCTCAATGATGTCGAGTCGGCCCATCACTGCTGCCCCAGTGACGAAGAGCTCCCCTGGTGTGTCACGTGGTGGCCTGCGACTTGTGTGCTGTCGGGGGGGGGGGGGGCTGCATGGCGACATGGCGCCAGCCTGGACTGGGCTGACTGGCTCAGAGTGCCGGTCTTCTGGGCTCCCATATGATGGCGTGTCCACGTCCAGCTTCGGTGTGCGGACATGTCGACTTCCTGCATGCTGTGTGCCTGGCCCTGGGCTTCCCTGGGGTGTGATCATCCCTTCAGCCTCACTGCTTCCGGGAGAGTGTTGTCCTACGGCATGATGGCCTTGTGGAGGTGTTGCTCCCACGCCGGGCTCCGATGCAGACCTCTCTCCCTCAGCATCGGAGCTGTGACTGGTGGCTTGGGGCGAGCTGGCGGTCGCCTCCCTGCGGCCATGTGGCTGCTGCTGCTGTCTGGTGGGGCTGCGTTGGGGTGAAGTGGGTGTTGGCCTGGGTCGTCTCCCTTCGGTGCGGCCTCTTTGTGGGGTGCTGGTGCTGGTGGAGGCACGCTGCCGTGGGCGCTGTGTTGGTGTGGCCTCCTCCCCATCATCTTCGTACCGTTGGGATCGACGTGTGCCTGTGGGGTACATAGGGTGTGGTTTGAGTTCAATGCTACATATATTTGTGTGATGCAGGTCATGCCAACAAGTGTGACTGAAGACAGTAACAATCACGCATTCTACTTGCATTCGGTTCAGTCGCCATGTGGTGCTTGCTGTGAATGTGCATGGAGGTACACTGCATGGGAATGTCGGAGTGACAAGATTGCATGCGTGGTTGGGGTGCACTGCGCTCTGGGTTTTGGGGGTGTATTCATGCACACTCCAACTCTATGTAGCTGTCCTATGGCTATGGAAGTCTATCCCCTGCCCCTGTAATTCATGCACTGCACGTACAGGGTCGTCTAGGCAGCACTGCCGTTCTATGGATGTAGGCCTCACTTATGGGTGTATGCAGTACCTCAGACACATGTCTTCGCATTCATTCACTCAGGGTCTGCGTGTGTGGTACTTTCAGCTGCATGTATTTGGGGATGGGACTCACCTGCCATTGGGTCGATGCCAGTGCCTGCCTCCGCTCCACCAATGCCCTCGATGGTGCCATCATCTACCAGGGCTGTCCTTTTCTCCTCCCATGGTGTGAGTTTGGGTGGGGGTGGGCCTCCTCCAGTGGCCCTGCTTGCACTCCTGTGCTGTGACAGGATGCGACAGACTCGCACGCGCAGATCGTTCAGGCGCTTGCGGCAATCCTCCCCTTCCGGGGGAACGCGCCCCACAGCACTGACCCTTTGGCTGATGGTTTTCCATATTTGGGCTCTGCGCTGGCCACTTGTTTTGCGCTGCTGCAGCTCCTCGTGGTGTATCTCAGCCTCCTCGACCAGTACTGCTAGCTCCTGGTCACTGAATTTTGCCTTTCTCACCCTGTCCAGGACGGACTTGCCCCTAGTGCGCTCCTGAGACATGTTTTGGGCTTGGATCGCGTGGATGGCTTCCAGGGGCTGTGATATCCGACGGATTGTGATTTCCAAGATGGCCGCCATTTTATTTCCCATTCCTGCGGTGACGCGTTTCCCGTGCGCTAAAAGCGCACGCTCATAGCGCGCGCTATGAGCGTGACATGCCGGTAGCGCACGGTGCGCCGAATTTAAAGGTTCGCGCTAACGCCATGGACCGGGGCGCGTGCACGATAACCCGTGATCTGGCGGATTATCTGCCAGGGGCCTTGGCATTAGCGCTAATTACGTCCGGCGGATAATCTGCCGCATTACCACCGAAGTCGTGATGAGGCCCATAGTCCTCACTATAGGCCAAACATTTCTCTGATGGAGTAGTCATCTTCTCGTGGCTTCTGGGACAGGTACTCTACAATTACCATAAACGTTTTAACAATCCTTCGAGACCACACAGAGCCTCATAAATTAATGAATCAATAAAGGGAAAAATAGGCCCCTAACAATCACTATCTTTACCTTTAGGGGGTACAAAGCTATACTTAAACAAAGAGATAGAACAACGAAATAATAAAAAAATCCAAGTGTAATACTGAGACCCTACATGTATTCCAGACTAGAACACGCATACTCATATCTTGAAAAAATTGATAAAGTACAAAAAATACAAAAATATATAAGTTTATTATACATAAATGAAAAAAATGGAAGAAAAAATTTGAGCACATTTTTTTTAGGACAAAACCCTAATTATGGCACAATAACTGATCGTACAAATACAATAAAATTACTCAGTTCACATAAAAACCATTTTACAAAAAAACATTTACACCACATACATAAACACAACATTAGCAGCAAATCACAATATCATAAAACAAATGTGTTCCAAATGATGCATCTATTCCCAATGCATTTAATCCCGACATTGAACATGTTTCAGTTCTTGGTGCCGTAAATGGCTGAACTCTCTTCAGGGGAGACAAACACGTCGAGGATGATTGTTTAGACTCTTGACAATATTGTCATGGTGACTGGTTTTCTTACCCTCTTTTCACGTTAGAGGCTGTGTACCTCTGCATTTGTAAAGATAGGGAATGATGTTGAGTCAACTTTTTGTGATTACTGAGTACTTATGGTGGTCTTTTTTTGCCCCTTGTATCTTGCTGCTGGTTTTGACTACATCTGTTGGTGGATGTGCCTAGGACCCCTACTGCACAATATTGAAAGATTTCAAGATATGAGTACGTGTGTTCTAGTCTGGAATACATGTAGGGTCTCAGTGTTACACTTGCAAGGTGTAGAAGAACAGGTTAGGAAGAATGTGAGAAGGAGCTGGGAACCCAAGGGGGTAGCGACGGTGGGGGATGTAATATAGTAGGGAAGCCCGAGGAATTTGAAGAACTAGTGGTAGACACTGGGGTACATCGGGGACAGTACATTGCATACTCATGACTACTGCGGAGTCTGAGACGTGGGTGGCCGCAGATCGACAGGTTCTTACAGCCAGACGAGATAATAGAGAAATGTTACGATCTGTCGGATGGTGGGCATGAAGTCTTGCGCCTATATGAACTGTTAATGTGCAGGGTTGGAGGAGAGATGGAACATACTAGGCATGAGTGGGAATCAGACCTGGGAGAACCAATGACAGACGAGATGTGGAACAGAGCTAAAAGGTATCGTAAGAAGGTGTCCAGAAACGCCCGACTACAACTGATTCAATTATATGTGACTCATAGAGCGTAATTAACATCGAACAAAATAGCTAAGTTTCACCAAGCAGATATACAGACATGCCCGAAATGCGGGGAGGTGGATGCAGATCTAGTACATATGTTCTAGGGATGCGTTGAGATCGGCAGATTTTGGGGAGAGGTAGCTCAAACACTAGCTAAAGCATAGATTATCCTGGCTGTGAGTTCCCCTAGGGCTCGCCTGCTGGGGTGCTTCCAAAGACCTAAGTGAGCTAAACATGTGAGTAAGCTCAAGGACCTAGCGAAACGTAGAATTGCGATGGAGTGGAAAGCACAAGTAAAACCGGCAGTACAAGTATGGTGGAGGGATTTGGTGAGATGGGCCAATGTTGAGGCCTCTGTCGGGCAATAAGCGGCTGACAGCGACATGGAACAAGAAGGGGGAGGGGTGGAGGCGTGGAGACAATTGATAGCCGATCTGGAAATCTCAGGACAGTGTCTCCAGGCTCCAGTGGAGGTCACCAGACAAAAGGGGACCACAACTGAATAAAAGGAACTAAGACGAGTAAGAGTGGGAGGGATGAGTGTGATGTAGGCTGGAGAGGGGATGGGGGGAGTTGTTAGAGGAGAGTGGGGGTAATCATACTATCTAACGTGTAATTGTGGATGATTAACAATGCGTGAATTGGGATGATTATGTGTAAAAACCAACACAAATTGTTTAAAAAAATAAATAAATAAGCTGTTCGACGGTGGATGATCCTTGGGCCTTTTTTTATAAAAGGAAGGCAGTAACCCTGAGCTACCGTCTCCAGTGCCCAAGCATCTGAAGTAATGTCTCGCCACTCTTTCAGATGCTCTCACAGCATCTGAAAGAGTGGTGAGACATTACTTCAGATGCTTGAGCACTGGAGACTGGAGACTGTCTCCCACTGGGGTCTTGTGGATGAAGGCTTCAGAGAGGTTTTGAGGCGGCTGAAGCAGCGGCTGAGGGCAAAGCTGCCGCTGCTTGGGCTGATTTAGCACCTCTCCCTCATCCACCACGAGGGAATCTACTTTGTCCTCTATGACTGGCATGCCCACTCCCTCTTCCAATTGAGTAGAATGAAAGGACTTACCCCTCCAAGATGACGTACCACAGTAGGAATGTTGAGGCTGTCTAATAACAGCGCTGAGAGATTTACCCACCACCTTTGAGATCTGCAGCTTTTCCAGACTTTCATCAGCCTTGCAACCAAACAGTCTCAAGCCATCAAAAGGCATATTGAATAATCTAGATTGCACATCTGGTGCACATCCAGACTTCCTCAGCCACGCAAATCTGTGTAGCACAGTGCTAGTCGCCATGGTTCTGCTAATACTATCTGTAGTATCCAGACCTGACTGGAGGCACTCACACATTGACTCTTTACCATCCTTGATGATAGCCAGGAAGCCGTCTCTCTCTTCCCCTTCGGGGATGTGGTCAGCCGCCATTGCTGCGCAATCCCACAGGATAGACGAAAACGTAGATAAGGCACATGTGGCATTTGCCGATTTCAAGGCCATGCTACCGGCAGTAAATGCTGTCCTCGCCGAAGCGTCCACCCGTTTATCATCCCTGTCTGTAGGAGTGGTAGGATAAGCAGATTGTTTTGTGGATGTGGCTGCTTGCATCACCAAACATTCTGGAGTCGGGTGCTTGGTCAAGTAATCTGGGTCACTGCTTGAAGGTCTAGATTTCTTGGGAAAGTTTTTATTAACTGCAGAAATAGAATCTGGGGTTTCCCAATTTGTTGTGACCCTTTTTTGCAAAGCAATATGGAAGTGGAAAATGGGATCGCCCTGTGGACCTTGGTCTAATATGTCCGTCAAGTCATCCTGTTGAAAAGGAGGAGCAGGTCTACTCCATCCCACGTATTCTACTACCTTGCTCATCCATTGTCTATATGAGCCGTCAGCATGATCCGCAGGATCTGGCCTTCCACATTTCAGCTCAGGAGATGTATCTACAGCACTGGCTGTTTGTAGTTTGTCATAGAGATCTTTAAGTCGAGATTCCTCTGAAATAAACTCATCTGGTACACTTGGGGTGCCATATTGAAGACCAAATGGTGTTTGATCATCATCAGGTGGTTCATGTTCTTCATAGATTGAAGAAAGAGATTTTGTTTCTAACATGTTTATTTAAACAGGCAGGTTATGACAATACAGAACTTAATCACTTGCGACATGAAGCATAAAGCAATACCCTTTGACGCTCTTCCCACCCCTCCCTCAGGTCTTAAGTTCCATCCTCCCGCCCCCGCTGGGGATCTCCATCTTGAACAATTCTCCTGGCCAGTTGGGGCTTGAATATCAGGGCCGGGAAGCTTTGGTCAAAGTCCAAAACCGGACCCCAGATATTGTGAAAGCGATGTAGAAGGCCTGCCCCGGCAGCCGTCACCTTCTCAGCGATCAAGATGTCCCAGACTTTCATCCACCAGAAAGGCATGAGCGGACCTTCCGTCGTTTTCCAGGTGCGGGCTATCATGTTCCTGCCCACCAGTAAGCATTGGGAGAATAGTTTGGCCTTAGGTCCAGACCTTGGGTAGATCCCGGGGATAGGCGCTCCAAGGAGAATAGGTTCGCGGTCCAATGGCAGTCGCACCTGAGTGATGTTTGCTATCATCGCTAAGCATTGTTTCCAAAAGGCTTGAGCCTTGGGGCAGGACGACCACATGTGGAAGAAGGAGCCTATTTGGCTGCATTGTCTCCAGCATTGTGGGTCGAGTGTGGGGTTCATGTGATGAAGTCTTAGGGCAGGGTAGTACCAGCGGAGGAGGATCTTGTAGGCGCATTCTCTGTTCGTGATGCAGGATGAGGAGGTGTGAGCCCGGGACCAGATGTCAACCCACTGTTGGTCTTCAATAGGACGGCACAGGTCCGCTTCCCATTGGGCCATATACCGAGTCTTGGAGGTTAAGAAATCCTTTTGGAGGCGTTTGTATAGAGTAGAGATTCTCCCTCAGGGTGGGAGCTCATTAAGGGTCAATTCGATGGCTGTGGGGGGGCGGATAGCTGCCTGGCGAGTCTGTAGATCGGTGCACCAGTGGCGCAGCTGGATATACGTGAATCTATCCTGTTCCTGGATCCTAAAGAGTTCTTTACATCGCTCAAAGGTGCAGGGTTGGCCCCCTTCAAAGAGTTGTCCCAGGGTCTCCAGGCCTCCTGCAATCCAGGACTTAAAATTCCAGGTAGACAGACCAGGTGAAAAGGTAGGGTTCATAAACACCGGGGAAAGGGGGCTGAGCCCCGTCGGGATCCTCTTTTGTTTCAACGCCTTGTCCCATACCGAGATGGTATGTTTGGTGGTCGCCAGAAGATTCCGCCACCGTCGCCGTTCCGGAGGAGGGATATGTGGGAGAAAGTGTAGTGGGAGGGGTATTTGCACCTGTTCGAGGTCCACCCATCTAGGGCGGTTAGTAAGGATTTGCCACGATTGTATATAGGACAGCTGAGCCTCCATTTGGTATTTCTGTAGGTCTGGGACCCCGAGGCCACCGAGTTTCGCGCTGCCCAGCATCGTGGATTTAGGGATTCTGGCTTTTTTCCCCCTCTAAATAAACTGGAGCATTTTCTTCTGTAGGTGTTGAAGGGCTGTCGCCGGAACCGGCACCGGGAGTGAGGAGCATACGTACATGAATCTCGGTAGTAAGTTCATTTTACAGGCTGTAATACAGCCCATCAGCGATATCTCTTGTGCCGCCCAATGCTTTAAGTCTGCCTCCAGGTCTGTAAATAGTGGGGGGAAATTAGCCCGATAGACCTCGCTTGGGTTAGCCGGGATCTGGACTCCTAAGTAGCTGATTCCCCTGGTCGCCCATTGTATTGGGCACAGAGGGATTAGGGCTTCTCGGTCTTCCCGGGACAGACCCACTCCTATGGCAGCTGATTTCCGGAAATTGATGGCAAAGCCCATGACCCTTCCATAGCTCGCTATCTCAGCCAGGGCTTGAGGGAGGGAGGAACGAGGCTCTGTGATAGTCAGAAGGACATCGTCTGCATAGAGGGCCAGTTTGTGGTGTGCCGTGCCTGATTGGAAGCCTTTGATTGCAGGGTTCAAGCTGATCCGTTGGGCAAACGGTTCCATGATTAGTGCGAAGAGGAGCGGCGACAGTGGACATCCCTGTCTGGTTCCGCAGGTTAGGCTGATAGGGGAGGAAAGGGTCCATTAACTCTGAGAAGGGTTTTGGGAGCTTTGTAGTTTGCCAGCGTCATAGTGCAGAATTCCGGGCCAAATCCAA
This sequence comes from Ambystoma mexicanum, assembly GCF_040938575.1. Classification (NCBI taxonomy): domain Eukaryota; kingdom Metazoa; phylum Chordata; class Amphibia; order Caudata; family Ambystomatidae; genus Ambystoma; species Ambystoma mexicanum. Next base: position 19,754,285 of record NC_090935.1, read on the forward strand.
AGGCCTCAAGGGTGAGCCTCATAAAAGTCCAATCCACTTTGTTGAACGCCTTGGTTGCGTCCAGGGCCAGAAGCACCAGCTCCCGGGAGTCACGGGAGGCAAGTTCCTCCAGATGTTGTCGGCCGTGGAGCGGTGTCTGAGGAAGCCACTCTGATCAGCACTGATTATCTCCGGCAAGAACTGAGATAGATGTGTTGCTAGAATTTTAGAGTATATATTAGCATCTATGTGGATCAGGGCGATGAGTCTATATGACGCAGGGTTCTTCGGATCGCTTCCAGGTTTAGGCAGTAAGACCGTAATTGACTCCTGCATGGACAGGGTTATAGTGCCCGTGGTCCTGAATGAGTTAAACAACTGTACCAGAGGCACTAATAATTGGGGTTTGAAAATCTTGTAAAACCTAGTTGTATATCTATCCGGGCCAGGGGCCTGGGGTTTAAGGGCTTTTATTGCCTCGTCCACTTCCTCGTCGGTAATCGGCGCCTCCAGAGAGTCACGGGCTGTTCTTTTTAGTCGGGCAGGCGCTGCATTCTGTAGGGATTCCCTCTGTTCCTTCATGTCCCGTACCGGAGCGGTCATCACCTGGGTCAGGTGGGCCGTTGCGAGCTGTAGTTTGTCCTGGTCAGCGTAATGGACTTTGCCTTGTTGGTCCCGCAGGCCCACAATCGTGTTATTCCTCTTCGCCTTGGCAAGTTTGGCCACCAGTAGCTTGTTCGCTTTGTTGTTCTTAGCATAATAAAACTGTTTAGCTTTTGCCATTTGGTGGGCAGTGTGTTCGGTGTAGTGGGCCTCGATCTTTTTTTGCGCTATCCGGATGGCTCGCTGAGTTTTAGGGGTCCAGCCCTTCTCCTTATGGGTCCTTTCTGCTTTTTTAAGTTCTTCCTCAAGACCCTGGCGAGTTTATGCCTGTGCTAGGCCGCTCCTTGCGCAATCAGTTCTCCCCGCACTACTGCCTTCATTGCGTCCCAATTGTTTGCAGAGTAGGTGTCTTCGCTGGGGTTTTCCTTAAAAAAGTTGGTGATCGTGGTTGCGATCGCGTCTCTGAGTGGCATCTCCTTGAGAATCGGATCATATAGTGTCCATCTGCGTTGTTGGGGGTTAGACGGTTTCTGCACTCGGATTTCTAGGGGCACCGGGGCATGATCAGACAAGATTCTGGAGCCGATTGTCACATTGTTGGTGAATGTGAAGATTTGCGGGGATACTAGGAGAAGGTCTATCCCGGAGAAGGTTCTGTGGACATAAGAATAAAAGAAAAAGTCTCTTTCGGATGGGTGGATTACCCTCCATGAGTCCACCACCCCCAAAGTTCTGAATAGTTGCAGGAGAGCCAGGGCTATAGTGTGGTCCCCGGCACTGGGCGGGTGTGACTTGTCTTTCGTGTGGTCCGGGACCCCATTGAAGTCCCCACCAATCACTATCTGGCCCTCCAGAAAAGGAGAGAGAGTCAGACTATCAGGGACTCATAGAACAGCGCCTGGCCTGAGTTGGGTGCGTATACAGAGATTATGGAGTAGAGTTGTCCCAGCAGCAGGCATTTCTCCGCCATGTATCGCCCCTCCGGGCAGTTTATGGAGTCTAGAATTTGAGGGTTCAGTCCCCTCCAGAATAGGATTGCCGTGCCACCCCTCTTGGAGTTCCTAGATGTGAAGAGTTGCTTCGGGAAGTTTCGGGAGCGTAGGCGGCCGTGGTCCGCCGGCAACAGATGGGTTTCCTGTAGCATAGCTACTGCTGCATCGTCATTCTGAAGCTTCTGTAGGATGGACTTGCGTTTGGCGGGTGAATTCAGTCCCTTGACATTCATGGAGACAAACCTCAAAGTCCGATGTTCCGGGGCTAGTTCCAGGGCCGCTGACAAGTCCTGGGGGAGAGGGGGGAATGTAGCGGAATCAGCCATCATGTCGCAGAGTGTATGGCCATTCATTAACCTGCCTATGGGGGTTTTGCCCGGGCCGCCAACGGGAGGGCCGAGTTTTAACTGGGGGTGGCGGACCATTTGTAGGTCTAGAGCATCCCCTGGCCAACGGGCCATAGAACAGTATGTAGCCAACATGGCTAACCTTACAGGTAGTCTTGGTGGATCGTTCCAAGGACTCATAGGTGGATTGTACCTTGGAACTGGGCATGGGCCGTGGAATCATGCCCGCTGCTTTAGGGATGGAGCTCATCTGTGTTCCTGTGGGTTCTGATCGGCTTCATGGTGCCGGGCTGAAGAGCCGGGACAGAAAGTGGTGATTCCCTCATGGGACCACACCTGGCTACTTCCTCTTTCGGAATCTAGGAACCCTCGACCAGGAATTTTGTGTAGGGTTAGGGGAGGCCACAAAGTCCGAGTCAGCCGTTGCCTCGGTGGGCGGGGGAGGCGAAGGCCTGGAAGCATCTGGGCGCAAGATGTTTTCAGCATCTTCCAGGTGCCTAATTTTCCCTAGTGAGCCCTTGTAGGAAAATTGCAAGGCTGTGGGAAAGAGCCATCTGTAGCAGATTTTTTGGGCTTGAAGAAGAGTGGTTAACGGGCGGAGGGCTCGCCTCCTTTGGAGAGTAAGAGGGGAAAGATCCTGAAAGATCTGGAGGGAGGTCCCTTGGAATGTGATTTCATCTTTGGAGCGGTTTATCGCCGAGATGGCTTCCTTCGTGGTAAAGAAGTGCACCCTGGTGATGGTGTCTGGTGGGCCATCTGACTCCACCCCGCAACAGGGGTTCAGCCTATGGGTACGATCTAGGAGAAGCTGTGAGTCTTCAAGGTCAGGGAGGAGAGACTGAAAGAAGAGGCCCACGTCTTCAGCCAACCCCTTATCTGGGATCGAAGTAGGAACCCCCCGAATACGGAGGTTGTTGCGCTGGACCCTATTTTCCAGATCCTCCTGCTTGTATTCTAGAATGTAGTACTTATCTTGCAGAAGTCTAATTGAGCGTTGGACCTCAGTTAGGCCGGAGGCATGATCTTGGATGTGGTCCTCAACAACTCCCACTCTTTGTTCTACCTCCGAGACCCTTTTATCTGTACTTTCCAGCTTGGTAGTAAGTTCCATCATACAAGAGCGGAATTCTGATTTGATGTCAGCCATGAATTCACGTATGTCTTCTTTGGTCGCCAGAGGTCCCTTGTTGTCTAGGGATTCCCGTGAAATAGAGGAGCAGGGGTCCTGTTTCTTAGCTTTGTCGGCTGAGATCAGCAGTGTTGCTATGTCCGAGGTCTTGGTGGACTTCTGTTGCTTGGTCATTGAGCTGGTTGTCGGCGACCGGTCAGTGGCCGCAGGGAGCACCGTAATAGTGAAGGAGAGTTGCTGCAGGAGCCGCTCAGGGATCCCCAGAGCCCCGCGAGAGGTTAGGGAGCGCTACCCATGCGGGTTACAGGCCTTATCCGAGGGATGCAGTGTCATGGGCCGGGGCGCCCCAGGAAAGGCTCAGGGAGAGGAGCATGCGGGCTAAGCCTACCTTTAATTCAGATTCGGGTCCCCCGGGGACAGAGCGGGGCCCCCAATTGTTCACTGGTTGTAGACTCAAGAAGGCGGTGAGGTGCAATGGAGTGCTCTCCAGGGGTGCCTGCGGAAGGCTCCCACCGCCAACCGTTGCATGGGGGAGGGTCTCCTGTCCCCGCTCCAAGGAATTGAGTCGCTTTAAGGGGCTGTTGCAAATGTCTATAGACCGGAAGGTAGGCCCCACTGGGCAATCAGAGGAGCCACCAATGCAGCCCGCGAAGGTCCCCGTCCGCCGGAGGGGAGGAGGCACCCTTCAATCCACGGGCGCGTAGCTGTAAAAGAAGATGGAGGAGAGGGGGCACAAAACGGGGGCCAGGCAAGGCCACAGGAGCGCCCCCGACCAGGGCACGGCTAACGCAAGGCTCCAGATCCTCAGGTGTCTGCAGAACCAACGAGGAAGGCGCTGCCCAGCGCGCAGGCACCCCCGAGGGCTCCAAGGACCCCAGGTCCCATCCGAGGCAAAAGCGGGCAGGTCCTCCTCCCGGGCCGATCACCGCGGCTGGAGATCATGCTGCAGGGGAATCCCCCGCCAATCCTCGATGCGTGCAGCGCTCCTCGTTGGTCCCAGGAGAGCCCGGGCTGCCCCCCGCAGGCAGACGGAAACAGTCCACGCCTCTTACCTGGATGTCTGGATGCTCGTCCGTCCCCTCCGGCCTGTGTGTTACGGGGAGGCTCGCCTCCAACTCCCGGCTGCGTACGCGTTCATACGTGCGCCCGCTATCTTGAATTCCTTGGGCGGCAGGGGGGAGCCGGGATTCAGGTGACGAGTACGGACACAGTGCTCTTTCTCCCGGCTTTCATCTTTGAGCTGCTTGTGCCCCATCGGTTCCGATCCACATAGCTGGCATCGGTGGATCGTGTAAGCCACAGGAACTGCACGAATTTAGCTATAGCAGCGGGCAGTCCATGGGCGGCTTTAGAGGAGCGACTGCATTGCGTCGGCTCTAAGCCACGCCCCCATTGAAGAAAGAGATTTAAAGAAATACATTTTTTTTGTGGAAGAAGGATGTAGATTTCTGCTGTGCTTCCTTCAATGGTTCCGGAAAAGTCTTCGGAGTAGGCCTCGAGGCTAATGGCCTTGAAGTCTTTGACTTAGTAGTCAATGGCTTCGATAGGGGTCTCGAATGTTCCGATGTTCGAAGGAGTCGATGGAACCGATTTTATTTTCTTCGAAGATGTCTTCGACAAAATCCTTGAAGGGCTGGGCTCTCAACTCATTGAGGTCCTCAACACCTTATCACTCTGTCAAGCCTTTGGAGGTTCTCAGTGTTCGTCAGACTTGTGTCCCGAACTCGAGGGTGCACAGGGTTTAGCTTTAGACTTTCCCTTGTCGTCTTTATGCAGAGCGACCGGGACATGGTCTTTCTTCTGATCTTTCGAGGGAGTGGGGGCCCCTCTCTCTCTCTCGAAGATTTTCATCATTTCCCACCAAAGCTCTTCACATTTTACTGGGAGTCAGATTTTGTTGGACATGTTATTCTCACGGGTGAGGAGTCACTCAAGGAAGGAGAACTATGACGCCTTTTCTTCGACTTCCTGGAAAAAGATGACGAATGACGTGAACGACTTCGCGATCGATATGTCTTCGATCTTTTTCGACGAGGAGAATCGACTCATCTCCGAAGTAAGTTTTTTCGAGACAGAAGGGGATTTTGGAATTCTACCCACCGCCAATTTACCTTTGCGCTCTCTCAGTGCCTTGTCAGTCATCGCCTGACAGGATTTGCACTCCTTCGTACGATGCTCCGTGCCGATGCACCACAGGCAAATGCAGTGGGGGTCAGTGATGGACATCTTCGACCTGCAATCCTGACATTTCTTAAAAACCATCCTGGCCGTCCACAGTGAAGACAAGACATGACATTGTTTATTTAACGAACCGAAGCGCGCCGTCATTTCTCTCGAAGCAAAACCTGCATCAGAAAAATGGACCTGAAGCCAATGGGCGCTGCATACTGCGGATGACGTTGACCATTCGACGGAGGCCTTCGAGGGACAGTGAGTCATTGATGCTACTGCGCAGCGCCCTCTGCCAAGAAACATGTTTCCAAAGCAGCTGAAGCTGGAAGATGAGGAATATGTGGGAGGACACAATCCATTTGAAATAATCTATCCTTGTGTATATGGCATGGGGAGCCGAAAAGTGTGAGTAACCTCTTTCCTCACTGTGCATTTCGCTCCAGATATTTGACAATCTTAAGTCTTGCAAAAGGGCGCTAAGGGTTCTTGCTTGTGGCACTGGCTTGTTATGTTTGTTGTCCAACCGATCCAATTCAGGATTAAGAGTGTAATTAAAGTCCCCCCTCCAGACTCCCTTTATAAAGATAGCCTGGAGTATAACTACATGGAAAAAACAGTGGCATCTTGGTTCAGAGCATACGTGTTTATAAAGCAAACTTTCCTGTTTTCCCACAGTCCATGCACCACCACTGTTATGCCTTCATCATCCCTTTTGAATTCTAGTAGCTGTAATGGGCAGTCGGGGCAATCCAGATAAGGACGCCTCTGGCATACGCAGAAAAGGATGAGCCATACAGCTTTCCTCCCCATTTCCTGGATATAGTGGCTTGTTTGTCGGCTATAAGGTGCTTTTCCTGTAGCATTACCATATGTATGCCACTCCTGACCAAATAGGTTTTATTTGCAATCTTTTCACATAATTATTAAGACCTCTGACATTCCGGGTAATTATGCTCACTCCGCTAATCCTTGACATAGGTGCGTGCAGCCGTGCCTTCTAGTTCCCACTGCCATGTCCATCCGCCTAGTGGTCCTATTCTCCCACAATCGGCCAGCAATCGCTGAGGCAGCGCTGCCCTCCTCCTGTGCAGGCCCACCGGCCTCTATGCGTCATTTCACCCTGCTCGTTAGAAATACGACAACGGCCCAGTTTCATGTACTGTTTGCCAAATCCCTGGTGTTTATGGTTTAACCTGTCAAATAACACAACATTCCTCTCCAACCCAACCCTCTGCATACCCGCCCTTTCCTACCACCCAAACCTTAACAACCATAATTTCAACTCAATTACGTTCCACACATCTAAACATCGGCCCAGCATTCCACTTCTCCCGCTCCCACCTCCCCCCATCTGGGCAACGTGCAGCAGCTTGATGCCTTAAAAAGGACATCTTAATTTATAACTGGGGTTTGTGGCACTTGCCGGTTGCTGCAGTCGTTCGAAAACCTGCTCTTGATGTGGTGTCTTGCTTTTGCCTGCCCCCGCTTATTTCCAATGTATGTTCCTTGCACTTTCTGAGATTAGTGGTGTCTGGGGTCGATTCCCCAGTCTGCGTCAGTGCCATCATGCTATAGTGCATTGCTATTCCTGCCAGAAAGCTGCGGTATCCCTTGCACGCCCATCCAGGGTTGTGCCTCTGCTGTGTTGCCAAAGAAATGCGACCTCCCGTTCTGTAGAATGTTCAGCTTGAAGGGTATATCAGTATATAACGCAGGTTCGCTCGCTGCAGAGGTTTTTCGTTGGCCCAAACATTGCTCTTCGCCTTTGTACCAGTGCTGTGTAGTCGGGATATATTGCCAATTTCGAGGATCCTCTCCTGATGGTCCTCCCTTTTCTAGAAAAAGTCAGGATCCGTTCTCTGCCTTTATAATTCATGTTTCTTGCTATGAATGGTCTCGGGGGAAGGGGAGCACCCGGTAGAGGTTTCTTCATCAGTGACCTATGTGCCCTTTCAACAGTGAATCCCTGAGTTAGCGTGCCGGGGAACCACTTCCTGCAACAGCAGGTTTTCTATGTATGTAGTTGGGTCTCGCCCCTCTTCACCCTCAGGGAGTCCAAATATGCTGACATTATTCCTACGTGCTCTTCCTTCTGCATCTTCCGCGCGGTGTTCCAGAACCTACACTTTGTCCAGCAAGTCTTCCATCTAAGTCCGGGCGCCAGCGATACTTGCCCTATTAACCCGCACTTGCTGTTCTGCTGTGCCCAGGCGGTCCGCCAGCACCCGCACGTCCTGGCGAAGCAGGCCCACGTCTACGATAACAGCACCAATCTTATACTCCAGTGCCGTTTTCAGCTCTGCTATGGCCGCCAGTATTGGGCCTCCCCCCTGCACAGTCACCAGCAATGCTGCAGCCATCGCTACCTGCTCTCCTCCTTCTGGGCATAGGACTCCATAACGGTCTTCCGAGCTTTCCCCTTGTGACACTTGTCTGGCATCGGTGTGCAGCTCCTGTATGTGGCTCGTGTGGCGGCACAGCTGTATGTGTTGTACCCTGTATTGGCTTTGAGTGAAAACACACAGATTTGCTCAGCCATCTGCTGCGCTAACTGCCCCATGCGCCTCTGTCTGTGTAGACCGGCGCACATCGCCATTTTCAAAGGGTCAGGCGAGCCCAGAGGTGCAAAATGTAGGTCCCTGCTCTGCTCCATGCAGGTAACCACCCCTGCTTGTCACTTTGTGTTAGGACCATGCTGCTGTCCTTTCCCCCTAAGTATATTGAAACTGTCAGTGTTACTGGCTCCGTCTCCATCGCCCAGCTGCCTATTGGTGCGCGGCCCCACCTTGTACTTCTCTCTCACCTCCCGACCATCCTCTGTGTCTTGATGGGCCCCCCAAGTGTTCTGCTGTGCTCCTCGGGATCCCATCACTGCGTTCAGTGCTCCAGGGGTACAGTACCTGACTTATGTCTTAGACCATTACTGGTTTGTTTCACATACTGCCTATATTTGCTGTGTGTAACTATGAAACTGCATATCCTTGTAATGCGCCCAGATACCTCTGCATTTGGTGCGCACTATAAATAAACAAACAAGTGGGAAAGCATAAGACCGGGACTTACAGCTGGCATGTGGAGCAGCAGATGTCAATGGGAAACGAGGGCCTCCTGCTTTGGTAACGCAGGCGGAGGGGCAAGCAGGGTACTGTGGTACTATCCTTGACTCCAGAGAACAAAGAAGCCAACGGGTTCAGCACAGCCAGTGAGTCGGAGGAAGCTGATAGTAGACCGAACTGTGTAGAGCCCAAGGTTGCAAGAAGAAACATTTTGAACGCAAGGAATTCGAAAGAACTTGTGTATGTGTTTGAACTTTAAAGAAAGCCCAGTTGAGGTCCAGGTGCAGAGGGATCCAGCGCCACGTGGGCTCTCATTCGAAAGACTGTGACTGGCACCTGTTTATAAACTATAAGAACCAGAAGGCCCTAGCAGAGGGTCGAATGAGGCGTGATAGTGGTCCAATAATGGGCTAGGTCAAATGCCTTATACAATCAAAAGTCTCTGACCCATTGCCAGAGGAAAGCTGAGGGGAAGGGAACCCCGCTTTCTGAGAAGATTGTGAACTATGTAACAAGGCATGTGTGAACCCGACAGAGGGATGCTGACAGAAAGCTAGGAAAAGGAAAACCCTGCTTTCTGATGAAAATGAGCAACACATGAACTGTGTTAAAGAAAGGCCGTAGTGAACCCGACAGAGGGAGGCCCAAACTGCGAGGAGGATCCGAGCCCGACAGAGGGAGATCCTAAGGCAAAAGGCAAGAAGGATACGAGCCCGACAGAGGGAGATGCTAAGGCAAAAGTCAAGAAGGATTCAAGCCCTACAGAGGGAGATCCTATCCTAGGGGCGAGAGGCAATCACCCAAGGTACAAGACCACCCGGAGAACTTTTGTTTATTCGTTATTTTTGCATCAGGAGTAATACACCCGTGAACATTGTGTCAACAAGAGTAAACCCAGTTGAGGGTTGTCCGCAGTGGCGAATTGTTTAAAAGGACATTTGAATCATACAAGCAATATTGGAAAGGTTGTAGTGAACCCGACGGAGGGGGGCCCATTTTTGGTAAGGGAGATCCAAGGGGCGAAGAGCTATCGCCCAAGGTACAAGAATACTGAACAAACCTTTTGTTTGCTTGTTTGCTGTTGTGAATCAGCAGACCTTCTAAGGCAAGAGTCTATGGGCCTCATTATGAGTTTGGGCATGGCTGCCTCCAAACCCGGGTCCGAGTTCCCAGAATGGGGAAATACCGGGCCATTCCAACCTTGGATGGCCCGGTATTTCCCCATTCAGGGAACCCGGACCCGGTCCATCCCCATTCCCAGTTGAGCCCCCCTAGGGCTCAATGGGAATGGGGAGGGTGCTAACAACCTTGTAATGAGGCCCTATATCAGGAAAGTGATTTAGCCTCTGAAGGTTTTGATATCATTGAACCACAACTGTGACGCTCGTGCTGACGAGGCCTAGGAGTGTGCTGTGCTCAGAAGTCCTGCCTTGTCCAGTGCTTCAAACGTGGGGAAGGGAGACCCAGCCATACCATCCTGACTTATCATTTTGTGAACACTTCTATATTTTCTGGGGAAGAGTTATCCCACACTCATTTTGTAATTTAGTAGTAAGGATTGGCAATAGTTTTTTGTTTTGTTTGTATAGGCCCTTATTATTTGACAAGACGCCACTAGGAATGACTTATTATTTGATGGTCGTAGCTTGCTCCCATCTTAGATTTAGGTTTAGATTAGGCATTTATCTCACCCATTATTAAGTTCAATAAACACCCTTGAACTGTGATCACTTGTGTCTGTCTTTATTTTTATGTTATGTTACTTGGCATTTATATAGCACCTTTATATAGCACCTTATGTATCATCGGTATGACCTCAAAGCGCTGGTAGGTTGAACGACCTCGGGAACCGTAGTTCAAGTCAGTAGAGACAGAGAGACGTATAGTGCATGGGCGCACCGGATATGTGTGCAGCTGGTGTGGTTGTTGCATGATAGCTGCTTCTTAACGGTAGGTGTGGTGCTGAGGAAATCAGTTGGATGTGTTCAGTCTGGACGGTGGACACCCAGACTGCGTTCTGGCTGCGTTAGGCCTGAGGAGACGCTTAAGGTATGTGCTCAGCTAGCTGTGCTATATTAGGGTGATGGGAGGTTCGTGGAGTCATGTTAGTATGAGAACAGCGATACCGAATGTATAACCTTTGCCACCATGCGTTCCTTACAATTCAGATCCCACTGCAGCAGCCCTCAAGCTTGTTAGTCTCCTCCAATGTTTATCACCCTAAATAAGGCCCCCAATCTGCCAGGGCTGAGTTGAGTGGCAGCAGCACAACCTTGCAGGGTGTCAGCCCCAGTGCAGTGAACGAGGGTCCTTGTTAGTCCAGTCCCATAAGGCCCAATAGCAGTGGCAGCGTTTCTCGGATGGGGGAGGGAATGGGGTCCTGTGGCCACTCAGGCAAAGCAGTGCGTAGGAGTGTCCCAGCCCCCTCAGTGCACCGGTACCATGCAGTGCCTGTGAATGCTGGCAGCTTGGCTTCCTCCCTCGGAGCCGCAGCTGAACCAGTTCTTGAGGGTCGCCTCATGTCCCACTCTGGCAGTGTCTGCGCCAGCTGCTTCTCACGCAGTGGGCGGTCACCCGACTCATGGGGAGCCTAGGTGATTTGGATTGGGGAGGCTTATCCAAGGGCACCCCTGCATCTATCCCTCTGCGGGCCACGCTCACCTCGCATTCTCCGATGGATACCACCCAGATCCACCTCTGCATCTACTCCTCTGGGGGCAGCCCGCTGAACAGGGTCTTCGGTACAGCTGGCAGGTCGCAGCAAACTCAGCGGTTCCTTATAAGCTCCACTTAGCTCGCCAGCAGTGATGCCAGCAGTGATACCAGGCCAGAGCTAGGCTGGTGTTTCAACGTTGCCACTGTGCCGCCGGTGGACTGTTGGTATTACGGGTTCAGCTCAGTCACAATCTTTAGTCAGTGCACACAGTCCCCTTCTGCACCCTTTCCTCAGCTTCCCAGGCTCAGATTTTCTTCGGAGGAAAGCCCCAATCGATGTCTCAATTGTCAGCGATCATGGTGTGCAAACAGAAGTACTGGGTTCCTTGATCTGCGCTTCATTCAGGATCTGTTTTAAGGATCGAAGCGGGAGCTTGGCCGAGTCATGCCCTCTCCGCATGAGCTCAGTCCACGCCCTGAAGACTCACTTTATGAGGAATTCTCTAAGGAAGAGCTGAAACAATTCAATCCATTTATGAAAGGCTTGAGGATGAGCGCAACTACCATCCTATCAAACATCAACAGTCATGGACTTGGTTGAGAGGCCAAGTAATGTGAAAATGGCTCTTAACGAGTACGACTGGATACGTTTTTTATTTTTTTATTTACAATTATATACATGAGCAGTTAGTACACAAATGTGCAAGCAATTACAAAATACTAAAAAGAAGAAAAAGGAAGAAAAGAAAAGAAAAAAAAACCCTCTTAAAAGAAGTCATTAAACATATTCCAGATATTCTCATACAAGGACAATTTATGTTTCAATTTGTAAATCATTTTTTCAGTTCTCGACAGGCAGTGCATCTCTTGGACCCAATCTTCAAATGAAGGGGGGATCCGACTTTTCCAACCTCGAAGTACTAACCTTTTGGCCACAATGGTAGCCCTAAAAAACATTTTTTTAAGGGCAGCGCTAAGATCAGACAGCCCTGAATCATCACCTAGGATCACAGTTTTGAAATCCAGTACAGACCCCCACCAGTAATCTTGTCACATACATCACATACTTCACCCCAAAAACCTCTGACCCGCACACAGCTCCACAGCATGTGTTCTAAAGACCTAACATCCTAAACACATCCCCAACATTCATCACTGTCAGTCATGCCTCTTTTGTGTAATGTTTCCGGACACCAGTATACGCGATTAAGAAGAACAAGTAACTTCTTACCTTGTAACGTTCTTTCGATGGGATGTTCCTCCGACGTAGTCCTTATCTTTGATAATTCATCTCCAGCTTGCTGGCCTCGGAAATTTTTTCTCAGAAGAGGGCGCTGCGCGTCGATGTCCGTCGAGGCGATGTCCCTCGACAGCCACCGTATCGGCGCTGACGTCACCATGCCCATAAATAGCCACGCGCGGCGTCCGTTGCTCAGTTCCGTTTTGTAGCATAAGATAAGTCATGCCTGAATTGGTTATTGACCTTGAAGGAGCGTAAGCTGCAACCACAAGGGAAGTTTTACTGCGGGGATGGATAGGAGGGGCGATAAGGAATACGTCGGAGGAACATCCCATTGAAAGAACGTTACAAGGTAAGAAGTAACTTGTTCTTCGAAGGGATTGTGTCCTCCGACGTATTCCTTATCTTTGATAGACTCCCATAGCAGTGGCATGTAATTGGAGGTGGGAGTAATAATGCCAAGTATGCCTTTTAGGAATGAACCGAATGTAATACGGCTTTGCAAAATCTGGTCTCTTGACTAGTGGAGGAATCCAGGTTGTAAAATCTTGTGAATGTATGTGCGGACGACCATGTGGCAGCCGCACATATGTCTTGGACCGGTACCCCTCTTTGGAGGGCCGAAGAGGCTGCGATACCCCTGGTTGAATGAGCCCAAAGATTTTGGGGTGGCTCTTTCCCTGCCAGTTTGTAACATTCCAGAATGGCCAAAATAATCCACCTGGAAATGGTCTGTTTTGTTATGGGTAGTCTCAACTTGTGACCTGAGTATCCTACAAACAGTTGTTCTGCTTGCCTAATCCTAGCCAGTCTGCTGATGTAAAAGCTTAGAGCTCGCCTTGGAACCAGCCTATGTAGCCTTTCTTCCTCTTTCCCCGGATGGGGAGGAGGGTAGAACGAAGGTAAGGTAATTTTCTGAGTGATGTGAAATTCAGAAACCACCTTTGGGAGGAAATTAGGCTTCACCTGTAGGACAACTTTGTCCTTATGGAAAATTGTATGGGGGGGTTTACAAGAAAGAGCTTGTAATTCGCTCACGCTCCTACCAGATGTTAGTGCTACCAATAGGACAGTTTTAAGAGTAAGAAATCTCAGCGAACAAGAGTGGTGTGGTTCGAAGGGAGTACCCATTAGGACATTTAAGACTAAATTTAAGTCCCATAAGGGAACTTGGAATGGTCTTGGAGGATAAACATTAGTTAATCCCTTGAGAAATTGTATTACTAGGGATAGTTTAAATACGATGGTTCCTCCGCAGTGCGCTTGAAGATTGATAGCGCTGCGAGATAGCCTTTTACAGTGCCAACTTGAAAGCCTGAGTTTGCCAAGTAGAGTAGAAACGATAACACCGTTGGTGTACCACATGAAAAAGGGTCGATATTCTCTTCTCTACACCAGCTGCAAAATTTGTTCCAACGGCAGCGGTATAAAGACTTTGTTGCTGGCCTTCTGGCCGAAAGCAACACCTCCATGACGTCATCAGGGAGGTCCCAATCAGAAGCCAAGCGTGAAGGTTGAGGGTTCTGATGTCTGGATGGAGAACCTGACCTCCCTTCTGTGAGAGAAGATTCTCTTTGAGTGGAAGGCGGATTGGAGGACAGATGGACATATCTAGAAGGTCTTGGTACCACGTTCTTCTGGCCCAGTCCGGGGCAATTAGGATCATGGTTTTCCGGAATCTTCTCAACCTCCTGATCATTTGAGGAATAACAGGGACTGGTGGAAACGCGTAAAGGAGTGGGAACTCCCAGTCCACTACGAACGCGTCCCCTAGAGCTCCTCTCGGGGGAAATTCCCTTGAACAGAACAGATCGCACTTCCTGTTGGTGCTGGTGGCGAACAGATCCACCTGAGGGGTTCCCCAAAGGGCAAAGATCTCTTGAAGGACTTCCTGAGCTAGCTCACACTCGTGGGAGACTGTGCTCTGCCTGCTCAGAGCGTCCGCTGTCAAGTCCTTCTCTCCGGCTAGGTGGACTGCCGATAGAGAGATTCCTTCCTGAATTGCCCAAAACCAGAGCTGCATTGCCTCTCTGCACAGTGGCAGTGACCCTACGCCTCCTCTTTTGTTGAGGTAGTGCATTGCTACCGTGTTGTCCATCATTATCAGGACATTTCTCCCCTGTACTGATGGCAGGAAATCTTTCAGCGCTAGTCTGATCGTGCTCAGCTCTAATAGGTTGATGTGTAGTCTGGACTCCGATGGAGACCAACGACCGCTGATGGTCAAGTCGTTGGCATGGGCTCCCCACCCTGTGAGTGAGGCGTCTGTGACTACTGTTATCTCCGGCCATGGTTACCAAAACAGTTCTCCTTTCAAGATGTTCTCTGGATAGGCCCACCATTGAAGGTTGCGGGCTACCTTGTCCGGAATCCGGAGATCTGTCATTCTCCCTGAGAATTGCGACCACTGAGTTCTCAGTGCCCACTCAAGGGATCTCATTCTCAGGCGAGCCTCTGGCACAAGGAAGATGCAGGATGCCATGAGGCCTAGCAACCTCAAAAAGTCGAAGGCTGGGAGACGGTGGGCATTTTGAAACTTGGTGACCATCTGCAGAATATCTTGAGCCCTCACCTCTGGTGGCGAGGCTTTTCCCAGGGAAGTGTCCAGGACCGCTCCAATGAACTGGAGTCTCTGTGATGGTATCATCTGTGACTTCTTTAAATTGAGGGAGAAGCCCAGTTTGTGAAGGAAGTGGCAGACATAATCTAGCTGGATCTGAGCTTGTTCCGAAGATACAGCTCTGATCAGTCAATCGTCCAGGTAGGGGTAGACGTGGATCCCTTCCCTCCTTAGACTCGCAGCCACTACCGACATTAGCTTGGTGAAGACCCTCAGGGCGTAGGTCAGCCCAAATGGCAGAACTCGAAATTGATAAAGAGAGCCGCCAATTGCGAACCTCAGGTATCTCCTGTGTTTGAGATGGATTGGCACATGGAAATAAGCATCCTGAAGGTCCAGAGATGCCAGCCAGTCCTGGAGCTGGAGGGCCTGAAGGATCTGAGAGAGAGTTACCATCTTGAACTTGTCCTTCCTGAGGAACTTGTTCAATTCTCGTAAGTCCAAGATGGGTCTCAGTCCTCCGTCCCTCTTTGGTATGAGAAAGTAGGGGGGAGTACCAGCCCTTGTTCCTCTCCGCTACAGGTACCGGTTCTATGGCACCTTTCTCTAGCAGGTCTACAATTTCCTGCAAGAGGAGCGGATCTGGAACTTTTAGAGAGCTGTGCCCCGGTGGATGACTCTGAGGGATGTGTAGAAAGGGTAGGCAGTAACCCTGGGCAACTGTCTCCAATGCCCAAGCATCTGACGTAACAGCCTGCCATTCCGTCAGATGGTGAGTTAACCTGCCCCCTACAGGTGTTTTGTGTGGAAAGACCTCAGAGTGGTTTGGGGGCGGCTGATGCAGATGCCGAGGGTAAAGAGGCACCTGCAGCTGCTGCGGCTTTAGGACTTTTGACCCGTCCACCTCGGGTGGATCTTCTTTGGCCTCTTTGAGCCGGCTGTCATCTGCCTTTCCCGAATGCAGAATAATAGCGAAAGTACTTTCCTCTCCCAGAGGTTCCAGTGGGGCGAAAAGGAGTTTGGCGTATTGCAGCTCCTAAAGATTTTGCTGCTGCTTTAGATGTTTGCAACTTTTCCAGACTGTCATCAGCCTTTTTACCGAATAAAGAAGAGCCGTCAAAGGGCATATTCAAAAGTCTGGCCTGTACATCTGGAGCAAAGCCAGACTTTCGCAACCACGCATGCCTGCGGATTGTAGTACTTTCCGCCATGGCCCTGCTGATACTGTCAGCGGAATCGATGCCAGTTTGAAGAGATTCGCACATGGCATCTTTGCCATCTTTAATGATGTTAAGGAAGGCTTCCCTTTCCTCTCCTTCCGGTATGCAGTCAGCCGCTGATGAAGCACACTCCCACAGTGTGTGACTGAACCTGGCGAGCGTACAGGTGGCGTTGATGGACTTCAACGCCATACTACAAGCAGAAAATACATTTTTTGCCATAGAATCGTACCTTTTGTCATCTCTATCCTGTGGGACAGTAGGGTAAGCAGATCTTCTGCTTGATGAAGTTGCTACTTGAACCAGCAGGCTCTCTGGAGTCGGGTGTTTTGATAAATATTCAGGGTCAGCCGCAGCTACCCTATACTTGGCTGACAATCTTTTATTGACTGCAGGGATAACCTCAGGAGTTTCCCAATTTGATGAAATCTTCCTTTGCAAGGCTGCATGGAAGGGGACCACAGGATCCTCCTGTGGACCTTTGTCTAGTATGTCTGTAAGGTCATCCTGTTGAAAAACAGGTGAAGGCGCAGACCAACCCATGAATTCAATAATCCTTGCCATCAGGGTTCTATAGGGTGTTTCGGCATGTTCCCCTGGGTCTGGTTTGACAAATTCCACTTCTGGGGAAGTGTTCAGCCCACTTGCCTCATGTAATGATTCTTGCAGGTCTTTCAACCTTCTCTCCTCAGAGGTAAAATCCTCTGAAACAGGTGGTGTGGTCCTCTGCAACCCAAAGGGTCTTTCCTGGTCAGAATCCTCCCCTTCATAGATTGAAGATAATCCGGGGTACTCTGACCTCGGAAATGGTGTAAAACCCATTTCTAAGACAGAAGGAGCCAAACTCGTCATTATTGGGTGAGAAAACGTTGATGTCGTCGACGCCGATATGACAGGCTTCGAAGATGCCGAGAAAGGCGTTGAGAAAACTGGAAGAGGCCTCGAAGAACTCGAGAGGATCGGTATCCTACTCGAGGATGTCGACGACGTGCCTGAGGCTCTTGGTATAACCTTTGGCTGTGAATTAGCCGTGGTTTTCTCTTTTATCGGCGTCGACGATGGCGTCGATTCGATCGTCCGATGCGTCGAAGAACCCCTCGACAACGGTGTTGATGGCGCCGATCCATGCGTCGAAGCGATCTTCGATGACGGCGTCGAAGTCGGTGCCTTCTTACCCGATGGCCCATGGCGCTCTCGGGGGGACTCTTTCTCTGGGTGCAACGACTCGCGGCGTTTCGCTTTTTTGGGTTTTTCACCCAGGGTATCACCCTCAGCTGTCTTCGAGGGGGTCGAGGCCGCTTTCTCGAAGACGCTTAGCATTTTCTTCCTGAATTCCTCCCACTCAGCCTGAGAGCTGTGTTTTGTGGGGCAGGAGACCCTTTTTGGGGAAACAGAAGATGACGAGGAAGGGGATCTTGACATCTCTTCTTTGAGTGTCTAGATCTCGACGAGTGGTGGGAGCTACTTCGAGACCTAGAATGGGAATGCTTTCGACGGCGAGGAGACAAATGCCTCGACTCGGCCGAAGAAACCTTCGAGGAGGTTTTGACTGACTTACCTCTCTCGAGCTTCCCCTTGCGCTCCTTCAAGGCTTTCGCCGTCATGGACATGCAGTCCTCACACTCCGAACAATGGTGCTCGACTCCCAAGCACCACAAGCAGATCCTGTGAGGATCCGTTATCGACATTTTCTGAAGCCTGACCGCGGAGTCGCCGGTTCGGATGAAGAAGCCATCGAGAACGAGTTGGTTTTATCGAGTAAGTATAAGAGGTTTTATCTGACTGAACTGAGCAACGATATTCCGAGGCCCCACGAAGCGCGGAAAAACGGAACTGAGCAACGGACGCCGTGCACGGCTATTTATGGGCATGGTGACGTCGGTGCCAATACGGTGGCTGTCGAGGGACATCGACTCGGCGGACGTCGACGCGCAGCGCCCTATACTGAGAAAAGATTTCCGAGGCCAGCAAGCTGGGGACGAATTATCAAATATAAGGAATACGTCGGAGGACACAATCCCTTAGAATCTTAATTTGCCGAGACCTTTCACCTAAGTTCAGCGAACACAAGGAAACATTTCCACATATATTCTGCCAGCATGCGGTATCAATCGCAAAACCAATCCTTTCACTCCAAACCTCCCGTAGTCTGTCATTACCTTGATAATGTGACACAATTAACTTATAAATTTTACTGGCTAGAACACCTTCCTTTCCATTAGAGTGTTTGACCAGTCAACTTCACCTACAGATCTCTTCAGACGTCTATAAGCAGAATCCGATAAATTACCAAAATCCCATCTTTCTCTCATCTCAGTTGCAGTCAACCATCGACCATCCTTCCCAAGATCAGAAATCTGTTTAATACCAGCAAGGAACCAATCAGGCCAAAAAATAGTTTTGGTGTTATCCCGAATCTTAGGATTCAGCCAAATAGAGGCCCTCTGGCATTTAAAATCATCAATGCCCAAAAACGCCAGCACCTCACTTCAAGCTGTGCGCAAATAAATCGTCACTAATGATCTACCACCAGTGCCTTTCGTCTTAGTAGTCAACAAAGCTTCCAGACCAAGCGGCATTCGATTCTGCCACCGCCCAGCGGTCCAACTCTCCATTCAAAAAAGGAATGAAAGAATGAGCTGAAAAGTGTTATGCACAATAGGTCAGTTACACGCCCATACAACACCTTGCATAACACTCCAACACACAGTACTGTCAAGCTCCCCGGTTCTCAGTCAAACCCACCAGTTGTCCCATCACCTAGGGTGCAGGGGAGTCGCCATCACCGATGGTTTCGAATCAGACGCAGAGGACGGCGTTGTTTGTTTCCTCGTCTCCAATGGCAACTGCCATGGAGATTGCGATCGGGCTGGAACAGCCGATCGCGATTGCTTCCGGGTTTCACATCAACTTCCCGATCACGTGCACGGAGCCTCGCTCACGTGATTGGGAGGCGGCTCACATAAAAGCCGGGAGCTTCGATTCACTCGCCGCTTCACAGCTGTTTTCACAACACTGTTCGGCGTCTCGACTCTTGTTATTTTGGTCACATCGGATTTCGACTTCAGGCTTCCACTTAACGGATTGGTTAAACTCTTGCTCCTTGGATACGTTTGCTGGAACTTTGCATAGATACTGGTACTTTGGACCTTTGGCTTACGCATAACGGACTGCTTTGGATTTCCCTATCTGCTCGCTTTCTACAACCTGGATTTTGATCTTGAGATCGTTTACGACCTTCATTCCGCTTTCTTGGAAAATCATTACGTTTAACCTAAGGGTTACAGGTGGTCAGCCCGTACCTGCCCCCAGGTACTTGACTGTTGGAATCATCGGCGCTCCCCTGCACCAAATCCACAGGCTCCCTTCCACGGAACTTAGGTAAGAGAGTATCATTGATTTGCATTTCACTACAGCACTGTCTTTGCCTGTACTAACCCTGATTTCCTCCCAACAGCCTCTGGGGTCCTCGGCGCCATCCGATTCGGTGAACCATCAACCACCTGTGGCCTCAAAGCTCGCACAGGGAGTGTTTATCTTTCTCTCCCTGTGGGTGATTTGTGGACAGAGGCTCAATACTCTTCACTACGTGGCAAGTCACAACAAAAAGGCCAAGTGATAAGTTTTAGAATTCAGAACCCCCAATCCACCCAGGTGAACTGGAAGCTGCAATTTCCAAATACCAAGTCTTGGTGGTTTTCTGTCCCATAAAAATTCTTGAACGAGACGGTCCAAATCTTTCCAATAACAATTTGTAATCCTCAGAGGAAGCATACTAGCCACAAAATTAATCTTGGAAGTCAAATTCATTTTTAGGGCATTAACCTTACGCCACAGAGACAGATAAAGAAGAGACCATCTGTCCAGGTCCATTTTACAATCTTGAATGACCTTACACATGTTTTCATCGACCATAAGGGAAACAGGAGACGTCAGCCAAACGCCCACATAGCTTAAGCGCGTATCACACCATGTAAATCCCAGACCCGTGACTAGAGTTTTATCACATCTGTGGCAAAGAGGTAATATCTCTGACTTTAACCAATTCATCTTGTAACCCGAACATTCATGATAACCAGATAAAATCTGCATCAGACAGGGAAGGGACACAACCAAATTCTGAAGCATCAACAAGAGATTATCTGCATATAACCATGCCTTTTGCACAACTCCCCAGCAGCCAACATCACGCAAATCAGATTCATTTTTGATGCATATAGCCAATGGTTTCATCGCTAAAATAAATAAAAGAGGTGAAAACGGACACCCCTGGCGAGTGCCCTGTTCCAAACCAAAGGTCTCTGATATGACCCCATTTGTCTTAACGTCCGCGGTCGGATTGGAATACAAAAGCGCAACCCAAGAAATGAACTCTTCACCAAAATTCATCTCCCTCAGAACTGAATACAAGTAGTCCCTGCTATCCCTGTCAAAAGCTTTCTCAGCATCAAGGGAAAGGACAGCGACATCACAGTCCGCCTTATTAGCAGTTTCCATGGTAAGCAACAATTTGCTAATATTACTAGACGTGCGTCTATTTTTCATAAAGCCAGATTGTTCCACATCAATTAACTTAGGCAAAAACTTTTCCAAACGTAAGGCCAAAACCTTAGCTAAAATTTTATTATCGGTATTGATACGACTGATGGGACGGTAACTCGCTGGAAGATTGCTGTCCTTTCCTTTTTTCAGAAAAACAGAAATAGAAGCATGACTCGTACTTTTAGGCAATGTCCCATCCAATTTACTAGCAATGAACATATCTCTCAAGAGTTCTAGGGCCGAATTTGGAAGAATTCTATAAAATTCACAAGGAAGTGCATCTAGACCAGGGGATTTACCAACATTCAGCTTTGAAATTGCATTTTTGATCTCATCAATCGTCAGTACATCACCAAGAAGGCCACGTTCAACATCCTGAATCTTAGGAAGATTTAAATTCCTAAAGAAATCCTTTTCCTTACCTGAGATGCCAGCCTCATTGCTATAATTTCATGTAAAAGTCTCGAAAGACTGAGTTTATTTTTCTAGGATCAAATGTAATCCTACCTTCCAGGTTAACAACAGAAGCAATAGCAGATTCAGACACCCTCCTTTTCAACCTGAATGTGAGCCATCTATTGCATCTTTCTCCTTTTTCAAAATATGTACAACGAGAATAGAATAAACTACGTTCTGCCCTTAGCAACAAAATATCATCCATTTCTTTTTTAAGTTTCTTCAAGGTCGTCAATTTGGCAGAATTAGACGGGTCAAGCATTAAATCCTGAGAAACCTGACTGATTTTTAGATCAAGTTCCAGTCTGTTTTTTTCCTCTCTGTTCCTTTTACCACTAGATAGCCCTAGACAGATACCACGCATACAACATTTAAAGGCCTCCCATGTGCTTGCTAAACTGATCTCGTCTGAACGGTTCTCTTCAACAAAATAGTTAGTCTCCGATACAATTCGGTCCAATATATCATCATCTAACAAAATAGACGTATTCATTTTCCAAGAAAAAGACCTGTCACATTGAAATTTACGCTTCAAGCGCATTGTCACTGGGGCATGATCACTCAATAGAATATTTCCGATATCACAAGAAATAAAACTTTCTGTCACTGTCCCACCCGTGAAAAGCATGTCAAGTCTAGAATACACACCATGGGCACCCGAAAAGAAGCTATATTGACGTTTGCCCTGGTTCATGAGACGCCAATTGTCTTTCAAACTGTGTTCCATTAATAGCGACCTGAGTGCCCGATTGTGATGATCACTCCGCGACACCCGTCTGACCTGGCTTCTGTCAAGCAAAGGATCAACAACAGTATTAAAGTCACCCCCAAGAAGGATATTAGGCGAGTTCAAATCTAAAAGAGTCTGTGCAACCATTCTAAAAAAGGAACCGTCATCCACTGTGGGAGCATACACTTTGCAAAGAGTCAACAGTTCCCCCTGAATCTCAACCAACAAGGCAATCATTCTTCCATCTTTATCAGCACACTCTCTCAAAATCTTTATAGGCAGTTTTTTCCGAATTAGAATGGCTACGCCCCTGGATCTCGATGTAAAAGAAGAGCCACAGGCAGAGCCAACCCATTCTTTTTCTAACTTTGAAATTTCAACAGTTAAAATATGAATTTCTTGTAAAAAGCATATATCTGCTTGCATGTCATGCAACATTTTAAACACTTTCTTTCTCTTCAGGAGGTTATTAACCCCATTCACATTCCAAGAGATAACACAGAGATCATTATCTACCCTTCTTGGTTGTGAAGTCATCATTTCACCATTAGCAGAAAAGCAAAAAACAGTTAACTGGATAAGTTGATCGTATGCGCTCAGTATTCATGCATGGGAGCTTATAGTATGTGGATAAACCCAGGGGGCCTTGCCTGGTTACTTGTCCAGATTACCGGATGGAAGAAGTCTGTCATGATCCATCAATCATGCCCCTTTTGGTCCTCCTGGTCCCTGGCACATCGGGGGTTACTCGCTGTAGTACACCCAACATGGCCGAATTCACAGAACGCGGTCTATCGACCTTTACATCCATGCAGCACGTTCCATAAAGGAACCACGCCCCTGCGGCTCCGCGCGTCTCAACGCTATCGTTAGCTGAGGCTAGACGTGCGTCGCAGTTCGTGCTCCTGGAACTGAGTTGCTACTCGAATTCCCCGACCCATTCCTTCTCCTTCTCCTTCCTCCCCCTTGTACCTGTATTCCATCCGCGTTCCGCGCAGACCGCTCTCGTGTGCGGCCTTCCTTCCTGGTCTTCCTGGAGTTCCGTGGTCCCGGACGAAGAAGCTGAACGAATCCTGGAATCCGACGATGGCCGAGCGGGCTTATACAAGAACCGAACAGCACGGAAGAAAACCCCGGCGGAGGATCCCGCAAGGCAGCAAAAACAGGTGAGAAAAAAGGAAACCTGTGACAGATTGAGACGCCACCTGATTGAATTCGACACAGACATTGAAGCGGCCACCCAGGACCTTATGTGTGGCATGGAAGAGCTGACGACCGAAGTGCAAAAGTTAAAGGCAGAGAACGCCGCCTTAAAACAATTGGTATTGTCGCGTGAATCTGCTACGAAAGAGAGTGCAATCCTGGGCGGCGTTGTTGATAAATATGATGGTTCCGCAAAGAGCCTTCGTGGATTCCTTGACTCATGTTTGGTCCACTTTACTTTCAAGCCTTATTATTTTTCTACGCCCAGGGCTAAGGTGGGCTTAATTATTTCGCATCTTTCCGGCAATGCCTTGACCTGGGCCACCCCACTGGTTAACTCTGGGGAGTCTCTCCTGGATGATTACTATGGCTTCATGCAGGCCCTTAAAACCATGTTTGACCGCCCAGAGCAGGTCTACACTGCCCAGGAACGTCTACTTGACTTTCAACAAGGTACCCAGGATATGCTCACGTATGTCACACGCTTCAAACAGCTGGCTAAAGAAGCGGATTGGTCCTCTGAAGCTTGTTTTACCCTATTTCGAAGAGGGCTAAACAAAGACATCAAGGATGAACTTGCCAGAGTGGCGCACCCAAATTCTTATCAGGCCCTGATGGATCTTGCTCTGCAGATTGACTTTCGCATTCAGGAGAGAAAGGCAGAGAAAAAGAAAAGCAAGCTACCACTCCAGAAGAACCCCATTGGAATAACCTTGAGCCCTGAAGGTATTTCCACTTCTAGTAGCGAGCCTGAACCTATGCAGCTAGGGTCATTCCGTGGACCCATATCCTCCCAAGAAAGAATGCATAGGATCCATAACGGGTTGTGTATGTATTGTGCATCAGACAAACATTTAGTAAGAGAGTGCCCAATAGCCCCCCCACGGCGCTCGGGAAACGCCAGCTCCCGATCCTAGATGGAGCACAGGTTCGGGAGAGAGATGCCTGCTCCACATCAATTCCATCCTTGAACTCTCCTGGACAAAATTATTTGGTGATCTTACAGGCCTTTTTATCGCCATCCAAGAAGGAAACGTATCCCATCCTGGCATTGGTGGACTGTGGAGCTATGGGGCTTTTCATAGACCAAGAATGGGTTCTTAAACACCATATTCCTTACGAATCCCGGACTATTATGCAACCTGTAGAAGCAATTGATGGAAGGGCACTTTCTTCAGGACCCATAACCCTTCAGACTAAGGACGTCGAACTTGCCATAAACCACCATCGAGAAAGGATAAAATTTGACATCATCAAGTCGGCCCATTACCCAATGGTATTGGGAATGCCCTGGCTTCAAAAACACAATCCGTACATCAATTGGACAGCGGGTGTCTTGTTCCTGGGCTCAGAATTTTGTATGTCCCACTGCATAATATCAGACCTCGCTCCAACACCATCAGAAGGACCTCCTACGAATCACCAAGGTACAATCTCAGTCTCAAACATTATCCGGGTCCCAGAGATATACCAGGAATATTTTGATGTTTTCTCTTCTGCCATTGTCCAGGCGTTACCTCCCCATAGACCAGACGACTGTGCTATAGAAACGGACCCTTCCGCTGTGATTCCCTTTGGAAGGATGTTCATCTTGTCCGAACCTGAAAAGAAAGCCCTTCGAGAATACCTGGATACTAATCTTGCAAATGGCACCATACGACCCTCTAAATCCCCAGCAGGGGCCTCACTGTTTTTTGTTCCCAAGAAAGATGCCAAGGAACTCAGACCGTGTCTGGATTATCAAGGTCTAAATCAATGCACCCTTAAGGATCGCTATCCGTTACCCTTGATCTCGGACATTCTGGAGGCAGTAAGGGGCACAGTTGTTTTCACCAAGTTGGATCTCAGGCGTGCCTACCATCTGATTCGTATTAGGGCAGGAGACGAGTGGAAAACAGCCTTTAGAACACCCTTCGGCCATTATGAATACTTGGTCATGCCCTTTGGACTTGCTAATGCCCCGGTGGTATTCCAACGCTTCATGGATAGAGTGTTCTCAGACATGCTGTTTCTTTTTGTGATAGTCTATTTGGACGACATCCTAATATTTTCGAAGGACATTTCCAAGCACGAAGAACATGTAAAGGCAGTGTTACAACGACTACGCGAAAACAAACTCCTGGCAAAGCCCGAGAAATGCATCTTCCATGCTTCTACTATACACTACCTAGGATTTGTCCTTAGTCCAGAAGGCATCGGAATGGATCAATCCAAGGTTAAGGCTATATTATCCTGGCCAAGTCCCACCTCTGTGAAACAAATCCAGTCTTTCCTGGGCTTGGCTAATTTCTACAGGAAATTCATGCCTTCCTTTTCCGAGATAGTCCAACCAATCATTGCCCTGTTAAAGAAAGACATTCCCTTCCTTTGGACCACAGCTCAAGAGGAAGCCTTCCAACGGTTGAAGACTGAGTTTACACAAGCCCCCATCCTGGCTCAACCTGATGTCAACCAACCATTCATAGTGGAGACAAATGCCTCCAGCTACGCTATAGGAGCCGTTCTCAAACAGCTATTCGGGGACAGGATGGAGCACCCCATCGCTTACCTTTCACGGACATTAACTCCCAGTGAAACCCATTACTCAGTCTTGGAAAAGGAACTACTAGCCATCCGTCAAGCCTTCACCGAGTTGCGTCATCTACTCCTCAGAGCGAAACATCCTGTCCAGGTCTGCACGGACCATCGAAACCTACAAGTACAACAGGCCTTGGAATGTAGGAATAGCCGTCAAGCTCGGTGGGCCTTTTTCTTTGCCCAATATCAGTTCCAGATTCACCACGTTCCCGGAACACAAAATCTAATAGCTGACGCTACCTCTTGTGTCCAGACTACGAACCTCCGGGAGATCGAGCATATCCGAAGATGTTTCCTCACACAATATTTGTAGCTCAAGCAAACAATCTCCTGGAAGACATTTGCATACAAACTCAGACTTCGGAACTCTGGAAGGGTCTTTCAAAAAGGAATCAATGGGATCTGAGAACCAAGGACAGATACTTGTTTAAGAATAACAACCTGGTCATTCCCACACAGAAACTACAACAAAAGATTATAAACCTCTGCCATGATACCCTTCACTCCGGTCATCGTGGCATTTCCAACACCCTCCGTCTAATACAAAGACAATTCTGGTGGCCCAGAATTAAGGCTGACGTTCAACTGTACGTTCAATCTTGTTCCGTCTGTAATCAAAACAAACATGACAATCAGAAAACAGCAGGACTCTTATTACAGCCTACTCCACCAACGAGACCTTGGGAAGTCATCGCTACAGACTTTATTGTAGAATTACCTCCATCTAGAGGGTACACCACTATCATGGTCACTATTGACTTGTTCACTCATATGGCTCATTTTACACCTCTGTAGAAGTTACCATCCTCGTCAGAACTTGCTGGAATCTTCCTGGAACACATATTCCGACTGCATGGACTTCCTTCCAAGATCATATCGGACAGAGGACCACAGTATATCTCTCAATTTTGGAAGCACCTCTGCAGGATACTAGGATCCAACGAGCCCTCTCCTCAGGATATCATCCCCAAACCAATGGAGTCACAGAAAAAGTAAATCAAACCCTTCAACAATACCTTTGGTGTTTCTCTACTAAGGTCCAGGAGGATTGGTCGCTTCTAATACCAGTGGCAGAATTTGCCTACAACAATTCGGACCATTCGGCTGTTAAAACCAGCCCTTTTTTTGCAGCCATGGATTCCACCCTGCGGTATTACCTTCAGTCCTTCCGCATCCTACTCCAGTTCCAACAGTCGACTCCTGGATTGAAACACTCATCAATATACAGAGAGAAGCCAAGGAACATCTAGAAAGGGCACAGATCCAAACTAAGCACTATCCAGATTCGAGGAGAAGACATGGGCCTTCTTACACCATTGGGGATAAAGTATGGTTATCCTCGAACCTACTACCCCGACATCTCAGACCGAATAAGTTGGCTCCTCGATATTATGTCCCTTTTCCTATAAAAGAAGTCATTAACCCTGTGGCCTTTCGACTTAAACTACCAGACTCCTGGAAGAAAATCCATCCAGTTTTTCACAAATCTCTATTGAAGCCTTACATCCAAACCACCCGGACTAACCTTAGACCCAGTCCTGTGATTGTCAATGACCAGTTAGAATATGAAGTTTCTCGAATATGTGACTCCAGATATAGGCGAGGACAACTTCAATACCTGGTGGAATGGAAGGGCTATCCACCCAGTGAACGTACCTGGGAACCCGTCTCAAACCTGAACTCCCCCAGATTACTCAGAAGGTTCCATCTAATACATCCAGGCAAACCCGGTGGAACGAGTTTTAGAAGGGGGCATGCTGTCATGATCCATCGATCATGCCCCTTTTGGTCCTCCTGGTCCCTGGCACGTCGGGGGTTACTCGCTGTAGTACACCCAACATGGCCGAATCCACGGAACGCAGTCTATCAACCTTTACGTCCATGCAGCACGTTCCATAAAGAACCACGCCCCTGCGGCTCCGCGCGTCTCAACGCTATCGTTAGCTGAAACTAGACGTGCGTCGCAGTTCGTGCTCCTGGAACTGAGTTGCTACTCGAATTCCCGGACCCATTCCTTCTCCTTCTCCTTCCTCCCCCTTGTACCTGTATTCCATCCGCGTTCCGCGCAGACCGCTCTCGTGTGCGGCCTTCCTTCCTGGTCTTCCTGAAGTTCCGTGGTCCCGGACGAAGAAGCTGAATGAATCCTGGAATCTGACGACGGCCGAGCGGGCTTATACAAGACCCGAACAGCACGGAAGAAAACCCCGGCGAAGGATCCCGCAAGGCAGCAAAAGCAGGTGAGAAAAAAGGAAACGCTGTGATTTAGGCTCAATTTGCTCCCTACTGGTGATGTAATATCTAGTAGGTTTAGACAGAGGGTGGGCAAGGATGTGTGCTCTTTTTGTTATGTAGAGCTGCGTCAGACATTGTACCCTGTTCTGTCAAGGAACAAGAGTGTTGCAGTCATTGCAGCATTTTGTGAGTGATCCAAGCCGGTTACAGACCACAGACTTTTGGCATCGGCTGTCTTCAGGCCATGAAACATTCTTGACAATGCAACTGATTAAACTGTTAAAGATGCTGGAATTGTACAAAGAATATGCCTGAAGACTGGGTGTAAGGGGTGTATTTTATTAGTAAATATTGTGATGTTGGGTATGTAACTGTATTGTATTGTGTGAAATAATATTTTTTATTTTTCTTCTCTGTTGTTTGGTTGTTCTTAAAGGTATATGTATACAGTTAACTATATGATATGAAATGAAGTGAAAAAGAACGAAAAGGTTTACTTGTACACTAAAACATTTTAAATAAAAAAATGATGTGAAAAGTCAAATGTTTGGCTGAGAAACATTTAATTAGGGAAATACCTCCTAGTAGGGATAGGGAGGCATTTTCCAACCCGCTTTTACTTTGAATAAATGTTTGTGACCAAAATCATGAGTTCTCTGTGTCTGTCTCTCATTCCTGGCACCTCACAAATGATTCTTTGGATCTCCACTATACCGCTGGGTCTGGGCTGCCTTCTTCTTCTTTCCCAGCATGTCACTTAATTCAGAAACACACTAAGGGCCTCATCACAAGTTGGGCTGTATTCCCGGCTGTAATACCACCGACTGTAATAGCCCTAGCACCGACCGGTCTGGTGGTATTACCCCCGATCACGGGTTGGGCCTTAACGGTAAATCCCCATTCCTGATTGGGTCCATTGGGGAATTTTCGGTGCTAATACAGCCGGCTGTAATACGGCCGAAAACAGGGATTTCACCTCCAGAAAAAAGCTGGAGGTGAAACAGCCGATTTAGCGCCCAACTCGTGATAGGGCCAGCCCTTAAATGCGCCGGTAATACCGTTACCACCGCATTTAAGGGCTACAGCCCAACTCGTGATGAGGCCCTAAGTAAGCTATTTACGGTCTTCTTTTAGGCTATTTAAACCACGCCTGAACAGCAGCCCATGCTTTGCGTTATTCTGCATCCAGCAGCGTGACACTCACCGTGTCTGCAAGTCAGCATCCAGTCTTCTGCCACGCCCGCCTCGAATCCGGAGCTCCTAGACAAAAGGACAAGAAAGGAGAAGAGGTTAGATCACGGACATTATTTGATTCCTTACCTGATTCCGGACCCAGCACATCTCCGAGCCTGGAAAGGACATTAATTCAGCACGCGTCGCTTCGCCAGCAGCAGCGCCACATTATACTCACCAGTCCACCGCATCTTTCGACTCGCCGCTACCTCCATCATTTTCTTTGTCGAAACCCAGCACCTGGGGGGGAAAACAAAAGGAATAACAAGGTGAGCCGAGAAAACCGACAAAGACAATCTCTTTGCCACCATAGGCTTACCTGCTTTACCACCAGATGTATTATCCTTTAATTCGCTGCATCTTCCTATGCCACACCTATAAAGGGAGAGAAAACAGCAAGTTAAACTCATGCAACTTTTACCAGACAGTGTTTGGTAATACAGACTCTTACCTGAACGCCATCAGCTGCCTCCAGGCAATATTCTTTTGGACCCAGCTGCAACCTAACGAGGGAACGGAACAAGAGTGTTACTCACCGGTGGAGATCAGTGCGTGGAACCGGGGAATAGATCCAAAAACCAGGAAGTTGCTTGAAGAGCTTTGGGTAGAGCCTCCACCCAAGCCTCCTCTCTGTGAGGGAATAAGACCTTCAAAATGATATGACCTCTTGCTGTAATTAACCAGACAAGGGGACTGATCACCCAGAAGAGCGGGGAGAACGCACCGCCACGAACCAGGCTGTAAAGAAAAGAACAACAAGTAAGTAATACGAAGGTAATACTTGTCCCCTGTAAGTCTTACTAATCGATGGAATACCTGAGCTTTTCCCCCCCCGTAAGTACGGCACAAAACCAGGAATCACCTAGGAATATAACAAGACTTAGCACCTAACTGATTTAAACTATGACACAATTCAGGAGGTGGACAGGATCTTACCAGTGGAGAAGGACTGAAGGATTTGAGCAGTTCAGAACACAACGACAGGGATAAAATAAGAAAAAGGGAAATGTTAGTAGGATACTAATACCCGGGCAGCACGAGGGTCGCACTGGATTCGGGATGGTGCACAGCTGCAGAGCGTCCTTAAGTGCACAGGAAAAACAAAGTTCAATCCAAAAGTTCCGTTCGTAAGGCAGAAAAGTCTTACCACTGGTGACTGAAGAATGAAGGTAACAACCAGTCAGGATGGCAGTTCCAAGTAAGGTAAGTTGAAGGCAGGCAAGGTCTGGCACGAATGAAGGTAACAACCAGTCGGGTTGGCAGTTCCAGAGAAAGGTAAGTCGAAGGCAGGCAAGGTATGGCACACTAGCGGACAGCGACTATGGCAAAAGCGTGTAGAAGAGAAGTCCGGGAGAAGACAGGGTTTCGGTACACTTGCAGGCGAAAACAAAGACAAAACTTTTTCTAGCGGGGTCTGTGGAAGCAAAACAGAGGTTCGGTACACAGAAAGGCAAGTCAACAAGGGAATTCCAATAGCGGGTCCAGTAAACAATCCGAGTCGATTCCGTAAAGAGACAAAGAGTTTGGCACTCGAAGGAGGAACTTCTAAATGCCGGGAGTAGCTGTAAACAGAAGCGGCGTCCTGGCTGCATCCACGGACTACATCAGTGAGAGAGGCGGGGCAAGCCAACGCAAGGCTCTACAGCCGAACTACCGCACTGAGCTAGGTTTTCTGGGAAGTGTAGTTTTCGAGTTGCTAACTTCCACAGCAGCTGCCATCGTGCATAGAATGGAGCAGCATTATGCCGCATCCTTTTGAGGAGCGCCACGAACCTCCTGACCTTCCTGGTAGCTGCACTGGGAAACCGAAGTGCTAGGGACGCAGGTGGCCGGGTTTTCCCGCACAGGACGAGGTGAACGTCGACCCATAACAAAGAGTGAACATCAGACATATTGAACTCTTTGAACTTTATAGACACTGGAGTCCATATTCCTCCGGAACTCCTCCAGTACCTTCAACCCAGTGAAGTAACTGGTATCTACGTGCCCCTGCATGACATGCAGAATGGAGAGCTCATCATTTAAAAACATAAGGTGAGTTTACCAAGAGGGGATATCGGAGGTGATTAGTGGGGAGAAAGAGAACTGTTGGGGGGCCATCACTAAAGTCCACGGGTGGCTAAATCCCTTTCTCCACTTGCAGGAGAATACTTCTACGAGTCCAGCAGACAAGATTAGGCGGGCCAGACCAGACTGTCATCTCTTCACTACGCATCACGTTGGTGGAGACCGCAGCTGTCCGGGTCCGATCGACGCCCCTGTGGGAACCAGGTGAGCGTAACACATGATGGATATTTACTTCATGCCGCAGTGAAAAGCTGCACACATTTTGCTGAGTGTTAGATTCACGGTGCTGAGGAAAACATGCTTTCCAAACCTGGTATGCGGTCAAGGACATTTCTGCTGGGAAAGCTAACTTTGTTATGGTTTGTTACTGTTCTCCGCAGACCCAGCTGGCAACCGACAGCTGCTCATCAACTGCGCAAGTGCCATTTCCAGAAGGTTCGAGAACTGCCACCCCTTTGCGGAGTGTGTATATATGCGGAAACCCGGAAGTGGTCAGGTGAGACTTCAGCCCGAGGAGGACGCTTACGTCCAGCACTCCTGTGAGCTGTGGTGCTCTCGGCCTGGCTGTTCCTGGGGTCTTCCTGCCGCTTCTGGGCGAGATGAGGAATCCAGTTACGCTCACGGTGATTTATTTCCTTTTGAATTATTTGCTTCTTCTGTGATTTATGTCTATGCTATTTCTGTGAGTTATTTCTATGTTATCACTGATTGCTTCTAAACTTTGAATAAATAGCCGTATAAGTGCTGATTATCTTCTAAGAATGTGTGGTTGCGAGTTATTGAGTCTTTCTGCGTTCAAAGTATTTGCTCTATAATTGCATTGGTGATTTATGTTTTTCCGTGCACTCTGGGGAGAGCAATACATATTTGGCGTCACGAACAGGATACTTGTGATGAGTGGTTTAGAGTATTAAAGAATCTGTTTGAACGTAGATAGGATTCGGTTGTCTTGCAAGTGAAGTTTTTGGGTAGTGAAGTTTTTTTATCCCTTTGCCGGTGTGTGCGTGCCTGTGGGAGTGATTGTAGTGTGGAGAGGAAAAATATATAGATATAAAGAGGTTTTGTTTGCGATAATGAGTAGTTTGTTCAGGAAGAAGAGCGTTACCGCCGGCGGTGACTGTTCTGATGTTGTTATTCCAGGCTGGACTAAGAGTCCATATGATAAGTTGGCCCAGGCGTGGGCATGTGGTGCAGGTCTAAGTGAAACATGGGATCAAGGATTGGGAGATGCCGATCCGTCTGATGTAATGGCATGCTTGCAACAAGTTCCAGTAGAACGTGGCAGAGAATGTGCGGCATTAGGTAGGCGAGGTTGGGTTCTTTTGCATGCTTATAGGAAAATACATCAAATGAAGGTGGAAATGAAAAATGAGGTTTTGCGATTAGAAAGAGAGCGGGCTGCAGAACGGCAGACTGCGTTAATGTAGCAGATTGAAATGAAACTTTTTAAAGATAAGGCTGACACATATCAGGCTGTGGACGAGAGGGCAGCAGTCAGAGTAGCCCGGTATAAGTATAGGAAAAGACCGGGAGGGGTCAACAAAAGAAAGGTGGCAACTGTAATCGCTACCGCTGGTGTGGACTGGGATCCAGATAAGTGGGATGGTGATATTTTTGATTCAACCAGTCTAGAAAGTAGTTCCGCAGATGAGTCTGACACTAAAATGGAATCGAAACAGAAAAAAGTGGCGGATAAGCCCGTTAGAAGACGGCGAGCCGGACCCCACCCGCAGAATCCTGCTGGCGAAATGGTGAATTTAACCACGCTGGAGGATTACACAGAGCAGGAGGTTGGGGAAATTATTACCCGTTTCAGGCAAAAATCAGGGGAAGCTTTATTGACATGGATGGTGAGATTGCTAGATGGGGGTGCTGCAGGGTTGTTGGTAGATTCTACGGATTCACCTCATTTTTTACCCCTGTCAATTGACACCAATGTATAGGAGGTTTTAAGGGCAGGACCACCCCCTGACACAAATGGTCAAGATACACAGGTGTCTTTGTTGCACCTGGTAGCCTAAGCATGTAACCGTAAATACCCCATTACCACAGATTTGCCTAGCTAAGAAACGAAGTGGTATACGTTGAGAGAAACAATTCAAAAAGTCAGAGAGCATGCTATGAAAGAGGCTATTCACATAGATGCTCCTGATCACATGGGAGCCGTGCTGCTCTCAGTTTCAACTTAAAACATGGTGATTAGAACTGCGCCACCCGCATACAAAAGTGTCATTATGACTTTGCTCGTAGGTATGACGGGCAAAGCTACTGATGAGGTAGCGGATGCCATTCGGCAACTTGCAGATTTAGGGGAGTGGGATAAGAGCGATAACAAGCCACGGGAGAGAGGGGCGGAGTGAGAGAAGAACCGAAGGCAGGCGGCAAGATAGAAGAGACGCCCGAGTGTCCCGAAAAGACATGTTTTTGGCTTTGTTAAAAGATGGTGTGCCACACGAAGAAATTGATGGCATTGAAACCAGAGTAATGTATTATTTATACAAAAAACGAGGACTTGCAGCCAAAGAGCGCTATAAACAGGTTACGAAACAGGTAGTCACCACGCCACAGGGGGACACCTCACCTTCTGCTCCCCCTGCGGAAGAACAAGATGAAGGGTCTATGGGGACACCTTCCCCGTAACAGCCAACATATGCTGATTTGAGAAAGGTGGTGAGTGCAATGTTAGAGGCGGAGTCGAGTCACACTCATTCGAAGTTTGACTAGGACTTCGGCCAAGCTCCGGCAGCGTCTGCCCGCATAAAAGTTGATAGGCGGCCTCATGTTGATGTTAAGATTTTTTGGGGGCCAGGAAATACACAAGGGGTGCGAGCATTGATAGACACCGGGGCGGAGGCCTCTTTGATTCATGGCAATCCAACACGATTTAAAGGCAATCAGTTTACTATTACAGGTTTAGGGGGAAAGGAGACCCCGCAGTACAAACGAAAGTGGAGATGAAAATAGGCAATTTGAATAGGCAGAAATACCGAGTGTTGATTGTCCCGATACCTGAATATATAATTGGCTTTGATATTTTGGAAGGGTTAACCTTGGGACTTTGATCTGTACACCCATTACCATAGGCAAATTGAAGATGCCCCCTGTGCAAGTGCCAGTGGCAACCAAGCGGGTAGCAATGAAACAATACCGCATTCCTGGGGGGCACAAAGAAATGTCAGACACCATCAAAGAGTACGTCGAGGCGGGTGGATTACGCCTTATTACCACTGCATGGAACAATCCTCTCTGGCCTATTAAAAAGGGAGATGGGTCGTGGAGGATGACGGTGGATTACAGGGAGTTGAATAAACACACTCATCCCTTAGTGCCCGCAGTCCGAGATGCCATTACCTTGATTGAGAATGTCCAAAAGTTTGAGGGGACTTGGTATGCAGTGATCGATTTAGCCAATGCATTTTTCTCTGTGCCAATTGCTGAAGAGTGTCAAGAGCAGTTTGCATTTTCGTGGAGTGGACGTCAGTACACTTTCATGAGGCTACCTATGGGGTACATACATAATCTGACTATCTGTCACCGGCTGGTGGCAGAGCACTTAGACAAGATACTGTGTAAACCTGACATAGAAATCTCTCATTACATTGATGATATTTTGATTCAGGGCTAGGATGAGCACAGTGTACAAAGCCAGTTAGATGTTATTATGGAAGGATTGAAGAAGGAAGGAGGGTGGGAGATTAACCCGAGTAAAATTCAAGGTCCAGCTAAAACAGTGATATTCCTAGGGATTCAGTGGCATCATAGGCATCGAGAAATGGTGCCAAAAGCCCGACAGAAAATACTTGAATTCACCACTCCAATGAACAAAAGCAAACTCAGCAGTTTATAGGGCTGTTTGGGTTTTGGAGACAGCACATTCCCCATTTAGGGCAGATATTGGCCCCCCTCTGGAAGGTGACACAAAAGAAATATGAGTTTCAGTCGGGGGAGGAGCAACAGAAAGCCTTTGAGATGGCGAAAAACACCGTGCAGCAGGTGCTTGATTTATGGCCATTGAAGGAAGGCGAAGTGGAATTAAATGTGTCTGTACAAGACAATTATGCTAACTGGAGTGTGTGGCAGAAACAAGACAGGAGACGTGTGCCATTGGGGTTTTGGAGTCGTAAATTGCCCAATGCTGGTAACTCATACACTCCGTTTTGAGAAGCAATTGCCGGCGTGTTATTGGGCTCTTGTTGATACCGAGCAAATGACGGTGGGCCATGATGCATTGATGAGACCAGAAATACCAATCATGCAATGGGTACTGAGCTCTCCTAAAACGCATAGAATAGGACATGCTTAAGAAGCCAGCATAATTAAGTGGAAATGGTATATTCAAGAAAGAGCCAAATCAGGAAAGGGTGGAGTGGCAAAATTACATGAGCAAGTAGCCAACATACCGCCCTCAGATTACATACCACCGGAAGTGTCGAAGAAACGCGAGTCTCCCGTGAAATGGGGAGTACCTTATGACGATCTGACTGTAGAGCAGACAGAGCGTGCTTGGTTTACCGATGGCTCGGCTTGATATGTGGGAACCGAGCGATACTGGAAGGCGGTGTCATACAATCCCAAGACAAAAAAGATGTTGACAACGACAGGGAAAGGGAAGAACAGTCAGTTTGCAGAGCTTTACGCAGTTTACCAAGCATTGAAACAAGAGACCCCTGGTCAATGTTATGTGTACACAGATTCATGGTCAGTGGTGAATGGATTGGCAGTGTGGTTGCCAACTTGGCAAAAGAACGGGTGGAAGATTCATTCAAAAGAGTTGTGGGGAAAAGAACTGTGGCAAGATATTGCAGAAATGTTATCACAAAGTGAAGTCACTGTATATCATGTGGATGCGCATTGTGCCACAGACTCATTAGAACGTTGGTTTAATTCTGTTGCAGACGAACACACCAAGATTTCATCTGTGGATGCAGAGGCTCAGGAAGACGATTTGGAAGGCTACTATCAGGTGGGCACAAGCTCGAGGAATCAGTCTTCCTTTAGAAGTAGTGAAAACGATCATTTTGCAATGTCCAGTGTGCCAACATCAACTGCATAGACCTATCCCTCAGATTGTTCGGGGTACATTGCGAAGAGGAGAATTACCAGGTCAAATTTGGCAGATTGATTATATCGGCCCCATCCCAATCAGTAGAGGTTGTCAGTATGCATGCACTATTGTGGATATATACTCAGGATATTTGATGGTTTTGCCGTGCAAACGTGCAACACAACTGAACACCATCAGGTTGTTAGATCAGATCATACTACATTATGGAGTGCCTTTGCAGATTCAAAGTGACAATGTGTCACATTTCAAAGGCAAATTAATCCAGGAGTTTTGTCAGGAAAAGAGCATTGAGTGGCGGGCAACCAGACGTGGACTCCCTGCTCACTGTGCTTAGAGAGGCTCAGCTTCTCCTCACTGATGATGCCCAACAAGGCTGAAACACGTGGATGGGGTTGCTGATGGTACTCTTGTTCAGAGAGGAATTGCCATAGCATTTTGGTGCTGGACTGCCCTTGTGGGCGGGACAAAGACTGATATGCAAATGGATATTTCCCATCTGTGAAGGTACAGTGAGCAAAAAGCAATGGCTGCGAACTCTCAATGTGGTTAATAACCACTGAACAGGTTATCATGCCTTGTTCTTTCGAGAGAGGGGCGCCTGCTACCTTTTTTGTATTTTTGAAAGGAACTTGGGGTTGGTCACCCTAGGTTACCTGGGGGCAACCAGACGTGGACTCCCTGCTCACTGTGCTTAGAGAGGCTCAGCTTCACCTCACTGATGATGCCCAACAAGGCTGAAACAGGTGTATGGGGTTGCTGATGGTACTCTTGTTCAGAGAGGAATTGCCATAGCATTTCGGTGCTGGACTGCCCTTGTGGGCGGGACAAAGACTGATATGCAAATGGGTATTTCCCATCTGTGAAAGGTACAGTGAGCAAAAAGCAGGTGGCTGCGAACTCTCAATGTGGTTAACAACCACTGAACAGGTTATCATGCCTTGTTCTTCTGAGAGAGGGGCGCCTGCTACCTTTAAGTTGAATTTGTTGAAGGAACTTGAGGTTGGTCACCCTAGGTTACCTGGGGGCAACCAGACGTGGACTCCCTGCTCACTGTGCTTAGAGAGGCTCAGCTTCACCTCACTGATGATGCCCAACAAGGCTGAAACACGTGTATGGGGTTGCTGATAGTACTCTTGTTCAGAGAGGAATTGCCATAGCATTTCGGTGCTGGACTGCCCTTGTGGGCGGGACAAAGACTGATATGCAAATGGATATTTCCCATCTGTGAAGGTACAGTGAGCAAAAAGCAATGGCTGCGAACTCTCAATGTGGTTAATAACCACTGAACAGGTTATCATGCCTTGTTCTTTCGAGAGAGGGGCGCCTGCTACCTTTTTTGTATTTTTGAAAGGAACTTGGGGTTGGTCACCCTAGGTTACCTGGGGGCAACCAGACGTGGAGTCCCTGCTCATTGTGCTTAGAGAGGCTCAGCCTCACCTCACTGATGATGTCCAACAAGGCTGAAACACGTGTATGGGGTTGCTGATGGTACTCTTGTTCAGAGAGGAATTGCCATAGCATTTCGGTGCTGGACTGCCCTTGTGGGCGGGACAAAGACTGATATGCAAATGGTTATTTCCCATCTGTGAAGGTACAGTGAGCAAAAAGCAATGGCTGCGAACTCTCAATGTGGTTAATAACCACTGAACAGGTTATCATGCCTTGTTCTTTCGAGAGAGTGGCGCCTGCTACCTTTTTTGTATTTTTGAAAGGAACTTGGGGTTGGTCACCCTAGGTTACCTGGGGGCAACCAGACGTGGACTCCCTGCTCACTGTGCTTAGAGAGGCTCAGCTTCACCTCACTGATGATGCCCAACAAGGCTGAAACACGTGTATGGGGTTGCTGATGGTACTCTTGTTCAGAGAGGAATTGCCATAGCATTTCGGTGCTGGACTGCCCTTGTGTGCGGGACAAAGACTGATATGCAAATGGGTATTTCCCATCTGTGAAGGTACAGTGAGGAAAAAGCAATGGCTGCGAACTCTCAATGTGGTTAATAACCACTGAACAGGTTATCATGCCTTGTTCTTTCGAGAGAGGGGCGCCTGCTACCTTTTTTGTATTAGCTATTATAATAGTTTGTTGTTGTTGTATTCAATGTATTCCCAATTTAGTTTTAATGTTTTGTAGGTTTCAGAGACCGGCTCCTTCGCCACCGGGCTATGGAAGGTAAATATCCAAGGGTGGAATTGTTATGCTTGAACCAAAATGGCGCCGGTGCGCAGTGTATTCTGGGAGCGCTCTGAGCCATGATGGATATTTACTTCATGCCGCAGTGAAAGGCTGCACACACTTTGCTGAGTGTTAGATTCACGGTGCTGAGGAAAACATGCTTTCCAAACCTGGTATGCGGTCAAGGACATTTCTGCTGGGAAAGCTAACTTTGTTATGGTTTGTTACTGTTTTTGGAGAAGGGAGGCACTCTGCTCCTTGAGGGTAGCTCTCGATTGACCCAGCTGGCAACCGACGGCTGCTCATCAACTGCGCAAGAGCCATTTCCAGAAGGTTCGAGAACTGTCACCCCTTTGCGGAGTGTGTATATATGCGGAAACCCGGAGGTGGTCAGGTGAGACTTCAGCCGGAGGAGGACGCTTACGTCCGGCACTCCTGTGAGCTGTGGTGCTCTCAGCTTGGCTGTTCCTGGGGTCTTCCAGCCGCTTCTGGGCGAGATGAGGAATCCAGTTACGCTCACGGTGATGTATTTCCTTTTGAATTCTTTGCTTCTTCTGTGATTTATGTCTATGCTATTTCTGTGAGTTATTTCTATGTTATCACTGGTTGCTTCTAAGCTTTGAATAAATAGCCGTATAAGTGCTGATTATCTTCTAAGAGTGTGTGGTTGCGAGTTATTGCGTCTTTCTGCGTTCAAAGTATTTGCTCTATAATTGCATTGGTGATTTATGTTTTTCTGTGCACTCTGGGGAGAGCAATACAACCCCTGAGCCACCACCTTGTTACTCCCCAGAACCGGGCTGGTAGGGGACTTCATCACAGGAGTGCGTTACACTGACACAATTTGATACAGTCTTTGCACCATGCCTATCCCCATCATTGTGTGGAATATTAACTGCAGAACATCCCTGCTTATGCGGTCTCCTCCAGTGTCTGACTTTGACACACCTCATATCCTTAACACCTAGATGGCATTTTATTGTTTTAATTGCGGTTATAGGAAATTTGGAGCACATATTTCTGGTATTGTAGAAGAGGGTGCCGTCTCCTTCCCTAAATTCATACGAAACAAAAAGCACACAAACACATTTTGTAATACAAGATTTAGCAAATTAACCTTTATTGGCTTTCCATAGAAACATAGACTGTGACAGCAGATAAGGACAAAAAAAGACTTGCCCAATCTGCACCTCCCCATGCTTGCTCTAGAGTCTCCAGCCACACACATAACATACATAGGGACATTGAAAAGTACGGACCAGTCTGTAACATCAGTGGTTAAAAATATTGTACATACAAATTCACGCAAAAAAACAATCCGTTCACAGTCAAATGCTGATTAAAAAATCTACAAAGCGATTTCTTGTGGTCGCATAAAAGGTTTCTCTACAAAAGTGTATTTTCATGCTTCTCGATATATATATTTTTATAAATTGTTTGTAACCATGACACTACTCCTCATCCATATCTACTACCCAAAGGCATAAAAAGGAATATAAATACATTTTTAAAAGTGTTTGGATTTGTTCCAAGCTACAATTTACTGACTCTTACATAATACATAAAACATGAATTTCTGTGGGCTGCCTATTGAAGAACAGCAGTTACACATCAGGCTTCTCTAAGGTGCACGTGAGAAAGAACTACGGCACCACCTTGGTAATGTGTACCATAAAGACATTTACCATGATTGGGTGCCTGCTTAAGAGCCAAGGCTGCCTCCTCTGTGCTAACAGTCCTGCTACTCATCTGAACAATGTTATAGAGAATTAGGGGAGCAGTCCATTTGTCACACAGATGCAGTATTTGGTATTCACAATTATTGTATAATATAGCCCCCCACGTACTTACTAATTAGGTGGCAATATTGTGACAGCACACTATATCGTAGATATAGCTGACAAGGCAGCACTGCATTATATACATTCTCTGTACAGGAGTCCAGACTGAGCCTGGACGCTTGACACTCAAACATAATTAGCTAAATCATCTCAATTTTGGAGACTTACAATGACGTACTTAGTCTGCCTTTTCTTAATTAAGGTTTTTGGTACTTCTTCAAAATAATCCAAGGCATCAACTGACCATGCAAAAGCATATGACACTGAGTGTCTGCATCAACTTGATCTCAGCACTTGCATTTACATCCAAATTCTTACATCTCCCTCAGCATTTTGATTAAACGGAATTCGTGAACGGAAATCGTGTTTCTGTGACTTTGCATCGCTCCATGACATGCTCCCATAATTACTCGACAGAAACACATCCTGCTGGTGGCATTGCAAGGCTAGCACTTAGGAAGTGGCCGAACATGCACCATGTGTTGTGCACAGTCAACGGCTGGGAGCAAGCCTACTAGCACAAAAAGTGCCTGTCCCGTGTTTAGTGGTATATGGACCCTCAAGAAAGAAGTCTCTGATTTCTTGTTCTCTGTCCAAAGGGACACGTCTTCAATCCACTCCGGGTCTCCATCCTCTGTCCATGGAAGTTTTCATGGTAGTGAAAGCTCTGTGCACTCTTGCACCCCCATCTCCCATATTTAGTTGTTTCGCTTGGACATTGATTGTATTAAGAGAAACTATTCATAGGAAAGAGGGTTTACCAGGTACCTGCCCCGGCCACAGAGGTTGATACTCCCAAAGGTGTGGATGCATTTCAACTACCATTTTATCAGGCCCCTCTGTGTTGGATTACAATAGTTCCAGTTCTTGTTGTTAATATCTGGCTCAGTTTTATCCATTACTAAAAGGTTACCCACGTATTCTTGCCCTGCTTCCCACTAATAAACAAGAAATTGCGCAACCTCTTCCTATTCCTATTGCCACTGCAGATATATAGGTTTCCACAGTAAGCCCAAAGGTCTTTCAGTCTACGAAACGTCTCCCTTATGTGGCCATGAAATGTTAGCAAGCCATCGCCTTTGTGGGAAAAGTAACTATTTTAAAGATGTCATGAGCCATTGATGCACTGGCTACATAGTAAACCAATCTGGGCCCATCTTAGTTTTGATGTTCCACACTTTCCTTCCCGCCAAATCACAACGGTCCAGCTGGGAATAGGGTGGTAGACGTCAGGAGAGAATGAACAACGGGCAGTAGAAAGGGGAGGATAGAAGGATATGCCATTAGCGCAGAAGAAGACAGGAGCACATGAACTCAGAGAAAGAGTAGACGACGGACTACAGAGAGTAATTAAGACTGAAGAGGAGTAGGAGTGGGAGATGGAGACCGCAGGGAATGGAAACCAAACAGGAGAAACATGGTTGAAAGATGACAGGGAAGTAGGAGATGATGGCGGATAGGAGGACATGAAGATCAAGCAGGAGAAGGCGGGGGACAAGAGCAAGAACAGAGTATAGAGGGAAGGAGGGACTGAAGGTAAAGAAGGAATATAACACAGAGGACAGAACAAGTGAAGAGTATAGAAGCTAGGAGGGGATGAGAAAGGCGGGGGGAGAAAATCTGAAGCTTTCTTCAAGGATAGCACCCCGCAAAGGAAGAACAGGAGGCAGTTAAATAAGGAAAGGCAACAAGGGTTGGGAGGTGATCAAATAATAAAAGAAGTCTCCAGTTGGCTTCTGAGGCCTCCCCTTGAACTGCATTTTTGTATGTGTACATCACAGTAGTGAAAGGTATTGCAGAGCATCCATGTCTGTTTAGTGTTCAGCAAACAGTGAACACTTCCGTCGACAAGTCCTTTCTGTCTAACAGGGTGCGTCTTGGGATGGAATAAATGCATGTGCCTGCACAGCATGGCTAAACGTGCTATGTCACCTTTGTGCTTGTAGAAGGGGGTTGAGGTGGAATGTCCCGGGCATCAATAAAGGATGGCAGGAGGGAGTGCGGCTCTGAGTAGATGGTCTTTGCACAAAGCCCCTCTGGATGTGTTATTCTGTTCAGTTATGATTGATAGCAGGGGTTTCCCATGAATGGGTGCTTGGTTGATACAGACGGTGCAGTGTTGAAGGCGATTCGAACACGGACAGGGAGCCAGTGAACTCATTGTAGCATCATTCAGATGGAAACCTTGGAGTTCATTCTAGCTACAAGCATTGCTGCAGTGTTTAGGCCACCTGGATATGACATAGCTGATATTTACTTAGAAAGTCATATAGAGATGCTGCAAGAGTCCAATATTTACCAATCTACAGTACTTTGGAATAGTGAATTGGCTGAGGTTCTTGCAGAGTGCTAACAGGGCTGATCCTCGCCAGCATCGGGGTGTGGACTCGTCCTCTCTCCCGACCAGATCAACAAGGACACTGTCTCAGATGACTCTTTCTCCCCCATGTGAACCATGCCTGCGGTGCTAGT
The DNA here is from genome assembly GCF_040938575.1 of Ambystoma mexicanum. Lineage (NCBI taxonomy): Eukaryota > Metazoa > Chordata > Amphibia > Caudata > Ambystomatidae > Ambystoma > Ambystoma mexicanum. The sequence continues at coordinate 19,796,829 of NC_090935.1, forward strand.
ATCCGTTGTGCTGCATATCAGTCTCTTAATGGTTGGGAGGCTTACGGCATCAGCGTGATACTAACTACTAAGATTGAGACACTGGTCATGGCATTTACAGGAATATATACAACTCACCTACTAGCCTGAATGGGGCATTCAGTGATACATAGTCAAATAACATCAGGCAAAGGTACCTCGAACAAACCTCCTTCACAATTCTGGGGGTTCAGAGAGCGTCTGCTCTACCGCGTGCTGCCTGCATGTGCTTCCGTGTAAAGCATCTCCGTGCCATGAGCATATAAAATCTGCAAATGGAATGTAAGAGAGTTGGGGGTGGTCATACTTGCAGAAAGCACAGCCATAGTCTCCCAAGATGATCTCATCTCTATGTTACCAGTGTCTCTTTTGGAGCCAGTCCCGCTAACTCCATGTAGGTGCGGTTCCTGACAGGCGTGCAAGCCATGCATGCCATGGACTTTTCCATTACAATTGGTTTACTCTTCAATTTTGGTGTTTTGCTCAAAGTTGCCTTTTAAAGACAGGGATAAACCACATAACTTCTTGGTGTTCAAATGTGGTGACTTAATCAAAACATGAATGACACTAAGATAAAATCAGCTTATTCGGTGCAATGAGGCTTTAAAGAACAGTCAAGGATGCTGATAGCTGTTTTTTTTCAAAGTAATAACATTTGAACACCGAAAGTAATGTGGTTTATCCCAATCTTATTGACTTCAGCTTTTCCCTGCAGTGGAGCGGGTGTAACCATACGGCTCCACTTGATACAGTTGTACGTGCTCCTTCTGCTTCCCAGGAGGGTTTCTTGGCAACTACCAACTGAAAACGTAATTCTGGAATAACCCATGTTATCAAAACACCATGGCTTCTGTAATTCTGTTTGGAGTGAACCATACGCTTTCTCTGTTATTATATTATGAACACGACAAGTGTTTCTAATGGTACTGGCTGTCAAATTGGGTTGTTTTCCATGGTATTTTTTATGCTCCCTTTCAATTATTTGGGGTGCTGTCGCTATAACGATTGAATTAACTCTCATCTTCTGGGACCAGGTTCACTGGGAATCATCTCACTGTTACTTACAACTCTTTCCAAATGTACATGCAGGACGGCGCAGAGCCCTGACATAACCTTCCACAAAACAACTTAAAGGTTATGTTTTACAAGCAATTATGTTAAGTGCTTACTTTGATCGGGATAAAGGTTTCCTGAAGTTTCAGTGATTATCCTGCATATACGTTCGATTGGTTTGCATCATCATTGAGCTTCGTTTAGTTTAATCTCCTCCTTAACCGCTTTCTCAAATATTTCAGCCTTCGTGATGTTTCAAGGACACATTACATTGTATCATTTGCGGAGAATCTGATAGTGTATTAATGCATTTTTATGTTAATTTCTTCAGGAAATCTACAAAAAAAAGTACACATTTTGTCACTAGTCAAAATATTTCCGCTATAGTATTTTAACCGATTAAACGGCAAAACCGAAAGTTAAACAGCATACTCGGGGACCAGGGCTTTCCCCTTGGGATGCTTTTTGTTTTCCTTCTAATGCCCTAGTAGCAACCATAAAACGCGCCATGATATATGATGGGATTAGTTATTCTTGACATACTTCCATACAATTTTGATTTCCTGGTGATAAATGGTGTCTGCACAAATGGAGGTGGGCCACAAAGATTTCTTTCAAACGGTTAGTTCTTTTCAACCAATTTGGTTGTGTTTTTTCCTAAACATTTTTTTTTAACTTGAGTGGCGCTGCACATTTTATTTCCAGAGACAGGTAAGCATAAGGATTCCGGAAATCGATGACATACTCTAACTTCTTAGATACGTTGGTGCTCTTTACTCCTTCTGCCTGTTTATCCCCATTTTGTGGTCTTGTTTTAGGAGTGTGTTTCACATATAGATTGACAGATTGCCTGTGCTATATCATTCTTTCTTTTTTTTGTTCAAACTAACCAGCTGATGAGTCTTCAAAAGTATCCATCTAGAAAATATAACAACCGGTTTATACACGGACATGCCAACAATTCAATGTGCCTCTCAAACGTTGTTATTTACACTGAAATGAAAACTGGAGATTGGTTAAAAGGCAGAAGGCTGATGGCAGACATGATAGGCACATCCTGGTCATAGCAGCGTACAATTGGATGCAATATGAGAGTCATCTTAAATACAAAAAATAAAAACATTCAGATCATTTCAAACAATGGACCCCTACATTTCTGATGATTTACCATCAGTCAATTAGCAAGTAAGTCGCAAGCAAGGCCAGTGCCATCCTCCACAAAGTCCCAGTTAGGACACAGTAATGAACATTCCAAATACAAAATAATTTAAAATATACTGAAGCGCACACACAAGAGAAATGTCTGGTTGGCTTGACTGCAAAGAAATCTCAAGCAGCCACATGTCAGACTGCTGCTAGCAGCGGAGGATCTTTGTTATCTGGCATTCAAAGGGTGGATGAACTATAGGGAAGACCTTATTCATAATTATTGTATTCAATATTGGGCTTATTGGAGAGGTGGAAAAGTTAAAACACTGTCTCAAAGTGAATGCAAGGTGTGGAAGACAAAGCCAGAAGGACAGGCTAATCCAGTTGTGATAGTTTTCCCTAGAGGAAATTAGTAGAGGCATGGGCGTGTAATTCAAGGTACACGTGTAAAATGCTTTTATCAGCTTTGGCAGGAGCAATGTCCACTCAAGTACAATAACAACAACATGTGGACTACTTTTTTTTACGGTTGGGAGGATGGAGGTTCAATGGCAGCCCCAGAAAAGCACAAGTTGCCTCCAGAGATAGCTCTTGCTGGTACATCAGTACTTAGTAACAGGATGGAGCAGCGCTGGTACAGGAATTACTTGGAGAGGGATATTTTAAGGCTTGGAAGCCATCACTCTGGTTTTCCTTCTTTGAATATGGCTGGTAAAGGTATCACTGAAGGATGCATCTTTATCTTCCGCAGGATCATTAATAGGTAATTGCCAAGGCAGCGCAATTAGATGAATGCGCTGCAGCTCCAGTTTGCACTGCTCTTGCTACAGTAAAGGATCTGTAGAGTGCATTCATTGGAGCTCGGTCTGTGCTATATGAAACAGCTAACAAAAGCAATTTCAGTTTGAAGAACTATGCATTTTCCAGGTGCAGGCTCTGTTAAACAAGGCTTAGACGAGCTTGGAGTCACCGTTATATATGGTGGGCTAGCTGCTGAGCGCATCACTTACGTATTTCTTTGATCTTTCTTAGATTACCAGAGGAAGTTAGTACGTCTTGCTGCAAGTCTTCTTTTTCAATGTTGTTCACTGGATAAACACACCTTCATATTTTACTCTGGTTGATGTCTTAATTTAAGGGTTCAGACATGGGACATTCTGTCTTCCGCATCCTTCCTGCTGCACGCATGCTATTGTCACTTCTATTTTAGCATTAGTGCTATTGTTTTTTGTCCCTTTTCTCCGATTATTCTGCTATGATGCACTTTAATTCTCTCGACTCTGACTTCATCAATATGATCTTTCATATTTCCCTAAAAGGTCTTATATTTGTAATATTATTCAATTCTTCATTCCTTTAATAGTTACTCAGATAGTAGATTTCTATGTTGAAAATGTGTTCTCCTTTGTTGCTGTAACTAAATACTTGTGTTTTGTGTACAGGATTGTCGTTCCTAAGGCGTACATCATTTTGCATAGATGCCATGAATAGATTGAATCATTTTTCTTCAGTGATGGCGTGTTAGGCTAATGGTCTGCATTACTACTCCCTAAGACTAATAGCAAACTTTCTTCTTACAACCTGCAATATGCCAAACACTGCTTTCTTACGAAGTCTGTATGTGTGGAGTTTCAAGTTTTTATTTTTTTAAATGCCTCAATACAATAAAGACAAGTCAGTATTCTTTCAGGATGTTTTTCCGGTAGTTTGACTTTTTACGATTCCCTTTCTTGGTGCCTGACAACCTTTTGTCTCTCCATTTCTCTAAGGTGTGTATCCTCTGGTGTAATTGAAGATAGGAGGGAATCTTGAAGCTCTTCCCACATTCATTACAGGCGTAAGACTTTGTACCTTTGTGTTTCATCTGGTGCACCTTAAGGTTTGACAGTGCACTGAAACTCTTCCCACATTCATTGCATGCAAAATATCCTGTGTGTATGCGCCTGTGTATGATCAGTAACGAGGGTTTGCTGAAAGTCTTCCGACACACGTTACATGTGGGCATTTTCTCACGAGCATGAACCTTCTGGTGTAGAACCAACATTGACAAAGAATGGAAGCACTTTTCACAATCATTGCATGTGTGCAACTTATTTCCTAGGTGTTTCCCCTGAAGTTTAGTCTTCTTCTCTGGGCTGCTCTCCTTATCGTTACTGTATTTCGATTTCTTCAAAGATTTGTGTAACTTGCTGTTACTACTCAAGTTTCCACTGCATTGAACATTTTCATGTTGTTTACTATTTGTATGGACGTTCATCTCTCTGTGGATTTGTCGATGTTTAATCAGAGTGGCGTTCTGTCTGAAGATGATGCCGCATTCCGTGCACGGGTAAGTTTTCTCTCCTGCTTCTGTGCTCCAACGTTCAGTGGATGGATCCACTTTCTTGACATGTTTTTTAGATTCAGCAGTGTGATGCCATTGATTTTCTGTAGTGCTAGTCTCCATCTTTGTTTTGTTCAATTTCTTCTGTGTCAGCCCTTCCTCTGAATTCCAACGTACCTCCTTCTTAACTTTCTTTAATGGCTGTGGTTTGTCAGTAAATTGTTTATATTTCCTCTTGTACTTGTTCAGGGTTTTAATATCTGGTTGAAAGAAAATCGAGACTTGCATTAATGAAAAGCTCAAATAGGGTTAATAATTATCAGTTCACATAATCACGTGTACATTATATAGCATTTTATGTAGTGCATATCTATAATGCTGATGCACCACCTTGTGAACAAAAGTGGATAGTTTAAATGCCATCCACAATGCGGCTCCTGATGCTGCACAAACAGATCTTGGAGGACTGCGCACATGGAGGAATTGGAGAACAAGAAAAATGGTAATTGAGTTACGCAGAAACACACAACAAGTCCTTATGCTCATCACCTCACTCCCTGTAGCACTGTGAGATGGTGTCTGCAAAGGGACTCCATAATAAAAAGTTGCGAGGCAGCTACTAATGCCTCAAAGGCTGATACATGCAAGTTCCTATGATGAGTGGGAATCCCCTTATGCCGGAGAAGAATCAAGATGCATCCGGTACCGGATAAAGGGGCAAACTGTCCTAAACACAAGTACTGATGAATGGCATACACAATAAAAGAAGTAGAAACCGGTCAATATTTACAAACATGATCAACAACAAATATGTGCCTGATTTATTATCAGCTAGGACTCCCACAAGTGGTCTGGTGGGGTTTTATGAAAAGAGGAAAACTTTGATATGCATTTTGATATGAATTGTATTGCTATTTGAATATGTCGATTTATAATATGTTATGAATTGTGTTTTATCTTTGTATTGTGGGATTTTTTTTTAATGTTGATTGATTGCCTGCTGATATTGTGATCTTATTAAAGCAATAAAACCTGAGGAGGGGGGCATTACCGGCCAGGTAATGCCCCCGGAGCAAGAGTTACAGTAGCCTGAGAGGCATTACCTGACTGGTAATGCCACTGATCTGAGGGTCCTGTTGCTATTAGTACCCCAGCACGTTCTACCGGGGTACTAACAGTACGTTTTCTCAAGTTAAGAAAAGGCGCTGACAACGATTCTCAACTCGTGCAAGAAAAGCAAAAAATAATGGCCACACAGGATTGGGGAGAAGGGACTACATGTAGTTTCATGTCGGCCATTGAATAGTGAATGAAAAAAAAACAAAATGGCCACCATGGAACAGGTGAAGGCACTACATATAGTCTCTTCTTCCTTTCCATGGTGGCCAGACAGAGAACGGGAAGAAACTTCACGGTAATGATCCGGCGAGGGCAAGTCAGACTGATTGTTACAATCTGATAGTCCCACACCGGGTATTACCATTATGTTGATGTATTAGTTATGATCTGTGCAAATGGTTTTGTTTAACCATACGCACATATTAAATTTAAAAAATTGGTTTATTACAATATTACAAATGAAAGAAGACGGTAATGTTCATTTATATTTTGCTTGTATGTTCTATGTGCAAAAAGTAAATGGCAATTGTCACAGGTGGACTAAAGCACACGCCGAGGGTTCAAGAGTTTTGTTGGTACATTTTCTGTAGTGTGTTAAGGGCCACCGCTTACTCCTTTGATTAGGTGTAGCAAACCCCAGCTTAGTTCAGGCATTCTGAAACCCTAGGTTAGTGGCTACTGCGAGTTAACTTATGTAGGTAAACGCAAGTTATATGTGTAATAGAGATCATACATGAAATTAGGTTGGGCTTTCAATAGGATGGTCCAACACCCAGATAGCGATGTGTACATAGTTATTTAGGGAATTGTGAGACACCTGAAGGTGTCTTCCTGACCAGTCCCCAGGTGGCATCCAGGTGGCCAGGACACAGCCATCGCTACTGGATCCAGTTCCTGGGGGTGGACCAGTGAGGGAGTATCACCTGGATGGGGTTCCTCTGGGAGTGGAGGTGGGACACCAACGGGAGGGACACAGTATCCCCCTTCTTATAACACCTTTTCCACAATTTACCACATAGGATGCTCAAATACTCGACCCCCGTTTTCCGACGCAAACACTTTTGCATATCACGTAGGACGATGGACTAACACCTGAGCCATTTACCTGACATGTCCCAACACAACGGTCAGGCAATTGACCAGAATTGCACACACCTGACGGCCCTTTCCCTTCCCCACAGGGATAAAAGGTGGAAAACGAGAGCACAATATGAGCAAGGCAGACTGCACAACGGAAGAGCTAATCAGCACGGCAGTTCAAGAGGAGGAGAAAGATGGCGAGAACCGAGAGGGTGACAAGGAGAGAAGCGACTTTCGACCAAGGCCCGTGAAAACTCTGCAGAAGGAATCGTAAGACCACCCACAATAGTCAGCATGTGTTGCAGTAGAGGTCAACGGTACAAGGGGCCCTCCTCCGTTGAAAACCAAGCTGGGGAGAGACGCTTGTCTCCGTGGTACCTACCATGACTCCAGAGAGAAGAAAAGCCAAGTGGTTCATCACAGCCGCTGAGTCGAGGGGACAACTGAACTGTATTGAACGAAAGTAGCAAACGGCTAATTGAACTGTGAAAGAGTACCTAATCTTCAGTTTCAGGTCTCAGCTACTAACGCGGGCAACGCTGTCCGATGCACGCCCAATAACCTTGATGCCCTAAACCTTAAATTGAGGGCCCAGCTGAACTGTTCCACATTGGAATGGAAGCTGAACAACTTTAATGTTAACGGCTCGAAGCCTCTGATTAATTCTGCAATTGGGGATACTGTCGCAGGTAAAAAAAGGGCAGGCCCTAAACCCAAACACGTACACTGCTACAATCAGGATATGGCAATGGCCAAAAACCGTATGAGAAAAGATCTAAGAAGAATTAAAAACTCTGCACTAAAAGAGCCCCTATTGTCTATTGTAGTTAGACAAATTAAAAACCTTTGTAAAACCATAAAACATCTGCTCCTCCAGCGTGACGCTGAATGTATGTTTACAATACTTTCTAATGCTAACCTGGGTGCTTTTTGGAAAATTGTGAATGGGCAAGATAGTGCCTGTGCCATTTCACAATTAAATCCGATTTCGGAAAAAGAGTGGTTAACCTTTTATGTGGACCGGTTTAGTGACAAATTGGCCATAAGTGGGGGCTCCTTGATCGATTCTTCTGTGCAATCTTCTAATGTTCTTTGGACCCCTGATTTGGAGGTTGACACCATAAGGGAGCTGATTGTAAAGTGCAAGAGGTTGCAAGCTCCGGGACCTAACGGTCTCACTAATAACACTTTCAAGTCTGATCCGAACCTGTGGGCGGATTTGCTCTACTATGAATTTAAAAACATACTAGAGGGGGCGTGGCTAAGTAGCCATGGACTAGGTCGTGTCTCCGTGATGAGCTCCTGATGATCCGACTCCTATCCGAGAAACTACGCTACAAATATGCTATTTGCGGCCTGAAACTGAAGGAAAGGTTGTCGGAACATATTCACAGCAGGAATCCTGAAGGGCAAGTCAAATGCGGATCGGCAGATAATTGACTTTCTAAGTGGCGGCCGTGTGGAAACGTTGTTGCCAAGATGGCGGAGTGGCATTGCAGCCCCGCGAAGAATTGATTGCTGCTGAATTATACGAACCGCGAGGGAGGCGGCTGCCAGCAGCGGCAACTGGCAAACTTCGCTTTGTGTTGCAACAGTGAGACGGCACCCCCAGGCACAGATACATGTAGAAACTTGAGATTGCTACACTACCAACGAGGAAGCGCCGGGTGCTGATGCGGCTCTCGGCGGCCCACGGAGATTGCAGGACCCTGCCGAACCCGCACGGAGTGCGGAGAAGTCGGCTAATAGAAATAATAGCCGAACATTGCTCTAAACATTGAGAGGAAGAGGCGGTGCTCCCGGGCGTGTATCAATGCAGCGCCCGTAGATGGATACAAGGTAATAATAAGCGCTGCACAGTAGCACGGCTCCCAGCTGCTCATAAAAGCAGCTAAGTGCGACGACCGCTGGGTGCTGCGTAAGGACAAGTGGGCTGAGGCGGTGGAAGCGGGCAGACAGTAGCATACAGTTGCGTGTGCTGGCAGACGGTGTGGCCCTGAGTGCCATAGGCAGCAATGGTACGCCTATGCACGGGGCACACAGAACGGTGCTCCGAGGCCGCAACAAACAGAGCAGGAAAACGAATTGAGATTTTCTGCATATTGACTGGGCATTGAGTGCGCGGAGGTGTGCACTGCATTGAAATCCAGCTGAAATTAGGGCCGCCCGGCCAGGTAACAACAAATTAAAGCACACTGGAAGCTGGCACGGCTACATCACGCACCCAGGAATTAACCCCATCCAAGGCTGAGCCATTAAGTAAACAGCTGAGTTTGAGCTGTACAGTGGCACCGGGAATGTTGAGCAAAGCTGCGCGTGCCATAGTGTGGAATAAGCATCAGAGGTGAACAGTTGGCCTATCATTGCTTGCATACTGTTGAGACACAGGGACACCCGGCACGGAATGTATGAACGAATGGGGTGGACTGTAATGCCTGCTTTATAATAAAAAGGCCCACAAACTGAATCCTTTCCACTGCGGAAGTGCCCAGCAATTGCAGACCACTGGGAGCACGAGCCCCGGAAGCATGCCACCAAAAACGCGGCTTAAAGGAGGGACGTGGGAGGACAAAGCACACTCCAAGATCGAGCTGGCGTGCCACCTAGCAGGGTAGCCCATTGAGGTCACCCAAGTACTGACCTGAAGTGGGGAAATTACAGTGACACAGGAGAGCTGAGATAAGACACAGCGAGACTGCAGGATGTCGGTGAAAGGGCTGAAGTCCAGGAGTAAGCAATCCACTATGGACACCTTTGCAAAGGCACAACAGGCCCCTTCAACCCTGTACAAAAGACGGGGAGGCATCGGGGGATTACCACCCTGAAGGAGAAAACCAACAAGTCCTAGCAGCCGTAACGGACTTGAGTGCAAAGTGGGGCACGGCGATGGCGGAACTGCGGACAGCCCTAGAAAATAAAATAGATGCCGTGGGAATTGAAGTTACCTTGCTGCGGCAGGACGTTAGAGCGCTAGAACTAGCGGATTGGAAACGGCAGTAAAGACCAACACTGATGTAAGCACGAACAACGCAAAGGAGGTCCATGTGCTCAAACAGCAGGTTGCCAACCTTGAAAACAGGGTGGAGGAAGCAGAAGGATGGGCGAGACGGAACAACATCCGAGTGGTCGGCCTGCCAGAAGGAGAAGAAGGCCAGGACCCCACGGATTAGGTGGAGAACATGATCCTGCAAGAAGTGCGAGCGGACAAACTCTCGCAGGGGTTCACGGTAGAGCGGGCACATCAAGCCCTTATGAGGAAACCATGGCCTGGAGCTCCACCGCGGCCGATAATTGCGAAAATCTTGAATTACAAAGACAGGGAAAAGATTTTGGAGTATTTTCGTAAGGGCGGCACGATAGAAAGAGCCTCCTCCAGGGTTACGGCATACCCCGACTATACTATGTTGGTGCAAAGGCAGCGATATAGTTATGTTGCGGTTAAGAGAAGACTGCGTGCGGCAGACATCAAGTACATGTTGTTGTACCCTGCAAAGTTGAAAGTTCTACACAAAGGCAGAGCGCTGTTCTTTGACTCCCCAGAGGATGCAGAGTAGTGGTTGGATCTACAGGGCTGCCCGGCGCGGAACGAGGAACAAGAATCCCAGGAGCACGATAAGTGAAGACACTATGTCATGTACCCTGCGTGGGGGGGGGGGAGAGTGGGGAACCCTGGTATAGCACCTTGAATTGCTTGGTAGACACGGCGTAGCCCTTGAACTTTATGACTTTATGGGACTGGAATATAGTGTGTTAAAACGCTAATGAAAACGGAAGTATTGCGCGTAGCAACTCTAAACAAATAGGAGCGGCAGGACCGCACTTACCTACCCCCGAGATTTAGTAGAAAGGCGGCCAATAGGGCGGCCTAACCCTGCTGAGCTGCGAGTACGGGTTTTACCAGAAAGGGCTAGATGCGGGGGTGCCTGAGATCCAGGTATGGAGCTGGGCAACAGTTGGGGAGGGTGAAGTTGGGGAAGGGAAAGGAGGAGGGTGGGAGGGGCTGAGGGTGTTTGGGGTGTTTGTAGTTAAGGAGAGTTTGAGTTGGGAAGCGATCCTATATACGTTAAGATGGAAGTGGGATCTGGACTGCACCGGTGGGAGGAGGAGGGGGGGGATTCTAATGTGTCATGGGGGACCTTTAAATAATTACGTGGAATGTCAGGGGACTTAATAGTTATCTAAATAGGAACAAGGTTATGTTGTACTTGCACAGACAAAAGATAGATATTGCACTGTTGCAGGAGACACACCTGACATGGGAAAAGATGGCGACAGTGGTGAAGAAATGGAAAGGGGTTGTGGTGGGCTCGACATACTCTGCCTATGCTAGAGGAGTACTCATCTGGGTGGCGCCGCACGTCCTGTTTCAACAGTTGCAGGAAGTGGCAGAAACGGATGGGAGGATGGTCATATTGAGGGGATTAGTGGAGAACAGAGAGATTGTGAATACATACGCCCCCAACCAAAATACGGCAGCATATTTCAGAACTCTGTGCCATAACCTCAGCATATGTATGGGTGGGGCGGTGATCTGGGGAGGAGATTTTAACTGTGTACTAGACCCCAGGGTAGACAGATCGGATGGGAAGATTGATAGACGTGCCCCAGCAGCTAAAGCGCTGCAGACTCTACTGGACAACTTTGGTCTGGCGGATGTGTGGAGAACAAGACACCCCCAAGATAGGCAATGCTCGCATTACTCAGCCCCGTAGCAATTGCATACGAGACTGGACTATGTCTTTGCTACATCGGACGTGGTGATGGAGTGTACCCAAGCAGAATATAAAGCGAGTGTCCTTTCGGACCACTCGCCCCTGGCTATTGGGTGGCAATACTGCCCCCCGAGGGCAAGGATTCCAACATGTCGCCTTCGGGCAGAGGCACTTAAGGATCCCGTCTTCAGGGAAGATATAAGGGAGGAGATTGTAAACTACTTTGAGACAAACACAGGTAGCGTTGATTCGGCGAGCACATTATGGGAAGCCTTCCAGGTGGTGATGAGAGGGGTAGCCATAGCAAAATCGAAAGGCCTAAAAGTTGGGATTTTAGCTGATATACATGAAACGGAAAGGGAACTGGAAAAGGCATTGAAGGAGGGAGGTGCAGACATGGAACTGATACTGAAACTGCAGCAGAAATGTGCGGAGCAATGGGGAAGATTATGTAACCTCAACTATAAAAACTAGATAGAGAGACAGCATGCAGGAGGGGATAAAACAGGAAGGCTTCTGGCATGGTTATATAAGAGTGAAACTCCCAGACCCATGATTAGAACGATTGTGAGAGAAGATGGTAGTGCAGCTGACACCCAGGAAGGAGTTAATCAGGAGTCTGCAGAATATTATAAGGTACTATATGGGGATGAGGGGGGTAGTAGTCTTGGGGAGATCACGGAAACACTGGAGGTCATAGGACTGCCTAGGATAAGTGTGGAGGAAAGAGAAGAGCTGGATGCACCGATTACCTTGGAGGAGCTGGAGGAAGTGGTGAGGCAGTTGCCCACCAGTAAGACCCCAGGGTCAGACGGGTTCCCGAGTGAATTTTACAAAGTATATAAGGAGGAAGTGCTCCCCCCAATGCTAGAAATGTTAAATGAAGCGTTTGAGGTGGGACGGCTGCCGGAGTCACTCAGAGAGGCGATCATAATACCGCTTCCCAAACCCAACAAGCCTGGGCATAGTTGTGGCTCCTACAGACCTCTGTCAATGTTGAACCAGGACAGCAAGATATTAACAGAGTTATTGGCAAACTAATACACCCTGATTAGACGGGCTATGTCCCGAATAGAAATATTTTTTTTAAACCTTTATTTTTAGGTATTTAAACCTTAATACAACTTCACACCCACATTAGGGCGGACTTTAAACGTTGCGCCTTGTCCCACCCTCACCCCCCCAGCTACCACGTCTCCCTGATACCATGTCCTCTTTAGCTGAGTATGTGTCTCTTCCAGCTCACGCTCCAAGGATGCTGTGACATCGAGTGCCAACCCTCACCGAGGGGATTTCTCCGAATCTGAGGAGTCAGAGGAGTGCTCCGCTGCCTCACGCAACAGGAATAGTGTCAGAGGTCCCCAGATGTCCGGTAGACGAGCGTGCAAAGGAAGGAGTTTAATGAAGTCTGATTCAATATCTTGGTAGTAAAGCAAGTCTTTGCGCCATGCAGCGACTGTTGGGGGGGGCCTCGGCCCCAGGCGATGGCAACCCTCCTCCGAGCCAGAGTCAACAGAACCCCGGCCAGTTTCCTTATCGCGGGCGAGAACAGTCTGGTCATGCCCAGCAGGGCTGCTGTGGAGCTCGGCTGTATCGGTTCTCCCACAATTGCAGCTGTCGTCTCAAGTACTTGTTTCCAGAAAGGGGTTAGCTCGGGGCACTCCCAAGCTAGGTGGACAAAATTTGCTGAGATTGTCCCGCATCTGCTGCATTTGGCTTCTGCATCTGGGTGATGTTTGTTGGATTTCGCTGGTGTGTGATATGTCTGATGGAGAAAGTTGAAATGGATAAGTTTTAGGCGTGAATTAAGCGCCACTTTTTGAGTCTGTTTCAGGCTGTAGTTCCAGTCCTCATCCGATATGTTCATATGTAATGATTTTTCCCATCTAGCTTTGGCCCCAGTGATGGCGGGGATTGTGGTAGGAGTGAGAGATTTGTAGATCTGAGACACCAGTCTGCCCTCGCCTTGTGCTTGAATAACTTTGTGTAACAATAGCCAAGTTGGTGGTTGACGCGGGAAGTCTGGTAGCAAGGCCTGGAGGGTGTAGCGAGTCCTGAAGTAAAGGAATACGTCCAGAGCAGTGTTGCCCCCTCTACTTCTGGCTTGATCTGGAGTTAGGAAGCCCTCTTCCGTGAAGAGATCCCCTAGGGTTTGAATGTTCAGTTTGTCGACCCAGCGGTGGAACACCGTCTCTGAGGTCAGTGGGACTCCGGGGATAAACTTGACAGGTAGGAGTGGGGAGTATCGTCATTCCACTCCGAGTCTCTGGGCCAGGGTCTTCCAGACTTTGTACGTCGTGAGCATTACGTTCATCGTGGGACTGGGAACCGGCGTGTGGCTCAGGATGACTGCGATTAGGAAGTTGGGTTTTGCAAGGGCCCGCTCCACTTGTACATGTGGTCGGATAGCTTGAGAGGCATACCAGTGGCTGAGGTACTGTGCTTGAGCTGCCCAAAAATATCTCTCAAGGTCAGGCAGCGCCAAACCTCCATTGGTGACTGGGAGCGTCAGTGTGGTGTACGCCACTCTGGCTGGTTTGTCCGCCCAGAGTAGCTCGAGGACCAGGCTTTTCAATTTTTTCAAAAAGGTTTGTTGCAGCAGCAAAGGAATATTGATGAATAAGTATAATAGTTTTGGTAGAATCACCATCTTCACCAGGGAGACCCTTCCCCAGAGGGTTAGTGGCAGAGACTTCCACCGAGAAATCTTATCTTGAATAGATTTGGTCACCTCTTCGTAATTATCCCGAAACACTTCCTGACAATTTAGTGATAGATGTATCCCAAGGTACCGGACCTTAGAGGATTTCCATGTAAGTTGGAAGTAGTCTGGAAACTGTTTGGTGGATGGGGTCAGTGGGAATACAATGGATTTTGACTGGTTGATTTTTAGTCCTGAGGCTGCTCCAAACTTGATGACTTCTCTCAAAACTGGATTCAGATTGTCTTCTGGGTCACGGATAAACAGAGCAACGTCGTCGGCGTAGAGAGAAATGATGAGCTTGTGAGGGCCTATAATGAGACCCCTCTGATGTCGTTGCTCCCTGAGTTTGGAGGCCAGTGGTTCCATCACCAAGGCGAAGATGAGGGCCGATAGTGGGCAGCCCTGCCTCGTGCCTCTTTGTAGATCAATTGGGGCCAATTTGGATGTGCCAACGACAATACTCGCACGTGGTTTGGAGTATAGGAGTGAAACAAGGTTGATGAAACGGGCTCCCAGGCCCATCCTGGCAAGAACCGCAAACAGAAATGGCCACTCCACCGAATCGAAGGCCTTCTCGGCGTCTAGAAGTACCGCCACAGCCTGCAGCGAGGGGTCCAATGCAGCAATGACACCGAACATTCTCCTGATTCCAAAAGTTGTGTTGCGGCCTGGTATGAAGCCGGCTTGGTCTGCCAATACAAGGGTAGGCATCAATGGCATTAACCTACCCGCTAGCACCTTGGCGAGTATTTTGTTGTCAAGATTGAGTAGGGATATTGGTCTGTAGGATGAACATTCCTCCGGAGATTTACTTGGTTTGTGCAACAGGATAACGTTGGCTTCACAGGTAGTGGGAGGGAGGTAACCCTTTTCCAGCGCTTCTTCATAAACAGCCTCCAGGAGGGGGGCCAGGATGCTCGCAAATGACTTGTAAAATTCTCCCGTCAGACCGTCCGGGCCCGGTGCTTTAGAGCTGGGGAGGGACTTTATGGCCCCTATAATCTCCTCTTGCGTAATCAATTCATTTAAAGGTTCCCGGACCCAATACAGTTCTGTGTCCTCCAGGTACTCCAATGGGGCGGTCGATGATGTGCTCAGTTTGGCACTGTAGAGTTCCCGATAGAAGTTCCCGAACTCCTCCGCTATCTCTTCATCGGTATGTACTGTAGTGCCCAGCTTGGTCCGAATCCGTTCTATTTGGGCTAGTTTGTTATCAGCTCTGATTAAATTTGCCAGAAGGGCGTCTGGTTTTTGGCCCTCCCCGTATTGACGGACTTGGGTATTGCGATTCAGAAATTTGACCTCTCGGTCTGCTGCTTGATTGAATTTTAGTAATTCTTCCTTCAGGGCTGCCGCTGTTTTGGGATCTGATGCGATTGTGGCTTGGAGTTCCAGCATCTTTAGCTTCTCCTCGCTGGTTGTGAGCTTGCGCCTGATGAGCCTGAGGATGCCGTTTTCCTTGGCGTGACATACTCCTCTAACAAAGCATTTTAGGGACTCCCAGATTGTGCCTGCGGAGGGGACTGATCCGACGTTGGCTTCGAGAAACACGTGATCTCCTCCCTCAGTTCAGTGGCAAACACCTCATCTCTCAGCGAGCCAGGCTTGAAACGCCATCGTTGCAGTGGCGGAGTGGGGGCTGAATGCTTAACTTCAAGAAGGAGAGGGGAGTGGTCGGAGAGCGTTCTTGGGTGTATACAACAACGTCTACTTGATAGTGGACCGCTCGCCGAGATGAAGTAATCGACTTGTGAGCTTGTGTTGTGTACCGATGAGTGGAAAGTGAATTCTCGCTCCTCACCATTTGCGACCCTCCATATGTCTAGTAGATTGAAAGCATCGCATATTTCTTTTATTTGAAGTCCAGCTTTGGTAGGGGGTTGTTGAGAGGCTTTCGATCTGTCTCTCATTGGATCCAGTACAGTGTTCATATCCCCACCCCAGATTATGGTTGCTGGGTCTAGCGTGGAGAGCTGTGTAAGCACCCATCCAAAGTTGTCTGGACCATCTGTGTTTGGAGCGTAGGAGTTGACGAAGGTCACTTTCTGGCCTGTTATGATACCATTCACCAAGATCGCTCTCCCTTCTGTGTATTTCGCCCTGTGGATCAAACGGAAGCTCAGTCTCCTGTGTATGAGGATGGCGACTCCTCTGGAATAGGTTGAGTAAGAGGAGTAGTATCTGTGGCAACCCCAGCTCTTGGCCCACTGATGGTCTTTCCCCGGGAGAAGGTGCGTCTCTTGAATCATGGCCACGTCAATGTTGTGACGTCTAAGGTATTGGAATATTTTCCTGGTTTTAGCTGGAAGATTGCCTCCTCTTATGTTCCATGTCAGAACGTTGAATGGGGCGGGAGAAACTCTCTATTGAGCCGCATTTCGACACTCGATGTTAGCTCATGTGTGGCATCGGGATGAGTTCTGCAAGATTCGTTGCTTAAAGAATGGACCGTCGCTTGACAGGGCAAATCAGATCTTTGATTGTGAGACGGATAGCAGGGAGATGGTGGAGACCTGGTGGCGCTGAATTTCCTTAACGCACTCTGAGGGAACCGTCCACGAGCTAATCCCAACTGGCCCGTGGCGTTTCTCCCTTTTAGGTGGACAACCCCCAACTGGCCCACAGGGAGATCCCTCGTTAACCAAATGAAACAGAAAGCGAACATGTGGATGCCATGTCGCTGCGTAAACTGTATCCCGAAAGAACCCGGCATGAAAGCCAACTGGCAACTGAGTTAACCTTGGAAAGGGAACTGGTGCTGTGCTAGGGGCGCCTGGAGCCCTCCAAGTTTCCCTGCCCCGCGTCACATTCACATCGACCCATACCTGTACTTTTTGTTTCGTGTTGCAATCTTTAAGGACGACTCTGGTTGCTCCGATTTATGGTGGATTCCTGAGGATCCTGTCTCTGTGGGGCCTGGGCCGGCTGGGAGCCGGGTCAGGGCAACCCATCCGGTCCAGAAACATGCCTGCCTCGTCTGGCGAATGGAAGAAATGGACCCTCTGCCCTTGTTGTACTCTGAGCCGTGCTGGAAAGAGCATCGAGTAGGGTAGTTGATTGGCTCTGAGTCTTTGTTTTATGGCGGTAAAGGATTTCCCCTGGGTTTGTACTGTGGGAGAGAAGTCAGGATAAAAGTGAATTTTGTCTCCATCGATCAGAAGTTCTCCTTTCTCTCTAGCTAGTCGGAGGATGGTATCGCGATCCTTGTAGTTAATCAGCCTAGCGATGATTGCCCTTGGCGGAGCGCCGGGGGCAGGTCTAGCAGAAGGAATCCTGTGTGCTCTCTCTACTATAAATACTGTGGACAATGATTCCCTGCTGAAGAGTGTTGTGCAGAGGGACTCCACAAACTCCTCCAATCTACCTTGTGGCTGCTGTTCCCTCACCCCGATGATTCTTATGTTGTTCCTCCTTGATCGCCCCTCCAAGTCCTCGCATCTGGCTATTGTTGATTTCATTTGAGCTTCCAGCTGCGAGACTTTGGTTGAGAGGGAAGCTGTGCCATCATCTAGATTTGACACACTCTGCTCGACCTCGTTTAACCATTCTGAGTGAGTGTCCAAGCGGTGTTGAAGGAGGTCGACCTTGGAAGCGAGGCCGTCCATTTTATTATTTAGATTTCCAATACCCGCTTTCAGTTCCAAAAGGAGTTCTTTGATTTCTGAAGGGTTGCCCTCTGGTTCCATCTGGAGAGAGTGGCTAGGGGTGGGTATCTGGACCTCACGCTGAATAGGGGCTTTAGGTGTCGCACCACCCTCAAAGGTTAATTTCCTCTGGGATTTATCATTTTTCCCCATCTCTAAAGTGGAGCTGTTGCTAGCAGTAAGAGTTCAGCTGTACTCTGATGAGCCAGGGGTGCTCTGTGTGCCCACCCAGGGGAGCCAGGAATGGTCCAGCTAGTCGGGTTTGGTGGGGATCAGAGCTGTATTACGGAGTAGTTGCACACCGTCGGACTGTGCTTTACGCGCACCGTGGGGGCAGTCTTGGGTTGATTAGGGTGAGGGGTTGTCACCCTGCTGTGGTGCCCAATGCTTTGATAAGTAGACTCCGCCTAGGGTGATGTTGACCCAGGGGGGGTGCGTTCTATGAGCTTTAAATGCACAGCCTGTTCTTGGTGTCACTGTGCTTATTACATGTGTTCCAGACGTCGGTGTGATGGACAGACTCCGGCCGGGAAACCAGAAGGGTGTAGTGGGGCTACCCCTCCAAAAAAGCGTGTGTCTTTCCTAATATGGTGCCAGATTTGGAGGTGGAGGGACGCCAGCCACGTTCATCCAGCGAGGGGCCCCGGGGGACCTACGGCGCTCCTGGATGGGATGGGAGTCTCTATGCACCTCCCGCAATGGAGCTGGGGCTCCCTGCGCGCCGGGCGGGACCGGCACCGCGTGGCGACAGCTGGAGCCACGGCCAGGTGCCGCTGAAGAAGCCGCGGCGGGTTGGCCGGCAGGGAGGGGGGATGGGCCAGCTCGAGGAGGGCCAACACTAACACGGAGCTCAGCCGGTCTCCTCTTGCCTCCACCGTACCTGGAGTCCCGTTTGCTCCGTCCGCCTCACGCCGAAGTCTGCAGGCGTCGGGGGGGCCTCTCCCCGGTCACGGCCGTCTTCTGTGCTGCGGGGCTTTGCTGGGCAGGGGGGGCGAGCTCCGGTGACACCGGCGCTCCGGGACGAGCGTCAGGCCCCCTCCTTCGCCGAGACTCCGCGGCTCACTGCAATGCCGGCGGGCGGCGTCCTGGACTCGGCCACTCCACAAGTCAGGCTCCAGAGCGGAGCGGGGGCGTCTCCACACCGGCACAGCGCCGGTCGACCCCCGCAGTTCAATCGCTCCCAGCGCGCGGCCCACGGGCCATGGAGGGGGGGTCCACCCCGCTGCGTCGGCTGTCTCAGCAGGCAGAATGGGCTGAGCACATATTCAAGGCCACGCCGGGCCCGATTCAGCAGGGAGAGGCCGATTTTCGCTAAAATTTCGGTGGCAGGCAGCTGGGCAGTTCGGGAGACCAGGAGTCAGAGATCAGGACTGGTACTGTACAGGTAAAGGCAGGATTGTGAAGGATTAATGCAGGGCTAAGACGGGAGCTTAGACCAATGTGGCCATCTTGGATGGCCCTCTAGCGCCCTCTCCCGAATAGAAATATAACTCCATCGGGTGGTTGAGTGGGGGAGCAGGAACGAGGGTGAAATGGAAATTGTGTCCTTAGACCCGGTCAAGGCCTTTGATTCAGTCAAGTGGCCATGGCTGCTTGCCGCCTTAGCGAGCTACGGAATGGGGCCTGGATACATAAGGTGGGCAAAGATGTTATATAGTGAACCGTTAGCTAGGGTCAGAACAGGATCAGTGATATCTGACAGATGGCAACTAAGAAGAGGCACCAGACAAGGGTGCCCATGGTCCCCAATGCTCCATATACTAGCCTTGGAGCCCTTAGCAATATACCTTAGGCAACAATATGACAAAATAGTTATCGAGGTGAGTGGAGAACAACACCTGATTTCTTTGTATGCCAATGACTTGCTGCTGTAACTGAGGTATCCGGAGGAAAATCTCCAGTACATACTAGAAGTGCTGGATAAATATGCGGGGCTGTCTGGCATAGCAGTGAATCCCCACAAATCTAGTATGTTCCCGCTAGGTAGTTACAAGGGAATCCCTATGGGGAGATTACCAGTGCTACAAATACCATGGGCGGTTAGCACATTTAGGTATCTTGGGATAGACGTGTACCACACGGTGGAAGAGGAGCATAGACACAATATCGAAAGAGCCATTGAGAGAATTGAGAAGTGCACGAAATTCTGGGAGAAGTTGCCCCTAACAATGATGGGATGAGGGGCGATGCTTAAGATGGTGGTCCTGCCCAGGCTCCTGCACTATTTCGGAAATATTCCATATCTGATACCCAAGAAATTTTTCACCAAACTGAATAGCATGTGTAGGGATTTCCTTTGGCATGGTACCCGGAACAGAGTGGCATTATGGAAGCTGCAGAACTTTTACGAAAAAGGGGGAATAAAATTGCCCAATTATAGGTATATTACGAGAGCCAACTGCAATATATAGCTAAATGGCTCTCAGACAAAGTGACCCCCGGATCCAGGTTGTTTGGACATGATTGTGCACCATTTTATCTGAAAGAAATGATCTGGCTGCCCAAGACAGAAATGGAAGGGCGTCCTAAGATGATGAAGCTCGGGTGGGAGATGTGGCGGCGAGCGTGCCAGATGATGGAAAACCCATACCCATGCTCCCCGCAGGTGCCACTCGTCGCACTGGCGGGGGGAGATAAGCAGCTGAGGATGATACTTAGGAACCACTGGGAGGCAGTGGGGGTGGTGACGATGGGGGATATTTGGCAGGAGGGGACCATCACAGAGTTTGAAGTGCTGGGGGAAGAGATTGGGTTACACACGGGCCAGTATATTACATATAACAGGATGGTCCAGAGAATCAGGAGAACATGGCCTGAAACGGTACTGGAGGGAGAACCAGATGCTATTATAGACATGATATATGATATGACAGAAGGGGGGCATGAGATTTCCAGACTGTATGAGATGATGATGTTCAAGGTCGGGAAGGAGTTAACACAATTGAGACTAGACTGGGAGGCGGAAGTGGGCGCCCCACTAGAGGATGGGATGTGGGAACGTGCTTTGGGATACCACAAGAAGGTGTCAAGGAATGCGAGACTGAAACAGATAAAGCTATATATCACGCATAGAGCATACATGGCACCAGAAAGGATATCCAGGTTCAAGGATTCTGGGAGACAAGCGTGTCCTAAATGTGATGAAGAAAAGGCTGGCATGGTGCATATGTTCTGGGCATGCCCAGTAATTGAGTGCTTCTGGGGGGAAATAGCACAAAAACTAGAGGAAAAGGGGGTCAGGATGATTGTAAATACAGCTTGGGCTTGCTTGCTGGGGGGGTTCCCCAGATCGCAGAAACTTAAGCATGTTAGCAAATTGAAAGATCTAGCATATGTGCTCGCAAAAAGAAGGATTGCCATGGGATGGAAGACATGTCATAAACCACGGGTGGAGGTGTGGTGGAAGGATTTGCAGAAGTGGGCGGAGGCAGAAACCATGGTATGGCAAGAGGCGAGCACTGTAGGGGGAGAAGAGGAGGCGGGAAGCTTGATGGCATGGAGATCATTAATAGCGGAACTGTTTGGAACGGCACAAGACCTGACAGGGTCCACGGGATGTGAGACCCCACCATGTGAGGCAGATATAGAGTGTTTGGAACAAATAGGCTCGTAAGGGGGAGGAGGGGTTAAGCAGTGACCAGAATAACTCAATGAAAATTTGTATTGTTGATGCATACACTGCGTGTGTGGTTTGCATTGTTTTTGTTTGAATAAAATAATGAAAAAAAAATAAAAAATACTACTATCTGTACTATCTGGGGCATGTCCCCCTTCTTGGTCCACAGCCCATGTTATCCCAATCTTCAAGTGTGGCAGAAGATCAGGTCCTAAGAATTATCGAGCGAAAAATGTTGCCATCCTCTGAGTATCTTTCAGACTGGATTTCGGAAGGGCCACTTGACTAACATCAATGCTCTAGTAGTCAGAGGCATTCAGGAGATGGCCTGGAGGAGGGAGAAAGGCTGTGTTTTTATGGCATCAGTCGACCTATCTACTACCTTTGATTGTGCCGATTGAAACAAACTATGGCAAAAACTAGCTACACAGGGGCTGCCAAGGGGTCTGTTAGCACTGTTGGAGGGTGTTCATAGGATTGTGGGAATCCAAATTCTCCTCCACCAGCAGGGTGAGATGTCAACTAGACTCCAAACATATGCTGGGGTGAGACAGGGGTTCGTACTGGCGCCCTGGATATTTCATCAATATCTGTCTGATGTGGTGAACAGTTTATCTAAGGAGGTACTTCTCGCCCCTAGTGTAGGTGCATCCAAACTGATTTGGTTGGCCTACGCGGATGAATGCACCAATGTGGGATTTCAACGTCTGTTGGTCTGTTTTGCTACATATGCTAAAGATAACAGTCTGATAAGTAACCCGAATAAAACAAAAATCTTAGCTTTTATGAAGCGGGACTGCAAGAAGGTGCGACCAATTTGGGCTCTCGAGGGCGCCACGGTGGGCATTTCTCCTAGTCTGACATATTTGGGTTACTATGTGGGTGCATATAGGGGAGAAGGAACACAATTGGCAATACTATCACATAAGGCCAAACTATTGGGTTCTCCAATATTGAAGATTGATCATAAATTCGGGAAGTTCTCGATAATACCTGCGCTCATGTTCTTTGAAGGAAAGCTAGGGTATGGCTTGGAACTGTGCTCAGAAATTGTCATGCATAAATTGAATCAGTTAGAGGGTGGAATTTCGAGACAGATCCTAGGTATCCCCAACGCAGTCCCTGTAACTGCAATTCGGTTCGAGTTGGGATATACCTCTATCTGGGTCCGAGTACAATGGAAGATGCTATCATTATATGTTAAAATCAAGGCACCCTCTCCGAATACTCTATATGAGGGGATAGGTAAGAACATTAATTCAGTGGGGTACCTCATAACTTTTGCTGCTAACTGCGAGAAAATTCTTCTTAAAATAGACTCCAATCTGGGAACCTTGATTGCCAATCCTATGTTATCCAAAAAGAGGCTTTTAGAAAACGACTGGATTTGTACGTTAGAAACTTTCCATTCTTTTTTTTTAAACATGTTTATTTTTGATCGACACACCAGAGAAAAGTAAATTACAACATACTCTTTCATGACAACCTTTGCAGCTCATTGATCATCTCCTCCCCCATCAACCCCATTCCTGTCCCCCCTCAGTTAACGTCCAAATCTTGCTCTTCTGTCCGTTGTATCATCTCCGTGCTCCTCGCCGTTAGAGCGTTTGCTACCGCTCGTGGCTTAAAAGTTAGTGCTGGATAGCTCTGGTCATAGTCTATTACTGGGGACCAGATGTTCGTGAAGCGGTGAAGGAGGCCTCTGTTTGCCGCCGTGATCTTTTCTGCGACAAAGATGTCCCAAAGTTTCAGCCACATTGGATCATCAGGGGTCCCTCCGGCGATTTCCAGGTTCGTGCCACCGTGATTTTAGCGGCCAGGAGGAGGTGAGTAAGGAGGGTGGCTCTTCTACTCGACCTTGGGTATATGCCTGGAAGCGGGGCTCCTAATAGGATTGATTCTGGCTCCAAGGGCAGCTTTATCCCAGTTATGTCTCCTATGGTGGCGATGCATTGGGCCCAGAAGTTTGCAACCACTGGGCAGGACCACCACATATGGATGAACAATCCCTGTAGGCCGCATCGACGCCAGCATCGAGGGTCCAAGGCTGGGTTGAAATGGTATAGTCTAAGTGGCGGGTAGTACCATCTTAGAAGTAGTTCATGGGCACACTCCCGATTAGTAATGCAGAAGGAGGAGGTCCGCGTACGAGACCAAATGTCTGATCAGACCTGGTCTTCTATTGGGTGTCCTAGTTATGTTTCCCATTGGTTCATGTAGGTTGCTCTAGCGACCAGGAGATTTGTCTGCAACAGCTTGTACATCGCTGAGATGCGCCCTCAGTGTGGGGCATCTGCGATTGTCAGCTCTGTAGGGTCTAGATCTCGGGTCGCTGCCTCGCGTGTTGTTGGATGGGAACACCAACGCCGCAGTTGCACATATGTGAATCTGTCTGTTTCCGCCAGGTCAAAGGTGTTTTTGCATTGTTCAAAGGTGAGTGGCTGATTCCTCTCAAAGAGCTGGTTTAGGGAGCTGAGGCTGCCGGCGATCCAGTTCTTAAAGTTCACTAGGTGGGTTCTTGGGGAGAACGCTGGGTTATGAAATATCGGAGAAGCTGGGCCTAGGCCTCTAGGGATTCCCCTCTATTTACGTGTCCATTCCCAGGCTTTTACAGTCTGCTTAGTGGAAGAGAGGATGTTCGGCCACGTTCTTCAGAGGACGGGGGAAAGGTGCAGGAGGAAGCGGAGAGGGAGGGGTAAGCGGGATTGTTCAATCTCGACCCATCTAGGTCTGTTCGAAGTTATCGTCCAGCCCACAGTGTGAGCCAGCTGGGCCGCGATCTGGTATATCTGGAGGTCTGGGACTCCTAGGCCTCCCAAGTTCGGATTGCTCAGCATCGTCTTGGACGTGATCCTTGACTTTTTACCTTTCCAGATGAAGCGTAGTACCTTCCTTTGGAGGCGCAATAGTGGGGACCGGGGGATCAAAACTGGAATGGCCGAACAGGTGTAAAGTAGGGGTGGAAGGAGGTTCATTTTACATGCCGCTATACGGCCCAGTAGCGAGATCTCCTGTGAGAGCCAGCGAGTGAGGTCTTCCTCCAAGGTCTTGAATAGTGGTTGAAAATACGCTTGGTATGTATCCTCCGGTCGCTGAGCTGCATCGGGCAGAGGGTTCTGAAAGAATCCTTATCTTCCTGCTCCAGTCTCACCCCCAGAGCCGATGATTTCGCGAAGTTTATCGCGAATCCTGAAACTTTACCAAAGCGATGAATTTCTGCCAGGGAGGACCTCAGCGATTGGGTGGTGTCCGATATGGTTAATAACACATCATCCGCATATAGTGCTATTTTATGTTGAGTGGGGCCTACTTGGAGGCCTTTGATTCTGGGGTTCAGTCGGATCCTTTGGGCCAGTGGCTCCATAACCAGGGCGAAGAGCAGGGGACACAAGGGACATCCATGTCTGGTGCCGCATGATAAGGGGATCGGGTTAGATAGGAAGCTGTTAACGCAGAGCAAGGTCTTCGGTGATTGGTAGTTCGCCAAGACGAGTTTCTGAAATGTGGGTCCAAAGTGAAAGGACTCTAGGGTGAATCGGAGGAATGACCAATCTACTTTGTCAAAGGCTTTAGTCGCATCTAGAGCTAGCACAGCCAATTTACGTGCATCTCGCTGAGTGACTTCGACCAGGTTTAGGACCCTGTGGACGTTGTCTGCAGCGGATCTATTCAGTACGAATCCTGTCTGATCTGGGTCAATCATGTCCAGGAGCACTCTCGCTAATCGGTTAGCCAAGACCTTTGAATAAATGTTAGCGTCCAGGTTTAGTAGAGAGATAGGTCTATACGCCGTGATGTCTCTGGGGTCTTTTCCCGGCTTCAGGGCGAGAACCGTGATCGATTCCTGCATGGATGAGGTAATGGATCCCGAGGTAGCGAAGGAGTTAAAGAGCGATGTGAGGGGGGGTCACCAGCTGCGAATGAAAGACTTTGTAAAAGCGGGTCGAGAATCCGTCTGGACCCGGGGCCCTTGGTTTGAGACTTTTGATGACTTTGTCGACCTCTTCGCTCGCAATCGGGGTCTCCAGCTCGTCTCGCACCATAAAGGCGATCCGGGGAAGCGCTGCGTCTCGCAGGTAAGAGAGCTGCTCTTCGGGCGATCTCGGGGAGGCTGTCATCGTGTCTGTGAGGTGACTGACTGCGATGTGTTGCTTGTTTCCCTCTGCGAACTGGACTCTGCCCTGGGAATCACGGAGGCCTAGGATGGAATTTCTCTTTTTGGTCTTCGCCAGTTTTTCCACCAGAAATTTGTTGGCCTTGTTCCCTTTAGCGTAGTAGCTATGCTTAGTTCTGGCAAGAATCTGAGCTGTGTCTTCAGCGTAATGTGCTTCTACCTTCTTCTGAGATATCTGCAGGGCTCGATGGGTTCTGGGCGTCCAGTTTTTTGCTTTACATATAGCTTCTGCTCTCTCTACGTCCTCCTGTAAGATCTGGCGAGTCTGGCGCTTATTTTTGTGATAGGCCGCTCCTTGGGAGATTAAGACCCCTCTCACAACCGCTTTCATTGCGTCCCACGTGTTTGGCCGGTGAGGTGTCCTCGCTCTTATTTTCTTTGAAGTAGTCTTTGATGGCTTTCGCTACCACATCCCTTAATGACATGTCATTCAAGATCGGGTCGTATAGGGACCACTTGCGTTTTGGGAGTGGATCAGGGTCATGGGCTCTCAATGTTAGCATGACCGGGGCATGATCCGATAAGATTCTGGGACCTATGGTCACCTCATCGGTGTAAGCCAGGACTTGGGGGGGAAGCCAGCAGCAGGTCAATGCGGGAGTAAGTTCTGTGTACATAAGAATAGAATGAGTAGTCGCGAATCTCTGGATGTAAGACTCTCCATGTGTCGACCACATCTAAGGTGCGGAAAAGTTTAAGCAGAGCTGTTGCCACACTAAAGTCTTTACGAGCATGGAGGTGAGATTTATCTTTGATTGGGTCAGGGGCTCTGTTGAAGTCTCCCCCTATTATTCCACGAATGGCCAGAGGGCATCTTCCAGAGCTGAGTAAAACTCTTCCTGTTTATCATTCGGGGCGTAGATCGAGATAAGGGAGTATAGGTGGCCGTAGATCCGGTATTTAATTGCTACAAAGCGGCCATCTGGGCAAAGCAAAGTGTCTAAGATTTGTGGTATAAGTGTCTTAGCGATGAGTAACGCTGCTCCACCTTTTTTGGTGCCGTTCGATGCCAGAAATTGTAACTGGAATTGTCTGTCGTGGAGCCTAGTGAAATCTGCTGGAATCAGGTGAGTTTCTTGAAGGAATACGACTGAGGCCTCTTCATTCTGTAGATGCCGTAGCATGGATTTCCTCTTCTGCGGCCCGTTTAAGCCTCTGATGTTGAGGGTTAGGAACGTCACTTTCAGGTGTGGTTGAGGGTCATCGTGGGCTTTCCTCGACTGCTGGGGCGGGCTCTGTGGGGGAGAGTCATGAGTTTCAGGCATCATCCAAGAGCTTGGTGACACTGCGGTTCTCTGGTGGTCTTGTTTTATAACCTCTCCAACGGGAGGGCAAACTGAAACGGGAGGGTGAACATGGATGTGTGTGGGGGGGCCGGGGTTTTCTGTGCGGCCTTCTCCACGGCCAACAGGGCCAGAACTGTTTTCCCCGCCAACAGGGCCGGGGTAGAACCATTGGACTTGGTTCGCCTCCAAGGGTGAGTTGGTGACATACTCCTCGGAGTGGGGTGTGGGCCGCTCGGGGCCCGCGGCATAGTTATGTTCCGCTTTAGTTTCGGGATCAGCTAGATCACGATAGAGGGGTATGACTGGATCATCGTATCCTCCGGCGTCTCTGTGCTTTAGACCAGGATTGTTGTTGCTGTCTTTGGGGTGATTGGTCCGGTTCTTCTGGCGGGAGATGAGGGCTGGAGGAGAGTGAGGCATCCGGGGAGTTTGGATGCAAGATGGACTTCGCGTCCTCAAGATGGCTGATTTTGTGCAGAGTTCCCTGGTATGTGAATTGGAGAGTGGAAGGGAACAGCCATCGGTAGCGGATCTGCTGGCTTTGGAGGAACAGGGTTAAGGGCTTGAGGGCTCTTCTTTTCTGAAGGGTCATCAGGGAGAGATCCTGGAATATCTGAAGTGGGGTACTCATGAATGAGAGCTCGTCCTTGGTGCGGCTTATCGCAGAGATGGCCTCTTTGGTGGCGTAGAAATGGACTCTAGTGATTACATCCAGGGGGCCATCTGAGTCTACTCCTCGCCTCGGGCGCAATCTGTGGGTTCGGTCCAGGACGAGTTGAGCTTTGTCCGTGAGCGGGAGAAGGGCCTGGAAAAAATTGCTTATATATTCTGGTACTTCTCTGTCTTGGACAGATGACGGGACCCCTCAGATGCGCAGGTTATTCCGTCGTGCCCTATTCTCCAGGTCCTCCTGCTTAAATTTGAGCACTTCGCTTCTAGTCTGGAGCGCTTGAATCTCGCGCCGCATTTCTATTAGCGTTGCGTCATGGCTCTGGGTTAAGTCCTCGACTTCTCCTAGCCTCTGTTCGGCTTCTGTGAGTCGTTGGTCTGTCTGTTCTAGACGTGTGGTGAGCTCGATCATGCAGGACCTAAACTCAGCTTTGATGTCCCGCATGAAGGCCACAATGTCTTCTTTGGTGGCCAGCTTAGCTTGTTCTTCCGGGGCCTTCTGTGGGGTGAGCCTAGGGGGAAGGTCCGGCTTCTTTGCCTTATCTGGCGCTAGGAGCATGGTGGAAATGTCAGAGGACTTGGTTGTTTTAGCGGGCTTCTACATCTTTCCAGTACAATGACCCTGGGGTTACTTTTCCGGTTGGGTCGCAAAGGGTAGGGGACTGCCCGCCAGGGAGCTGATGTTTCAGGCTCTACACCAGGGCTGAGATCCGGGTGGGCAGGGGCGCCCCAGGAATTCGCCAGGTGGCTGGGCCAGCGGAGGATCGAGGTTCAGGCTTCTATGGCCGCGTGTCCGCGTTCCTCTGTCGTAGCTGGAATGGTGTTGGGGGAGGGGAAGCCAGAGTTCCGCTACTTATCAGGGACTCAAGTGATTCACCCCCGTTGGGCCGAGTTTAGAGCAATGCCTCCTCAGGGCCCTCAATTAGAGAGTGCCTTGGGGGGCCGAGTGCTTCGCTCACTCCGCAGGGTCGATGCTTATGGGGGATGGGCTCACCTCTCTTTTGTCGCCGCTCTCGGATGCCGCAGTTCTCCCAGTCCTCGGTTCGGATCTGGCTCCGACGCTACTCGCTGGTCAGCCACGGAGAGGGGAGCCCTTCGTTTTCACGGCTCCGTCCGCGTCAGTACCCTGGAAATCTTCGGAGCGAGCCGCCGGTGACGGGGCGAGGAATCTCTCCTCTCAGCTCCACCTCCACCTCCTCAGCAGGTCCCGTCCGCCATCTTGGAAACGTCGCTGCCGGACTGCGAGCGCGGGAGAGTTCGATCCATTTCAGTGCTTAATCGGGGAATAATGGAGCCTTACTACACAAGGCGGGTGCCCCAGCATATGAGCTCGCCATAGCTCCACCTGTCGATTCGATCCGATCGCTAGGGTTGATTAAATGCTAAATGCCGCCGGTCTCGGGCGGAGGCCCTCAGGGAAGCAGCCGCATTACTGGCGCTCCAGGCCACGCCCCCCAAAATTTCCATTCTTAAAAATCCATGTCACATCTCTCCCATGAGCATAAGAAAAGGGGTGCCCTCTCCAAAATTCTTACCCTTTTCCCTAGTAGGTATCATCAGGGCCTAGTGTTACGGCTTCGTTGGAACATCTTACCTACTATGAATATTCTGATTAAAAGAAATCTTGTAAAAAAGGCGGATTCGCTGTGTAGATTGTGTCATTCTGAGCGGGAATCAGCCAAACATCTTATACTCAGCTGTGCCCAGTTGGAAGAGTTGAGAATCTCCTTTTTGGGAAACCTAAAGGCATCCTACTTAGTTATTCAAAATAACAGACAGGCTGTTGCTATCTCAGGGTTCCTGAACAGTCTTAATCTGGATGTCCATATGGGACATTGTGGATGATTTCAAGCTTGGGATATGTGCTCATCTGTTCTATCTATCTTCTTTTTTTTGTTCCTTCTTTTTTCTTGTAATAAGTTTTATCCTAATTGTGATATACACTTTTTTTCTGTTTTCTTTAAAAATGTAAATATACATGATTGTAATTGAATCACTTTTTGTAAATAATATTTTTTTACTTGTTTGTAGACATTTGTCTGTAATGGAATTATTGTTGTGTATAAATGATATTCTTGTATGCTACTTTGAGTAAAACATGTTTGTAAAGGTTTGATTAAACCATTAACAAATAAAAATAAAATAAAAGAACTGTGAAAGAGTACAAAGAACTGTTGATACCAGAGGTGGCGTGGCTTAGCAGCCATGGTGTAGGCAGCTCTTCCCGTGAGCTCCTAAACATCCAAGTAAGATCCTCAAGCACAAGACCAGAAAATGAACCCGGAATCACCCGAAAAGAGGCATGCAGCTGTCTGAACATAAGGCTTGTTGAACAAGCGTACAACTGGCTGCATTGGACAAACGAGTCCAGGAATAGGGGTCCCGAAGTGCAGAGACCCGGCTTGATGCGGTCGAGGACAAGATGGCAGAGGTAAAAAGACAAAGGGAACCTCTGATGCACTCGATGGTCGAAATGCACTGTAATGTGTAGCGCGAGGGATACGGAACGAGCTGGCGAGCAAAAGAGACTGAGAGGGTGCGCGGGGTCTGTCATTACCATTGCAACACACTGGAACGCCGGAGCAAGTTTGTTGCAACAATCTGAAATCGCGGACCGCTGACAGCGGCGTAGGCTGGCAACAGTAGCAGGAAGAGGAGAAGCCCGGGACGCCTTCGCTGGCAGAGGTGTCAGCCCGGCGCAAAACACCAGGGTACTGGGCAGGCCCACAGAGCTGGAAACTAAAGCTGCCGTGTGTAGGCAGCATAACGTGGACAGTCTAGCAGACCTGAGGCGCACGGTGGAAGGTGGGAGGGGCGGATCAAGTGAGCACTCTCTGCGCTGTATATAAATGCAAATGCAGAAAGTACAGCGAAGTACGCCCAGATAAATGAAGACGCAATGGGACCTATGTGCGGGGAGTATTGAAGAAAAGCTGATTACAGGCAAGATGGACAGCAGCACACAATAGGCAAGCGAACGAAATCTCTGTTGCCTAGCCCAGTCACAGTCCCGGAAGTTGTAGGCATTAACACTGTAGCGCAGGACACCCGTGCAGGGGTAGTACCCTCCCCCCGTGGCAAACAGGCGACAGTGCAACGATAAGGTCTGGGAAGTGGCCTGCAGGTTGGTAGCAACAGTATTGGGACCTCAGGAGAAGTGGCTCCGCCCCAGGCGCACACTGGCATGAAGCTACCAATGTAAATGGTAGCGCTGGGCACAGGCAAGCAAGCACCAGGCATGGTGTGGAGGTGACCCCCAGAGAGAGAGAGAGTCACACTGCGGAGGAAGACACGCCCACGGCGCCTGAAGCGGCACATAGAGGAAGATCCCTCATAGCTAACAGACAACACTGAGGCCACAGATGGGGCAGAGAAAAGAAAGGATATTCCTTGACAGGAGGCAAGGAGGTGCCACTGCACTCCCGGCCCGGAGCAGCTTATGAGCCAGTGAAGCAGAGTACCAGCTGCAGGTCGGGGTGCAAACTTGACGACAGGAAGAATAAGGGTGCCCCTGGATAAAGAAGGCATGCCGGGAGCATTTGCCATGCGCACACTGAGACAACACGGATATCGCGATGGGCCACATCATACGAAACCCTCAGCCAGGTGAAGGACTGCCGAGGAGCACAGACCTGATCACTGCTGGTGCATCAGACTCGAGAGTTAATAACAAGACGGAAATATCTGTGAGGGGAGGCAAGGCCAATGGCAAGCAGCCCACAATGGACATTTTTGCTAAACCACAACAGTCCCCCACCACTCCAACGCAAAGTGTGGCTACCGCATCCGCAGTGGCGACAACGCCCAGTGAAAACCATCTTAACAGCCATAACAGAACTGAAAGCTTTGTGGGGGACGACGATGGCAGAGTTGAGGACTGCACTAGAAACGAAAATAGATGCGGTTGGAGTGGAGGTCAATCTGTTGAGGCAAGATATCAGAGCACTGGCGGAGAGGACCAGTGGCCTGGAGAGTGCGGTGAAAATCAACACAGATACTAGCACGGTCAATGCCAAGGCAGTCCACATATTGAAGCAGCATGTAGCCAACCTGGAGAACCGAGCAGAGGAGGCCGAAGGAAGAGCGAGACACAATAACATACGCATGGTCGGTCTGCCGGAAGGGGAAGAAGGCAAAGACCCCACAAACTATGTGGAAAACATGATCATACAAGAGATAGGTGCAAATAAGCTCTCCCAGGGATTTGTGGTCGAACGTGCGCACAGGGCCTTGATGAGGAAGCCGCAACCTGGAGCCCCTCTGAGAGCAATTATAGCAAAGGTCCTGAACTACAGGGACAGGGAAAAGATCTTAGAGTTCTTCAGGAAAGGAGGGACAATAAAAAGAGCGTCTGCGACCATCACTGCATACCCTGATTACACTATGCTAGTTCAGAGACAGCGCTATAGCTACGTGGCGATCAAGAGGAGACTGCGCATAGCTGGATTTAAATATATGTTGCTGTACCCTGCAAAACTCAAGATTCACCACAAAGACAAAACGCACTTTTTTGATTCCCCGGAGGATGCAGCGACGTGGCGGGACACACATGGCTGCCCGGAGCGAGATGAGGAGCAGGGTCGAGAGGGATACGATAAGTGATCAAACAGCTATGCAT
This sequence comes from Ambystoma mexicanum, assembly GCF_040938575.1. Classification (NCBI taxonomy): domain Eukaryota; kingdom Metazoa; phylum Chordata; class Amphibia; order Caudata; family Ambystomatidae; genus Ambystoma; species Ambystoma mexicanum. Next base: position 19,828,994 of record NC_090935.1, read on the forward strand.
GTTAAGAGAAGGGTGCAGGGTAATGGGTAACTGTAACATGAGACATTTGAGCATGTCGGACTGGAATATAGAACGTGTAATGTAATGAGAATAGCGGAAAGTGAGATTAGCTTGATTTTTAAATAAGGAGCAATGGGACGGTGACAACCTACCCAGAATAGGAGGACCGCCACTAGGGCGACATCTCCCTGCTGATCCGCAAGTAAGGCAACTGCCGGAAAAGGACTAGATGTGGGGGTGCCTGAGATCCAGGGATGGAGCTGGGCAACAGTTGGGGAGATGGGGTAAGTTGGGGCAAGGAAGGGAGGGGGAAAGGGGGGAGGTGGGGAAGAGTTGGGGAGTGTGATGGGGTTGGGAAGGGAGGAGAGTGGGAGAGAGTGGGGGCTTGGGGAAGAGTTAATAGTTAGGAGAAGTTTGTATTGAGGAATAAGCCTACATAAAAAAAGGGAAGAACAGAGACTTGGCCGGTATTTGTGGAGGGTGGAGTGGGACCCGGATATGTTATGGGAGACCTTAAAGTAGTTACCTGGAATGTTAGAGGGCTCAATAGCTATTTAAAAAGAAATAAGGTTATGACGTATTTGCGCAGGCAGAAAATAGACATAGCCTTGCTGCAAGAGACTCACCTAACGCAAGAAAAACTGGAGGTGGTCCGGAAGAAGTGGAGAGGGACTGTTGTGGCCGCAACATACTCAGCTTATGCTAGAGGGGTGATACCTGGGTTGCACCGCATGACCCGTTTCAGTTACAGCACTCTACAGTCGAACCAGATGGCAGCATGGTAATAATTAAAGGGTTAGTGGAAAATAAGGAAATATGTATTATAAAATACATATGCCCCGAATCAGGATACGGCAGCATACTTCAGAACCCTATATACCAAAATCAGCGTGAGCCTGGGAGGGGCGGTGATCTGGGGAGGAGACTTCAATTGTGTACTAAACCCGAAAATGGATAGATCGGACTCCAAAATAGACAGACCGACCCCAGCGGCCAGGATATTGCAGTCCCTGTTGGCAGATTTCGGGTTAGAGGATGCATGGAGGTCACACTATCCACAAGACCGACAATACTCGCATTATTCAGCCCCCCCAAGAATCTACACACCAGATTGGATTATCTGTTCGTCACGCATGAACTGATGGCAGAAATAGTGCAGACAGAATACAAAGCGAGGGTCCTTTTGGACCATTTGCCGCTGATGTTAGTATGGCAATACCGACCCCCGAGAGCGAAGATACCGACATGGCGCCTCCGTGCAGAGGCGCTGAAGGATAACATTTTTAGGGAGGACATGAGAGAGGAAATAATAAGCTATTTTGAGACCAATACAGGCAGTGTGGAGTCGGCGTGTGTGCTCTGGGAAGCCTTTAAAGTAGTAGTGAGGGGGATAGCTATAGCCAAGTCGAAGGGGTTACAAGCAATGTTCTCTGTAAGGTGCGCGCCTGTGTGGCCGCGCATCTTTTGATTCTGAGCCGCGCATAGTGCTTTTTTTGCCGCGCACTTGTGCTCCAATTATCATTTAATGAAAAAAAAAACATTTCTTTTTAAAAAACATTTTTTAAGGCTGGCCACCAAATATAAATACTAGCGGGTTGGCGGGCAGCCTAGATGCAGGCCAGGAGGTAGCAGCAATGTTCGTGATTGCTAGAAAACACACCTTTGTGCGGTGACACAAACTTTGCTGCGGCCTCCTGGGCTGCTACTCGTGCCGACTGTGCTTGGCTCAGGGCTGCACTCTGCGCTTGCGCAGGGAGCCTAGCCACCCCCCTGTCGCGGGAATGCACATGCCCTGCTGCTGGGTCTCTCCTTGCCTTACACGCTAGGCACTGTCTGCCAGTAGCAAGTGCGAGAGACCCCAAGCCTGCATGCAGACACTGGCTGAGCCTGAGGAACTCGAGCTGCCAGTGCCACGACGGACGACGCCACAGGCACCTGCTGCAGCTTGTGTGACCCCACCCCTGTGAAGAGAGCTGCGCACAGCCACGTGCCACCTAGCCTAAGGTAGGTACAAAAATAGTTATGGGTGGGTGGCAGGACAGGCAGCCTAAGTTTGGATTTGGAAGTCCATTTAAGATGACACTTCAACTATCTGTCAGATTTCATCAGCAGGGGACCGTCTCTTATCGTCACCATGACAGCAGGCCCAACCTGCCTGTACCCCCGTGGACTCGGCGCTCACGCCGGCATTCTACACCTTACCCCCCCCGCCTTTCGCCAGACCGCACCTAAGGAATGCTCTATTTTATTGCATTTTAAGTATCCGGGGGATCCCAGGCCAGCTTTAAAAACACGCTGCGGGCCGCGCTGAGGACTGAAGAGCCTTCTTGATAATGTCCAGGCGTATGAGTGGCCTGTACCCAAACATTGCACCCTCCGAATTCAGGAGGATCAAGACACACTACTCAGCGTTTTAAAAGTAATGTCTTTTTGCACAGCCCATCATGTTGGAATTCTCCAGGTTCTAGGACCTGTAACCTAGATAATTCCAACATGACGGGCTGTGCAAAAAGACATTACTTTTAAAATGCTGCTAGTGGGAGACGCTAGCAAGCAATGACGCTTCCTTTCCAGTTGGCGGCAAGCGCTTTCACGAGTTGCCATGAGAAAGCATCCTCAAAGCCCCAGCCTTTGCTGTGGCAACCTCGGAGAGTCTAAGCAAAAAAACACCACAACAACAACAAATAGCTCACAAAGCAATTACGAACAGAGCAACCTCTCCGACAGATCTGAACCCTCACATCGTTCATTGCTCCCATGGGGATTAATTAACATGTGCGCATGGTAAGGGACAGGGGCTGCAATGTTTTCTTCCTTTCAAAGCCTGGCCTCCGCTTCAATAATCCACATTGTCTTCTTATGGGTTGAAAATCAACACAAGTGCACTGAAAAAGTCTAAACATCTAATGGACGTCTCATGCGACACAAAAGCAGGTACGGACTGGGTCATAACATTGTCTCGGGCACCAATGAAAAAGTGGCTCACAGTTGCAAATGGCAATTCATTCCTTTTGTGACGGACAGTTTGGTTAGTACCCAAGGGGGAGGTTTTTGATCAAATGCGATGCAAATTGTGCAATTTCAAGAATATTTATTCAGAAATACTGGTCAAAACGACTAGCCACATGGTGAAGTAATTCATCAAACTGGCCCACATGGGCCAAAATAGTGACCCACTTTGACCCAAAAAACTGGCCCACACTAGCATTTTGCGTTTTTGGCTCGGGCATTGCTCTATTGACCTATAGGCCAGTCCGAGCCTGCGACAGAAGAAACCCCGTTGTTGAACCGTCTGCATTTCATTCTGCATAATCTCGATGGGTGGTGGGACCGCTTTCTATGTCCTCCTGATGTTGAACACATAGGAGCTCATCTTTGTGGAGGCATATGTCAATGTAATGCATTGAATTCACGTTACACCTCATTTTCATCCATTTCTATGGCGGAGGGGAGGCATGGATCGTAAGTTATGACTCTGCCTCCCTCTTCGTCTCCGCCATGCAAATACTCCCGCATTTATGACAGCATGACATGTACATGCTGCTGTAAATGCTGTGGGTGCCATAGTAATCCATTGCAAATGCTGCCTGTCGTGCGTAAATGGCAGGCAGAGCGGCGTAAAGGCGAGTATGCCACCATTTTACACTCCACTTTCAACTCTGATGTGCTAATGTTGAACAGTCCACAGAGGAGACCTGTTTACACCAAAGTGCAAACGTAACAGGGCCCTTCTGTGTAATTTATGCATATTTCAAACATGAGCTAATGAGTCTGCGTTTTGAGCAGCAGCACACACTGGTCATCTCTGCCTTACCTATACTGGGTCTAAAATTGACACAACAGTGACATTGACACTGTCCTGTAAGCACCACAAAGGATGTCCAGGGGAAATATGGTGCTACAGACCAATGAATATTCTTAGGATGGATCTATGTGATTATTGCGAAAAGCAGTTGTCCGGTTTCCAGGCTGGTCCCTTCACCAATGCATTATGTAACCTGATGACAAATAACAAACAACTAACGGTGAAATGTCTCATTTCGATGCTGAAAGTCCCAGGGAAAACATTTGTATTGGTTCTTGGAGTTTAAAACATGCACACCTTTTAACGATTTCAAATACACTATTAGAAGAAAATATCCTCTCTTAGTTGTGTGTGTGTTGATTTTATGAAAGGCAAATGCCATTCGTCCTGTGCGATTTGGGTGGTTATGCAAAGGCAATTTAATGAAATGTGCATATTTCACCTTGATATGCTAACTTCTGGTAGTGTCACCTCTGATTGCGTTTGTGGATGAGTCCCCCCACTTTAATTCTGAGGACTTGACCCCTGGCTATTGTGCTGCATTCGAAAGTTAGGGCATCCCCGGCGCTGCATTTTAGGGTGCTGCTGCATTTACCTATGTGCCACACTTGACCTTGAAATATGCCGATAGTGGGAGACGCTAGCAAGCAATGTAGGACTGTTGTAATGATGACTAGTTTACTTTTTGTTGTTTAAGTTGAGTCCCGAGTTTGAGTCTCAGCACCTCCGTTTCAGCATGTAGTGTGTGTCATCCTTGAAAAGTCACTATCCCCCGACCCCCAGTAAATGACTAGAACTCAGGGGCGGTCCGACTATAGGGAACTCCGTAGATTTCCTGGCAGGCCTCTGCACCATGGTCGTCTTTTGTGTGGTAAGGTAACTGCTATTTTATTTCCACAGTTTCCCATAGGAAAGGGCTTGGGCTTGCTGAAAATGTGTAATTTGGGGAAATGGAGCTACTTATAACGTTTTTCCAGAGCCTCTTTTTGTTCCCGGTCCACCCCTGCAACCAGCTTGCGTTTGATTCCATATAAGTAAAATAGATGGCGAAACCTCAAGCCCACTCCGTTCCTTCGCGCATCCATCCAGAAAGGGACCCTAGGGCTTGCACTTATAGGTGGCTATTGGGCTGCATTCGAAAGTTAGGGCACCCGCTGCATTTTAGGGTGCTGCTGCATTGACTAATGTGCCACACTTGACCTTGAAATATGCTGATACTGATTTTTCTCTGTTTTAAAATACTTGTTGTCAGACTACCACTCATTTTAAATGCCGGATTTTGGAATTTTACTGGCGGCTAGCTTACTGGAAACACCGGGGCATTATAGCCCCTGCGGTTCCGGGAAGTCAGGCGCCAGTAAATGGTAAATCCCCATTTCCAATTTTGGGAATGGGGACTATGATATGATAACAGTCCAATGTCCATTCATACCCCCCCTTCTAGTCATCTTTGTCATTAATTATGTTCATGTACTGTTTATTTCATTAAACCAATAGACAGCATTTCCTCTATATTCCATACATTTAGTGAACTGAGAATGGAGAAGCTAATGCTGTGCTAATATTAATTTGTGAGGCAGAATCTGTGTTCCACTACAAGAACCACTCTGTTCTTGTACCAACCCATCATAAAACAAATGATCTTGCTAATGTTTAGAGATGTAAAAGGACACAATTCCAGATGAGCTAAAGTCTTGAGAATAGAGCACCCAAAGGTCCCTTGAAGTAGAGCTTGTTGTGCCGCAAATTCGCATTCCTCGCTTGCACACTGTGGAATCTGATCACTAAGCCTTGCTCACTAGTAAGGCGCTGCACCACCGCCGCCGCGCCGCCGCTGCCGACCACCCTCGGTTTGACAGCGTATCACTCAGTTGCGCACATGACTGAAAAACAGCCAGCACACAACTATTCTTTGGCACACACAGCCCAAAAAAATTTGAGGGAACATTGGTTACAAGGTGGGATTTTGGTGAAACTACAAGAAGCAGAAACAGAGCTAGAAATGGCATTGAAAAGGGGAAGTAGCAATAAAGACGATAATGAAGTAATACTTAGGCTGCAGCAGAAATGCGCGGGATACTGGGAAAGGCTGTGCAATCTCAACTACAAAAATACATAGAGACAGCATGCAGGGGGGGATAAACCAGGGAGAGTTCTGGCATGGCTGTACAAAAGCGAGACTCCCAGACCAATAATCAGAGCGATAGCGAAAGAGGATGGAAGTATAGCAGACACCCAGGAGGGAGTGAATCAAGAATTCGCAGACTATTATCGCATCCTGTATGGAGATGTGGAGGAAAGTGACAGCAAGGAAATAAGTGAAACTCTGGAGGATATAGGATTGCCGCAGATTAGCGCTGAAGGGCGAGAGGAGCTAGACGCACCAATCACTCTAGAGGAATTGGAAGAAGCGGTGAGGCAGCTACCCACTAGTAAAACCCTGGGGTCTGATGGACTCCCCAGTGAATTTTATAAGATGTATAAAAATGAGGTACTCCACCCTGCTCTTAGAGATGCTCAACGAAGCATACGAAGTCGGAAGGCTACCAGAGTCCCCGAGAGAGGCGATCATCATACCGCTCCCCAAATCTAACAAGCCTGGCTGTGTGTGCGGCTCCTACAGACCCCTGTCGATGCTGAACCAGGATAGTAAAATACTGACGGCGATCCTGGCAAATAGAATGAGGAAAGTCATTAATAAACTAATACACCCCGACCAAACTGGTTATGTCCCCAACAGGAATATATCCAACAATCTCAGGCAACTCCACCGAGTCATTGAACAAGCCAACGGGGAGACGGGCGAGATGGCAATAGTTTTGCTGGACGCAATAAAGGCCTTTGACTCGGTCAAATAGCCATGGCTGATTGCTACTCTGACAAATTATGGAATAGGGCCGGGGTATCTTAAATGGGCCAAATTACTATATAGTGCGCCGCTGGCCAGGGTGAAGACAGGGGCAGTTATATCAGAGAGATGGCAACTTAGTAGAGGCACCAGACAGGGATGCCCGTGGTCCCCCATGTTGTACATTCTGGCCTTAGAGCCTTTGGCAATATACCTGAGGCAGCAGTATCATACAATAGGCATCATCATAAAGGGGGAACCACATTTTTTTTTGTTTTTTTTTATTATTTAATGAATTTAGTTGAATTTAATCAACTTTTTTCAATTTAAAACAGCAATTTATCAAAAGGTTTACATATAAAACACATTGAATTATAAAACATACAATCATAAAACCCTACAAATCACCCCAAATGTCACACCATCACTTCCAATACTAATAGTTACATTTGGGTTTTGCATTATTAAACGATTGATACGCAATGAACAGGTGTTCCATATAGCAGATATTGTTAGGAATCGAGCTATTTTAGTAGATTTAAGGCTCGCAGAAAGTTAATTGTGGCCAGTCTTATGCTCATGCAGGTGGTAGTGGAAATAGCAAGCCATCTATGCTCATGTCTCATCTGGCTAAAGTAAGGCAAATGTTTACTAAAGTGACTTTGTCTTAAGTTCATAAGTTCAGGACAGTCCACAATAACATGCTCCAAAGTTTCAATAGTTGTTGCATTGTTGCTAAAACGACATCCTGAAGATTCCCGCGGGATTTCTTTTCTACGGGCTTGAATTTCACGGGTAGGACATAAATTAAAACGCATGCATAACAAAAGCATTCCTAACAGCAGGAGAAGGAGATTTGCATAAATAGAAGGCCATGTCTCTATAACACTTTGCTGAGAAAACAGCTGGATCAAAATCTTTATACTTCAAACACAGATCTCTAGTGTCAATCCAATCCATCATGTAGAGTTTTTTCTTAGCTCTATCAGGATCGGTGACAAGGGTTTCAATAGAAATGTCTGCATTTAGTAGTATGGTGAGGATGTTTTTAGAGCATGTTTTCGGAAACCGATTAGAGGAAGACATCAGATAGCTGGCAACTGTGGCTAATGTTGATTTATCAAGAGCAGATAATAGACATTTTCTAAACAAGCTGCATAAGCGCCAGGTATACATTGCCAAAAGTGAGGTCAAACCTACTTCATATCGAATGATCGGGCCTGGAATGCATTGTGGCAGATTTAGAATAGCACGCCAAAATTTTGCTTCCAAAGCATGTAGGAATACTGGATCACTTGTATTGTATGTCTCTAGACCATATAAGATGGTAGGGATGACATTCTGAATCCAGAAGATCAGAGCAGGTTTAATGGAGAATTTCCCAAATTTATGCATGATTAGACGAGTCTGGCGGATTGCTGCGAGAATTGAAACTTCAATTATCATTATCTGGGAATGAGCGTTCGACGATCCGTCAAAAAGGATACCCAAGTATGTATAATTGGGAACCACCTCTAAATTTATGTGCTCTATTTTCCAGGTCATGCGATGACTGCGCTTGCCTTTCGGAGTGTAGACTACGATTTGGGTTTTCTTGTCATTTACTACCAACTCATTCACTCGAAAATATTGACATAATGCTGTTAAAAGATTTTGCAGGCCAATGGGAGTTTTAGATATTAGTACTAAATCACCTGCGTACCATAATGCTTTCACCTCAATGTTATTCAATTTCGGTGCATCTGCACGTACTTCCTCAAGTGCACTTCTAACATCATTAATGAAAAAATTCAACGCCGCCGAGGCGAGAATGCACCCCTGCTTCAGCCCCCGGTAAGTAAAGACGTCCGATGATAGAAGCCCCTCAAAGTTCAATCTTACCCGGATGGAGGTGTTCGAGTGTAATGCGAAAATGATGTCACTTAAAGTTGACAGACACCCAGCCTCTAACAATTTATCCATCAGTCGGGGTCTAGAAACTGAATCAAATGCCGAGTGTAGGTCAAAAAACGCAAAATACATGGGCTGTTTAACGGACTGTGCCTGATGTTTAATGGCATAAAGAGTTATTAAATTTACCGAAGTGCCCAGACCTGCCACGAAGCCTGTCTGCGCCGGATCGCGCTGATTTGTTTGGGCAGTCCATTGGTTAAATTCCTTCAACACAAGCCGCGAAAAAAAAATTCCACGGCGCGTCTAGGAGGGCAATGGGGCGATAGCATTTTGGGTCTTTACGGTCACCTTTCTTGTAGATGGGAACTATAAGAGAAGTACTCCAAGATTTTGGAATTATCTTAGTGAATAAGATGTGACGAAAGGAATTAAACAAGATAGTAGCCCATTCTTCTGGGTTCTGTTTAAGCATATGATTCGTAAGACCATCAGGCCCAGCCGCTCGTGAGGAGGATGACTTATTAATGAAATCCCTCACAGATTCCATTGAGCATTCCAGGGACCAAATAGCAGAAGATCTCTGTATATATTCATATTTGGACATGTTATGGTCAGCATATAGGTGGGTAAAATGTTCTATCCATTGCATTTCTGCAACACCATTTATTTGGGATTCCAGTTGGGAAGAGGTATTGCACTTGTTCAATAATTGCCACACTTGTGCTGAGTTTTTCGAAGAGCAAGCAGACAGGAAATTCTCACTGTCAACTTGAAATAAACGCGCTTTTCTAGCACACGTCCAATTGCGATATGAGCATTTCGCTGTTTTGATTGCTTGGAACTGTTCTTTTAGCGGCAGGATTCGGGAGTAACGTATCTCTTTTCTTAATTGCGCTTTACGATGGTGTAAAGCTAGATCAAAGCCGTGAGTATGGGAGCGAGAAGATCTAATGTGTAAAAATTCACCATTTCTGAACGTATCAAGTACCTCAACATAAGATGATAGAGAATTTCTGCTTTGGTGTCGTAAAATAGCTGTGTTTAATGATTGCAACAAGACTGGGGACCAATGAAAACGATTCTTACCATTGTTAAGTATCAGCGATTGTTTACACCAATGTTTAGTAGTGGAGACAGTCTGACAGGAAGTCAACCATTGCAGGGACAATATGTGATGATCACTATGTGTTTGTTTTATGATTTCGAACTTAATGGCGTTAGCATATATGCCTTCACTTGCATAGATGTAGTCTATGATGGAACTAGAGTTTCCCCTTTCCCACGTGTTTTGCGGCGGGATGTCGCTCATAATTGAACCATTCATGACCTTCAGATTGAGATCTTTGATAAAGGTGCTCCATCTCAGACTTGCATTGCATAACCCCTTGTTAGGGGCAGGCAAACATGCAAAGTTTAGGTCTCCCACCACCATTAAGCCAGAAATCGAATGTAGAGCAATAGTTTCAAAAACTGATAAGGCAAAATAAAAAGCATCATCAGTAATGCCTGCGGGATTACGATAAAGGTTTATGAGAGCAAATACTTGCGGTCCATGAGTGATTTTGACCACCTGGATGAATCTATTCGGCGACAGCCATTCCCCAATTTGGAAATTTTTGCTAGATGTAACGGCCACCAATAAGCCCGCAGTTGGCCTACCTTTATTGGAAGACACTGCCGGGAGAGAACAAATAATATGATCCTCCCATGTGGGGGTAGATACCAGCCACGTCTCTTGCAAGGCTATAATATCGTAACTGTTTAATTGAGCATTCGCAGACCACTGTAGATGTGAGTGCCCTCTAGTATTCCAGCTAGCAAGAGAGAGAGTTTCTCTCTTCTCAACTATTGATGGTTATGACATATTTTTTGATGTCAATCTGGTCTGTGGACAGTTAACCTCCGTGCAAAAGGTGCAAGAGCATTCTATGGCCGGAACCTGTACTGGTATCTCGTTTTGAACTGTATTTTCTTGTGTCGGTGGACGGGCAGGGTCCAATGCAAGCAAAAAGCCCAGATTGAATAAGTCAATTTTTGATTTCCATAGAGCATTCCGGACCAATCCCGATTTGATCCATAATCTTACAATTGATAGATTATTTTCGCAAATAAATTCAATCTGGTCAAAATCACTGGAGGACAAGTCCTCCAGGGACTGAATGTCTCCAAAGATGTTCAAAACACTAGAGCGACACAAATCAGATTTCGAAAGGGGCCCTCACGACATTTTAAGATTAAGGTGTGGAAAGAATTAAAACGCTGTGTTTGATGTTTTTTTGGTTATGAGCTTGAATTTTGGACTTCATACCAGGATTCTCATTTGGATCTCTCATGTTTGGGCAAGAGAAAGAAGGATTAGATTGGGCCCTTGATCCTTGGACGTTACTTGGGCGGGCCAGAGACGGAACATGACGGTGACACTCCTCTTGAGCTTTGACAGAATTGGATAAGATAGGAACGGTTAGAATTCCAGCCGCTCGATTTAGCTCTGGGAGTGCCTCAGACAGTCTTTTGCCCCGATAGGCATCTACCGCCGTTTTCAGGGCGGATAGACGATCTTCAAAGCCAGCAGATGGAATAGGAAGTATTTGAGGACCAGAACAGCCCCTATCAGTACCGGTCGGGATGGAGTGAGTCGTGCTGCCTTGAGTAAAAGGCTTAGGGGGCAAGATAGAAGAAGCCTCGCGTTCAAAAAGGTCTACCAGTTCATTCAAAGGCGCATAGTCACCCTGGGGGACTTGCGAGACAGAACTGGATGCGACCTCCGAGGCAACCGTTACCGCTAAGGGGGTAACAAGATCTATAACACCTCCCAAGCCTTGAGGGGGATGAGCTATAGGCGTTAAGGCGCCAATCACCAAACTAGTTGGTGGACATGTGACCTGTAGATTTTGATTAGGTTCTTTAGCGGACTTACGCATTGTTGTTACTTTGGTTGTCAATTTAGACCATTTTTAGATTGTGGTTTTCCTCTTGTTTTTCTGAGAAAGAGACTGACCTTCATTGGTATTACTGATTTTAGCAACATTAGTGCGTGGAAAAGACTGAGGGGAATCAACGCTAATCCATGAATCATTTTGTTGGATGGTTATGGCATCTATGGAATCCACTGGACGAATTATTTTTTCAAATGTTGGAACCACTGTTAACACGGTTCTAGCGCAGCGTGGATTCGTATTATTGTTCAATTCCGGACCTGACAAACTCTGCAGAGTGGTAGACTTGAGAGGGGCTGTGGCCAACAGGCTCGAGGTGGTCAATTTTTCTAAAGTGGTAAGTCTCTCCATGATAAGGTTTAAAGTCGGGGTGGAGGATGGATTTTGCAAGCATCGTTGCATCCACTCCCCAATTTGATCAATTTTAGTTGTTTGGAGCGCTATTTTTCGATCCAACTCTTGAAAGAGTTTGAAGAGACTTAATATTGTTGTGTTCATGGCCCCTAAGGTAATCTGTAAGAGGGCCGGATTTACAGATGAGTCACTAGGGGTTTTTGCTGACAAGCAGCGTCTCGGGGTTGGTTGTATAAAGGACTCTTCAATTACATGCCTTGTAGAGTCCATAGAGCCAGGAAGATTGTAGTCTGTGATGACAGACAATCTCGAACTTTCTAGGTCAATATTACACTGACGCGAGGTTGTATTGATTGTTACAGATTCTTTAGCATTCACGTCAATAATCTCAAACACATCCACACAAGCTGTATCACCCACTGTTGGGTGGGAGGTTTGGGGCTGCAAAATTGTTCCAGGCTCGATAATAGACTGTGTTTGAAATGTGGCACTAACAAGTTCGACCGAGTCGTCCAGGTTTTCTTCCTCGACTACAGTTACCATTTGATTAACCTGAAAAAGTTTAATGGGAGTTTGAGGTAGGGTGAGTAGGGTTTGATCAGAAATGATCACGTTAGGGATTAGTTCAATTAGGCCTGGAGATGGGATGTTGTTGAAATCGCGTGGCTGTTTATTCATTGCCGGCAGCGCACTTTCCAACGGGCCTTGAGCATGGATCCCTACTGCAGGATCATTTATTTTGTCATAGAAATGCCTAATGTCTTGATTTAAGGAGGGTGTTTTAACAACAGGAGTTAGAATAATAGATTTCTTGGAAATTCGCGAGGAACTCTTTTTTTCCTCACTCAATTTGAAGTTATTACCATTTACTGGAGTTTTGAGCATTACCTTTGATGCCACAGTCTCAGAGGTAGCTTTATTAATCAACACTTCACCCGAAGTGTTACTTGCGTGAGTTGCTGTGGCTACCTCTGGCATGTCTGTTTTTAGCGTATACAGCATGCAAGACATAAGTAGCCTTCTAGTTCGGCTACTTCTTGGAGTGTATAATAGGCAACTAGTACCACTATAGACTGCGCAGGTGAAAGTAATGAGAAGAGAAATGCACTTCGAGACGCTGATTGAAAAGCGCTACAAGAATTACTATGCAATAAAGAGCGCTTAATAAGTTTAGACGTCTTTGGAACTGGGGCAAAGTACACTCTTATAGTAAAATGCCATGCAATGTGTAAAATGCACTAAACCCAGAGATTAGCAGAAATACATACAATAACACCACAAGAACAGTTTGAAACACTATACTAGAATGCAGTAGATCTGGGTCTCTTTCCAAGAATAGGGTTAAAGTCAAAGCTGGATAAGGGAGCAAGTATATGTACTGATAAATCTGTTTAAAAAGGGGAGACAAGCAGCGATGATCCTAAAAAGCTCTCAGTAATAGGGTAAGGAACACCCGACAGCTCGAGGAGCGGCCAGAGTCCGACTCTCCCCCCATACCCTAGTTGCAATTTTAAATTGAGTTGATGGCGGAGAGTATGAGCTTAATCAGATGTACTCACACGGCCGCAGGACAAGGACAAGTCACAACCAAACAGCTAAACAGCTGCTCCAGCCCTTACTGCCTCCAGGGCTTAACGCCGCAAGGGTGGTTGGGCCGGCAATTTGTGGCCGGTACCAGTCACGTGATGCGTCACGTGTGCGCAGAAGTCCCCGCCTCCTCCAGGAAGCAGGGGGAGCAGCAAGAGCAGAGCTCGCAGTGCTGCAGGGAGACAAAGAAAATGCACGCACGTTGGAACGTTTACACGTTCAGTCCACAAAGCGCTCCTTCAAGTAAATCCAAAACACATTTAATTTCCTTGTATGCTGATGATATGCTGTTATATTTACGCTACCCTGAGGAAAACCTCCAGTATGTCCTGGAAGTGATGGAGCGATTTGCAAGGCTGTCTGGCATAGCTGTCAACCCCAAAACGTCTTGTGTATTTCCACTGGTTAGGTATAAAGGGATCCCGCTAGAGCAATTACTGATCCTCCAGATACCATGGGAGGTCAGCACGTTTCGATATCTTGGGATAGATATACACCATACGGTGGAAGTAGAGCACCAATACAACACTGAGAAAGCTGTTCGGAATATTGAAAATAGTATGAGGTTCTGGGTGAAGCTTCCCTTGGCAATAATGGGAAGAGGGGCAATGCTTAAAATGGTGGTCCTGCCAAGACTGTTGCACTACTTTGGGAACATCCCATACTTGATACCTAGGCGATTCTTTGCTAGGTTGAGCAGCATATGCAGGGAATCCCTCTAGCAGGGGACAAGGAACAGCGTGGCCCTTTGGAAGCTGCAAAACCCAAACGAGAAACGAGGCATAAAATTACCAAACTATGAAATTTATTACATAGCAAGCCAACTTCAGTATGTAGCTAAATGGCTTTCTGCGGAGCCGACCTCTGAATCCAGGTCGTTCCAACTCGATTGCACCCCATTTTTCCTGAGAGAAATGATGTGGTTGCCTAAATCGGATATGGAAGGGCGCCCAAGAATGATGGCACTTGGGTGGGAGATATGGCGGAGATCGTGTCTGATAATGGATAGCCCGTGCCCGTGTTCCACGCAGGTACCATAGGTCGTTCTGACGGGAAGAGAAAGGCAACTAAGACTAATGATTAGGAAGCACTGGGAGCCTGTGGGGATAGCGACGATGGGCGATATGTGGCAAGAAGGGAAAATAAGGGATTTTGAAGGGCTGGTGGAGGAAACGGGGTCACATGCGGGACAGTATATCACATATCATAGGGTGGTGCAGCGAATTAAAGAGACATGGCCTGAACAAATACCAGCAGATGAACCGGATGCTGCCATAGATACAATATATGACATAGCACAGGGGGGGCACGAAATATCAAGAATATATGAGCTGATGATGACCAAAGTGGGGACGGAAGTGGTACAATTTAAGACAAGACTGGGAAGAGGAAGTGGTGGCCCCAATGAGTGATGGGATGCGGAAGCGCGCCCAAAGATATCACAAACAAGTGTTGAGAAATGCTAGATTACAACAGATACAACTATATATCACCCACAGGGCGTATATGACGCCCCAAAGGATAGCCAAATTTAAAAATGCAGGACGACAATCATGCCCAAAATGTGACGAAGAAAATGCCAGAATGGTACACATGTTTTGGTCATGCCCAATAATAGGAAGCTTTTGGGAGAAATAGCGCACAGGATGGAAGACAAAGGGATCATAATACGGTGTGGGCTTGCCTGCTGGGAGGGCTTCCTAGACCACACAAGCTAAAGCACGTGTGTAAACTGAAAGATCTGGTGTATGCAATGGGGTGGAAAGCAGGTCATAGACCAAGAATAGAAGAGTGGTGAAAGGATCTACAGAAATGGGCAGAGGCGGAAACTGTAGTAGGGCAAGAGGCGAGCAATGTTGGGGGGGAGGAGGAGGCAAGAACCTCGATAGCTTGGAAACAACTCATTGCTGAATTATTTGGGCACACGCATGACGGGGAAAGTGACCGGGATCCAACGGAAACCATTGATAAGGAATCCCTATCGCAGGATGAAGAAACAGAACAGGAAGGAGAGTAGGCTTGGAAGGGTGGGTGGGAAGGGGTGAGATACAGTGGACACAGATAAAGTGATGTGCATTAACATTATTATATGCACTGTAAGTTTGGTTGGTGTTGGTTGTTGAAATAAAATCAATAAAAATTGTTTAAAAAAAAAAAACTGTTGATAGAAGGGGGGAAACCAGCAACAGAGGAGTCAGGCACCACGTGGGGGCTCACTCAGGAAACTCTGGCCGATTACCTGATTCTTGAAACTACCATTACCAGAAAGTCTTGGGAAAGGGTTCAAAGGGGTCATACAAGGGTCCAGTAAAATCCTCTATACTGCAGAAAGTCTTTGACCGACAGATAATTGTGAAGCTAAGGAAAGAGAATCCCGTATCCTAAGAACGGATTGAGAAAATGTGCGATTGACAAAGTTGGCAAGAGTGAACCCAAAGGAAGGATGCAGATAAACGAAGGGCCAAGTGTAAAGTCCCGATATAGTGTGTTCACAAGAGTGAACCCGGCAGAGGGATGTCCACAGTGAACTATTTAAAAAGACATTAAGATTTGTGACTATTACAGATGAAATTGTGTTGCAAGCAGTTGTGAACCCGACGG